>NC_067486.1:1585000-1945000 GCF_947179515.1 Apodemus sylvaticus | reverse complement strand
TGGGAGCTTTGAGTGTCCCGAGTTGGTCTCTGCCTTTTGCTGCTTGTGCTTAATGCTCTAAGCCTTCTCCTTGGCTGATGGGAAATTCATATTTCTCACCAAGAATCTTAGCCATATGACCTGACTTTGCTTAACTGCTACTTTCATGATATACAAGCCATGCCTGCAGCAACAATCCCTACTGCACAGCGGAGACTCAGATAGGTCAGAGGTGACTGCCCAGGCTTTGCAGCTCATGCCTGGGTCCTTTTCTGGCTTCACAATGTGGATCACTAGTAGAACTTAACACAGTCCCAGCACAAAGAACTCGCTCTTCAGGCACATTCCTGGGTTGCAGTGGACAGGATTCCAGACAAAGGTCCTGCCTGCTTTGTGAACCATTGCCTCTGGATTAAGGATCTCAGATGTCAGGGCTGAAGAGTTGAGATGGCTAAGAGGTTACAAGTGCTGGTTGCTCTTCCAGAGGGCCACCACCCACACTGAAGCTCCTGATGGTCTGTAACTCCAGTTCCAGGGGATCTGACATCCTTTTCTTGCCTCCATGAACACTGAAGCATACATGTGGTGCATAGGCAAACATGAGGGTGAAACACCCATGCATATGAAAAAAAAAAAAGAATCTCAGATGTGGGCGCGGGACATCCTGAAGGGCTGTGGCACCACCCCCAACCCTACCCCAGCCTTGTCGCCAGGGGCGGTAGAGCCTAGCTCCTAACTTCTTGCTCATTTTGGTAAATCTTAACTGTGGCTGCTTATCTGCTGGACATGTTTGGCCAGTTGTCCCTGTTGATCCCTTCAACAGAAGTTCTTCTCTGACTGGGCTGGGCATGGTGTCTTATGCTTACAATTGTCCCCTCCCCCCAGGAGGCCGAGGCAGAAGGATTGCTATGAGCTTAAGGCTAACAATAGGGGTTTCATGGTGAAATATGGGCTGGCCCGGGCTACAGAGTGTCTGTGTGTCTGTGTTCCCCAGGCTACAGAGTGTCTGTGTGTCTGTGTTCCCCAGGCTACAGAGTGTCTGTGTGTCTGTGTTCCCCGCCCCCCCCCCCCAGCCTCCTTTCTTAGAGAAAAAAGTTCCCCTCATTTAGAGCACTCTTTAGAGAGGTTTTGCAGCTCACTGGTCTTGAACACGTGCTTCCCATTCATGAGCCCCTCAGCTCTGTGAAGGAAATCAAGTCTTTCCAACTAATACTGCTACACAAAGAATTAATTCAACAGAGTTTATCCTCTAAAACTTTTTACTTTTTAAAAAAGTTTTGTGTGCATAGTTTTTGTGTGTGTTTGGGGGTGGGGGTTCAGAAAACGATGTTTAGGAGTCAGTTCTGTCCTTCCACAGTGGGTTCTGGGAACCAGATTCAGGCTTGAACAGTGAGTGCTCTCTTTTTTTATTTTTAGACAAGGTCCTGTGGTGGCCTTCAGGTATATAGTTGATGATGACTCTTAACTCTGATTGCCTTGTGTCTTTCTCCTAGTGCTGAGATTCTGGTGAGCACCAGTATGCCTGGTTGAAAAGTACTTTTCATGTTTCTCTCACAGACTGCCTGGCAGGTCTGGTAACTGCAGGAAGTGCTGGAGCAATGTATAATAGATTGTATTGAAGTAGATAGATCTGGAGCTGCACGTAACTGTCTGTACAATGAGACAAACACCAGCAATTCCATAGTTCCATTGTGTGTGTGTGTGTGTATAAAACACTTAGTGTGCCAAACATCAACAGAGACTAGCTTCTATCCTATAAGAGGGATTCTAGGACAAACAGGGACTGTCAAGGGCACTGCTGGTATCAGGAGAGGTGGCTGGAAAATTCTCTCTACACTGAAAAGGTCTTGAAGACAGAAACTCTGTCTAGTTTCTGCATAACTTAGGCCTAGGGGGATGTTGTCAAACCAACACTTTACACCCTGGAACCATGGCTACTGTCCTTGCCCCCTTCTGATCTGCTCTGTGCTTTGCATACATTAGCTTACCTAATCAGGAGGCAGTTCTATGAGATGATAATTATCCACGCTGCTCTATAGTTAGGAAGTGAGGGCTCAGAATGGACAGCTGAGTTTTGGACCCAGGTCTGTTTGCTTAAGAGTTCTTTTCAGACTACACAATGCTTGGCCTAAAACACACATAATTTGGAAGTATATATTCAACAGGCCAACTTTGACTTACTAAAACTACATGTTTTTTATGAAAAAATGCATTCCCAAATGTTTGGAATGCAGTTAAAAAGTCGTATGTGCTTGGCTGAATGTGGTGGCAGGCCTTTGACACTTGGGAGGCAGAGGAAGGCAGATTTCTGAGCTGAGGCCAGCCTGGTCCACACAGCTAATTCCAGGTCTCATCTCAAAAAGTTTGTGAGGTAGTCTGTGTGTATGTGGCGCCTTCATGTGTGGTGTGTAGTGTGTGTGAGAGGCGAAGTGTGTGCACATGTAGCGTGTGTAGCATGTGTGAATGCAGTATGTGTGGCATGTAAGTGCACGTGTAGGTGGCCTGCTCGACTGCTCACTGTCCCTTCAGCCTTCCACAAAGCTGAGGTGATGGTGGAGATGCGGCACTGAGAGAACTTTCGCTCTTCATGATGAGCAGCCTACCATTCCAGTGGCAGTTTTTGGTTTTTTTGAGACAGTTTCTTTATGTAGCCAAAGTTGTCCTGGAACTCTCTGCATTTACCAGGCTAGCCTTGAATTTACAATGATCCACCTGCCTCTGTCTCTTGAGAGCTAGAGTTGAAACCATGAGCTGCCATGCCAGGCACTGTTTTTTGAAAGTATGTTTTCCACAGAAGTTTCACTTTTGTCAGAGCTCAGCTATTTGCACTGACTATTGTTTTGCTGACCAGCGCACATGCACACTGTAAGCTTTATCTTGAAGTTAGGCCATGCTAACTCTCCAACTCTCATCTTCATTTTCAAGGCTAGTCTGCCCATACTGACCTTTGAATATCCATATGAATTTCTAAATTGGTTTGCCAGTGCCTAGAAAATGGTCTGGTAGAGACTGTGCACACTCTGTGGGTAAGTTCTGGAACCCTACACCACTGAGAATGCAATCCATACACACTGTGCATCTCTTTTAAGGTTGTCTTGGGCTTCTTTTGCCACCATTCCACAGTTTTCAGTCTGAAAAGTCTCTGAATTTTGTTAGCAGGTTCACTCCCAGGTTTACACCGTGGCAAGTATCAACCTTTAACTTTAGTTCCTGCGGCTCCCTGTTGGTGAGTGGTTTGTCGGTGAGCGTGCATTGGTCTTGTCTTGTGCATCCTAGTTTACTCACTGTTTTAGTGTCTTCTGGTTCTTCTCATACTAAGACACAAAACAAAACTGCATTTGTTGTGTGTGGGTGTCTCGCCTGCATGGGTGAGTGCCACCCGAGTACCGTACACACACAGGTCAGCATGGGGCATCAAATCTCGAAGGAGTGGAGTTACACATGGTTGTGAGCTGACATGTGGGTGCAGGGAATCGAATCCAGTGCTCTGAACCACTGAGCCCTCTCTCCAGTCCCCCGCCACCCCAGCCTCTCATACGATCTCTGTGGATGACTGTGTAGTCGGTGCATGAAGAAACCTGAATGATTTCATTGTATGGAGGGGCATGCCTTTTTCCTCTTGGCACTGGACAGAACCTCTGAGGATGGTGACACTGGATGTCCTGGTCTTATTTTGCATTTTAGGAGGAAAGCTTTAGTCTCTCACATTAGATATTATATCAGCCATCTTAAAAAAATTTTTTTTTTAATAACAGATGTCCTTTGTCAGATTGTGGATGTGGAACTAAGGATATTTTTGGTAAAAAGTGGAAACTCGGTGGAGGGAGAGCAAGACGTGCCAGGGAGTGGACGGTATAGCCCAGCGAGTGGTGCCACGCTTACCTGGTGTGAGGCTCAGGCTCAGTGCCTGCTCAGCAGACAGGGATGGTGTCAGGAGTGAGGTCATGCTTGGCCATGCTGCAGGCCTGAAAAATCCACTTGGAAAAGGCTTTCTTACTTAGGCTGTGGCAGTGGGCATCTCACTGAACACTACAAGACGCTCTGAGGAGAGGAGAATAGCACCGTTTCTCTCTCCTCACAGACTTAGTTCTGTCTTTTGAGCTCCTTATGAGCTGGGCCTGAGTTAGGACAGGAGACCAGGAGTGTTTCAAATTAACCCACAGCACGCTAACAGTGTCATGAGATTTGTTTTCTCTTCCACTTATTGGGACAGGGCTTCTCTGTATATCACTGCCCTGTCTGTCCTGGACTCGGTTTGTAGACCAGGCTGGCTTGAACTCCCTGCCTCTGCCTCCTGAGTTCTGGGATAAAGGTATACACCACCATGCTTGGCTGTTAAACATATTTTTGATGATAAGCTTATGACCCCGTTATCCTGTTGTTGGTTGGAAGAGTAGTACCTGTACTTAGCATAAATTATACCCATCAAAGTGATGGGACATTAGTTCTTTTGAAATTCTCAGGTCCTCAGAGCTATACTAAACTTTCTTCCTCTGTTGCTGAATATGGCTGTTTGGGTTCACCTGTGCTGCAAGACAGAGCTGAGCCCCTTTATGGGCAGTGTAACTCAGTAAGAGTAGGCTTTGACCCTGGCATGTAAGTACAGGCAGTGGTGATATCTCCAAGGTCCCTGCACAGCATCAAGTGCTCTCTGCAGTTTCCATTTTTGCAGTTCAAGTTTCCTCCTTGATCTGTTATGAATTGGTTGATGGCTAATATTAGGAGTGTGTTCTGGAGTAACCGTGAGTTAACACAAGTAGGCTGCATTTCACGGTTCCCAACAAATACTTAAGCTGTTTACACACATTTTCTCATTGTGAGGCATGTTAACAGCCCGGCTCAGAATGTTCTTTATTACTTAGCACATCCAGAGGATGCTCCTTTAGTGCTTGTTAGGTGCCAGGTTATAAAAGCAAATTAACTTCGTCGTTGAGATAAAGAGTCAGTCAGTAGATGCTGGCCTGCACCAGCCTTTGGCTGGTCACATCTGAGGTGGTGTCTAGTTTAGGTTCATTTTGGCAGTGTTTTCATGTGGCAGCACTGGTATTTACAGTACAATAGTGTCTGTTTTAGTCACTTGGAAGTACAGTTTTGTCTCTGTAGTGAAAGACTGTTTCTTTGCTGCCATGACTGGATGGCTGCTCATATTAACAGCAGACCTTTCTGATGTTTTATCTGTTACAGAGGAAGACATAAGAATCTTCTAAATGGAGTTGGATACTTGAATTAACAAGATTCTACACTCTTTTTACAATCCTGATTTTGCAATAAGGCAGATTTAAAAAAAAAACCCATATATTGACGTATTTAAAAATGAGTTACAGCATACCTGTTGCTCTTTTTCAAATTCATTCCCTAAGGTGTCTGGAGATGAACTGTATGTTGCATGTGGAGCACTCTTCACTGTGGGACTCATGAAGTTTCCAAGGTAAGACTTTTTGACATGTTCTAGTCTCCTTTTAAACAAAGACTATATTTAAAAAACCCTAGAATATTATAAAAGACAAATGTTAGTCTCTCAGAGACACTTGTATAAGAACAATAATTATTTATCTATCATCTATCTGTAATGGTTTAGATGAGAATGCTTATATTCAGGTTCATATATTCAAATGCTTAGTCTTTAGTTGGTGGAACTGTCTGGGAAGGATTAGGAAGTGTGACCTTACTGGAGGTGGTGTCACAGAGGGTGGGCTTTGAGATTAGCTTTCTCTGCCTCCTGCTTGTGGATTAGACGTAAACTCTCACCTATTGTTTCAGTGCCATGCCTGTCTGCCTGCTGCCATGCTTCTCACCCTGGTGGTCATGGTTCTAACTCTCTGGAACTGCAAGCCCCCAAATTAAATGCTTCCTTTTATAGGTTGCCTTGGTCATGGTGTCTTTTCATAGCAGTAGAAAAATATCTAAAATATTGTGCTTGTGTGCACTATAGATTACTGAGGCCTTTTTATTTCTTCTAAAGAGTAGTCAGCTATTGGCAGTTATAGTTACTATTATTTTAAAATTTATTATGTGTATGGATGTTTTGCCTGCATCATGAGTGAGCATGATGCCTTCAGAGGGTATGGAATCCTCTGGAACTGGTGTTACAGATGGTTATGAACTACCATGTAAGTGATGGGAATTGAACCTGGGTCCTCTTCTAGAGCAGCCAGAGTTCCTAACCAACTGCAATTATTCTTAGTTGACAACTTGACTGTTCTGTTTTGAGACAGAGTTTCTCTGTGTAGCACTGGCTGTTCTAGAACTTCCTCTGTAGACCAGGCTGGCCTCAGACTCAGAGATCACAGAGATCTCCAGGTCTGCCCTGCTGTGATTACAGGTGTGGGTTGCCTGACAAAGCTCTGGGTGTGACTGGGGAGGGAGCTTCTAGATTGGGTTCACTGAGGTGGGAAGAGCTAGTCTAGCTGTCAGCAGTACCTCCTACAGTTAGGGTTTGGGGTGGATAAGGAGGAGAGAGCTAGGTGAGCACCTAGGGTCATTTCTCTCTGCTTCCTGGCTGTATGTGACATGAGCAGAGGCCTCATGTCCCTCCCTGCTGCCATGCCTTCCCTGGTAAGGACTGTACCCTCAAACTTCGAGGCAGAACAAACCTCTCTTCTTTTAAACCACTTTTGTTAAGAATACTGTATTGACTAGGAAGAAGAGCTTGGCTGTGATCATCAGACAGCTGTGTTGAATTAAGATTTGAAGGAGTTGTACAAGAGCCTGTGTTTTAGCTGACTGTTCTTTTTTCTGGTGTTCCATGAAAATAAAGTGGTGTTGCATTATGTGTTACTATTAACAAATGTCAAAAGGAAGGGCCTCTAGGCATGACAGGTAGGCTTTTGGTCTTAGTTCTAAGCAGTGATACCGACTATTAAACATGGTTCTCAGTTGGTCTTATGACATAAAAGGTTTCTGACTGTTGGTATTACAATCATAACCACTCCCCTGTTCCCCAGTGCTTGTGATCCACCCAGGACTTTGTGATAAAAATCCTAATTTTAAATACAGCACACTGAAGTTATAACTAATTCATATGTATAGTTTAAATGGTGTGATGGTTTGTATATGCTTGTCCCAGGAAGTGGCACTATTAGAAGGTGTGGTCTTGTTGGAGGAAGTATGTCACTGTAGGGATGGGCTTGGAGATCTTCCTCCTAAATGCCTAAGGATTCCCAGTTTATTTCTGGTTTTCTTTGGATAAAGATGCAGAACTCTCATCTCCTTCTGTACCATGCCTGCCTGGATGCTGCCATGCTTCTGCCTTGATGACAATGGTCTGAACTTCTGAACCTGTAAGCCAGCCCCAATTAAATGTTGTCTTTTATAAACTTGCATTGGTCATGGTGTCTGTTCAAAGCAGTAAGACCCTAACTAAGACAGAAGTTGGTCCTGGGAGTAGTTCTAGAGAAGCAGAAGTATAAGGATGAATCTTTTAAAAATCTGGAGTTGGTTTGATAATTCACCAGCACCTTCAACTACTGAAACCTCTCCAGATTCTCTCCTTCCTGGGAGCTCAGAGAATATTGAAGACCCGTGGTTGAAACTATATTTGAAGCTTAAAGAAGCTAATGCCTTTGATTATCTTGATGTGATTCAGTGTACAAAACTTTCTACAAGTTGGGGAAAAAATCAGAAAATGATTTTATTGGTTGGTTGCTCTTAGCATCTCGAGGGAAAAACCGATGAAGGAAAAGGACAGCTCCAAATGCAAGTAAACAATCTAAAAGTTGCTAAGTGTGTCCTTGAAGAGAATCTTCTCTACAGCAGCCATAGAGCTCAAGTTGCAGAAAATCAAATTGAAGCTCTCATTATAAGATTGATTGAATTACAACGAAAATTCAGGTCTCAGCTTCAGAGGGTGCCAGCAGTTAAAGTAAGGGCATTAATTGGCAAAGAATGGGATCCTATAACTTGGGATGGAGATGTGTGGGAGGACCCTGTTGAAGCTGAGAATTTTGAATCTTCATATTCTCAAGGGTTTGCCCCACCTGAGGAAGTAGTATCCTGAGCCCCACCTCTTGAAATAATGCCTTCTCCACATGAAGAAATCAATCCTGCAGAGTCTGATAAATCAGCAGTGACTTTGACTGAAGAAAATGCCAGATGAGACAAAACTGATATTTTTCAAGGCCCACCAATAGTTTCTTCTAGACCTATAACCAGAATCAAGGCAAAACATACCCCTAGAGGGGAGGAAGAAAGTGTAGTCCATGAGGAAATTTGCTACACTTACTAAGGAGCTTAATGAGTTTTCTAATTCATTCAAGCAGAAGTCTGAGGAATATGTGTGGGAATGAATTTTAAGGGTGAAGGAAATATAGAATGGGTAGTGTAGAAAGGTAGTTATACCAGCTAAGGCCACATAACCAGTTGCACAAACGAGGATTATAAAGTAATATTAATGCTTCTGACTTATTTTGTTAAGAATACATTTTCCTTTCTTCCAGTTTCTTTCACATCAATTGGTACCAGGAGTGGGGTATTCCTGTGACAACCTGACCATGTTTTGGGGATGACTGTAGAAGAATTTTTGAACTTTGAGTTAGAAGAGCCATTAGGACATTAAGAGCTCTGTGAAACGTTCTGTAAGAGCTTGGAAGATAATGTTGAGAACAGTGCAGAAAATGGAGGCCTGGCTTGTGAAATTTCAAAGGGAAAATTTAAGACTCTTATCAGGGCCATTGCTGTTTTGATTGTGAAGATTCTGTGGTTTTGGTTAGCTGGGGCTGAAGAATCAGCTGTGATTAAGAAGATACCAGAACTACTAAAGTAAAACCTTTTCATTACTGGGATTATTGATGTTGGTTAGTTGGAGCTAAGAAATTAGTGGTGATTAAGAAGAGACCAGCATCACAAAGGTGAAATCTTCTGGGAAGTGTTTTCAAAAAGCACACAGAGGCTGTGTTCCAGAGATAGCCAAGGTTGTACTTTGTGTTACTACTGAACTTGGTAATATGTAAGAGTTATCCAGGTGATACTGGTTTTGAAGGCATGAAGGGGTCATAAAGAGCAGCTGAGGCTCAGCACTCTGAGGGCCATGGAAGGCCATTGGTGAAGGTGCAGCCTCAGTTACAATTGATGGCCCAGGACTAAAGGGGTCATGCAAAGGAGTTGAGGATTGGCACCATGAAGAGAGCCTATGAGAGGCTATTGGTGAAGCCTAGTTACAGAGGAAGACAGCAGTATTTTGGTGATGCCAGTACCATGAGATGACCACCAAGAACAGCAGCAGCAGTGGACTATAGGCAGCTGGAGCCTAGAAGACAAGGTGTGTTCTACAAAGGGCAGAGCTGGAGACGTGACCCAAGACCTTGGAGGAGCCAAGAAGATCATGAATTGGATCTCAGACGTTGAATGGTTGGAGTCTGATTTTGCTTTTGATTGTGACTGTCCCCTGATATTTTTCCCTCTTGAAGGAAGAACATATTTTAGTAGAACCCACAATTAAGAGACTTTGAATTTTTAAAAGGCTTTGTATTTTAAAAGATATTGGACATTTTAAAGGGATTGAATTTTTAATATGTAAAGACTGGGGGACTTTTAAAGTTATTTAGATATTGGGGATGAATAAGAAAGTAAGGGTTGAGGCTTAATAGTGATGTGTTTGTGTGTCAAGTTGACAAGGGGTCAATTGTACTGGCTGGTTTTGTGTGTCAACTTGATACAGGCTGGAGTTGTCACAGAGAAAGGAGCTTCAGTTGAGGAAGTACCTCCATGAGATCCAGCTGTGGGGCATTTTCTCAATTAAAGAACAATTGGGGAAGGCCCCTTGTGGGTGGTGCCATTCCTGGGCTGGTGCTCTTGGGTTCTGTAAGAGAGCAGGCTGAGCAAGCCAGGGGAAGCAAGCCAGTGAGGAATATCCCTCCATGGCCTCTGCATCAGCTCCTGCTTCCTGACCTGCCTGAGTTCCAGTCCTGACTTCCTTTAGTGGTGAATAGCAGTGTGGAAGTGTAAGCTCAATAAACCCTTTAGAGTCCTAAAAAATTCCTATGGATGCTGAGTGCTCAAGAAATATGATCCACATAAGTTTTTTTTCAGAGGTTTTCTGTGCTACCTTAATTTCTGTATGCATGCCCATTACTATCATATGCTGGCAAAACTTTTCACTACTGCTAAATCCAGCTGAAAATATTCAGTTAAGTCTTCTTCAGCATGGGAAATGAACAAGTATCATGCTAATACTGAAATGTCAAACTGCTATAAGGATAATGATAAGGATACAGTCTATCAGTAACTAATATCATTCTTCAGGCATTCCCCAATGGAATCAGACATGAGAAAATGGGCTGGAGAGAAGTTGTGCCATTAAAGGTAAAACAACACACAGGAGAAGGAAGCCAAAGGTACTAATGTTGGAAAGTGAGAGGCAACTTATTTATTAACTGAAGAGAATACAAATGTATCCTTAGAAAACGTTATAAGACATTAAGAAAGATGGTGCTGTGGCATTGGCTTAGTCCTACAATGACTGTCACAGGAGCGTAAGACCCTGAGCTCTGATTCCCTGCTCTCCTGTAACCATGTAGACAGCTGGCCCTGGCTCATGCTGCCAACACTAGTTTTGGGGAGGCAGAGGCAGGAGAATCCTTGGGGCCTGCTGGCTAGACAGTCTAGCTGAGTTGCTGAATTTAACTTATCAGTGGAACATTCTCTCTTTAAAATAAAGGTGGAGCTAGGGCTGGAGAGATGTTCACTGGTTAAGAGCAATTGCTGCTCTTACAGAGAGGTCTGGAGTCCTAGGCTCATAACTTCTTGTGCTCCAGTTCCAGGGGATCTGATGCCCTGTTTTGGCTTCTATGAGTACCTGCATTCTCACACACATACCAACACACATACAGCTGAAAAATAGTAATTCTTTAAAAATAATCTGGCATGCACACACATGCACATCCACATGTACCTGAAAATGTATGTGTACACATGCCCCAAAAGAGAATTAAATAAAAGTATAAGGTATGAAATGGTTATAAAACCCTTTCTACATGTAAACTAAGATGACCTAGAAACCAGATAAAATATCTATTTACTATGAAGAAAATTTTAAATCACTAAAAGATTTATATAAATGTTTTGTTCTTATATCATAATGACAAAGATGTTAGCTAAAGATGTAGCTGTCCTTAATGTGATTAACATAACCAAATGCATAGTATCAAGGCTAACTTTTGGAAATTGGGCAAAACTAAACCAAAGTGTATGCAGTAAGTATGAAAGAAGATGGAGACTGAAAAACACAGGTGACAAGGGCCATGCCCACCAGACACGCCCACCAGACAGGATGAGGCAAAGCTGCAGTGCCCCAGTGCCCCAGTGCCCCAGTGCTGGGGTAGCTGCACGCTTGATGGAATAGAGGTGTCGGCCCACACAGAAGCCCGGATGGAATAAGGGTGGAGATAGGGACAAGAAGACCCCCACAGAGCAGAGCGATCATTTGCAAGTCCAAAGTGGATCCTTACTGAATTCCTTATTCTAAAACGTTATCAGATGGCTTTGAGATGCACATGTTGAGAAAAGTATGTTAGATGAAAACACAAGATTTGGAGAGGCACAGAGCCCAGGCTGGAGAAGGAGACAGTGGAAGAAACAGATGGTATTTAAGTGAAAACGTCCACACAACAAACAAGAATGTAAGTGGAATGCTACAAACAGGGAGATTTATAAAGAGCTCTTAGAACCCTTTATTAAGTAAGGCAGAGGGCAGAGCATCTGCTGGAACAAGCGCATAGCCAGAAAAGTTCTTCCCTTAGCTCATGCACATGGCACTGTGCAGGTGAAGAGTTGAGAGACCAGGATTTGAAATAAAGCAGTTCAAAACAATGCATTCTAATACTTACCTAATTTTTGATCCAGGAATTTGATCCCTCTAAATCTGACAAAGGGAGATTAAGTATTAACACTGATGACTATATCACACTTACAATCCCAGCACTCTGGAGGCAGAGGCAGGCAGAGTTCTGAATTCGAGGCTAGCTTGGTCTATAGAGTGAGATCTAGGACAGCCAGGGCTACATAGTGAAACATTGTTTTAGAGAGAGAAAAAATTAACACTGATCCAGAGGCAGAAGAAAAATAAAAGTGAGACTTTGGCAAAATATCTGGATTTATACTCTAGCATTGTCAATATAATCAGTTACTTGGCCTCAGCTGCCTAAAACAAGTAATTAGATGATTTCTCAATGAGGTCTAAGGTCCAACTCTAAAATCTACAAGCGAGCGAGGCACAGTGAAGCACACCTTTAATCCCAGCACTCTGGAAGTGGCTGTGTGTGTGAGGGGTGTCTCCAGGTTTAAGGCTAGCCTTGTCTACACAGTAAGTTCCAGGCCAATCAAAATTATATATTAAGATTCTGTCTCAAACAAAGAAAAAAATCCATCTGTGAAACACACATTTCTTTCTTCTGAGTCAGACAGACAGATAGACAGACAGACACACACACATGCACACACACACACACACACACACAGGCCTTCAAGAGTTGCAACATGAGAAGTGTCAAGCCCAATTTTTGGATTGTTACACATTAGCTTTTGCAGGTTTTGATCATTTATCAATTTCATACATCTACTTAGTTTCCATTCCCTGGATATTGCTAAGTCTTGCCTTTGGAGAGGAAGTTGTGCCTGTCTGCTTCCTGTCTGCTCCCAGTAAGTGGTTGTAAATACATTAGACTGCTATTTAGAGGAAGTTGACAGGTCATCACAGAGGTCCCTAGCTCTAGCTCCCCTTACTTTATTTTCCCCAGTGTTCATTTCTTACTAAAATTTTCATTCTGTTTCAATGAAGTTGTACTAGGACACCTGGTAGTTTTCACTGATTTGTCTGCACTGGATGTTTGTTCGATCCACTCACTATTCCAACCAGTCATGTGACAGGAAATAACTCTGTGAAGTGTCCGGGAACCAGGATGAATATAAAGGTAAACAATCCTATGCTGGCAAGAAAATAATCACAGTTCTGTCTTAAAGGGATACAAATTGTTATACAATGATGAATTTAGATCTCTGGAACTTGCCTTTAGTTTTTGGATTATGGTCCTTACCACAGGTTCAAACAACAGGGTCAACTGACCGGTGACTGAAACCTTTAAATAAATCTTTGATTTTTGCAAGCTGACTCTTTTCAGTACTTGTTATTGCTACAGAAAGCAGATGGACAGGAAGGGGCAGCCTGAACCAAGGTGGTGGCCGCATGAATTAAAACGCTCGGGACTCATCACTGGGGCTGAGTGGTTTACTGGGTGCTGTGTGACCGCTATGGGAGCCCTGGTTTACAGTGGAAGACGTTCCTTTTCAGTCTGCTATGAGGTGCCTGCTCATGCATCGTGAGCTGGGTGAATCTCAGCAACAGTAAAAGTGATGTCACTCCACAGATTGCTTATGCTTAGTGTGTGAAGTTGTAGGGACGGATGTGTGCTTGGCGTCAGGGTCTAGGGAGATGGTGGGAAACACACTGAACTTTGAGGGCCTCCACTATGGATCTTGAGAGAGAAGGGAAGAGGATGGAATCAGAGGGTAGGGTTGGAAGGCAACTCTTCTGTACCGCCTGTTTCACCGTTCTCACCAGTCTGAATCCTGGGACTCAGGGTTTATCAACTCTACATGCTTATCCAGTCTTGCCTGAAAAACTGGGGTTTTTTTTGTTTGTTTTTTTTGGATTTGGTTTTTTCGAGACAGGGTTTCTCTGTATAGCCCTGGCTGTCCTGGAACTCACTCTGTAGACCAGGCTGGCCTCGAACTCAGAAATCTGCCTGCCTCTGCCTCCCAGAGTTCTGGGATTACAGGCATGCACCACCACCTCCCAGCTAAAACTGGAGTTTTTAAGTATAAAGATAAACTAAGATACTGTTTTTACTTGAGCGAAGCACGGATTTCTGAGTTCCATAAAACCTTATTAGTATAAAACGACCATGACAAGTAAAGAAAAGGCATTATCAGGGAGACCCAAGGCATTTTTGAAATAATCCGGGCACTGACTACTGAAATGGTACCATTGAATCTATTCTGGATGTATTTTGAAGTCTAACTAGATACAAAAGCCAGGGCTAGTTGAAGAATGGAGTTTTCAGCAACGGGGTGGATTATGTATGCATCTTAGAGGAGCCTGGCTGCGGGGTTACCAGGCACTTTCTTGGACAAGCTGGCATGTCCTTAGACACCTGGTAGACACGGTTAGGCTGCTGAGTCCACCATATGGCGTTCAGAGACGGGCCGGGGCTGGATATACACATTTTGGGCTCAACGGGATTTTCGTGGGAGTTGATTCTTTGGAACGGGACGACTCCATCTATGTGATTTGTGCAGACAGAAAACAGGTTCGGTGTCACGCTCGGCCAAAAAAAGACTGGCCCGAAATGAATTAACTGTTGTCAGGAAAACAGCAAAATGGTAAAGCACTCAGGGTCAGCTGGGTTGAAAAAGAGCCCCAAGGTTGAGCGGTGGGTGGAAAACCAGTGAGGGAAGGAAAGAGACCAGCGGGGTGGTGAATGCACCTCAGAGGTTCGGGGTTCCGAAGCACCAAGGCTTGGGCCCATTCTTGCTCTCTGCACTTTGCAGGTGAAGGGGACACCGAACAGCGACCCCACCCGTGGCGCACGCTCCGGAGTGGGTATGCGCTGCTCCCGGGCAGGGAAGCACCGGGGCTACGTTACCAGCTCTGCCGAGGCAAAGGCCAGGCCGGAGGCCCGAGCGGACGAAGAGACCCTTCGACGCCGGCTGACCGGACTACGACTGCGGAGGGCGGCGGCGGCGGCGCCAAGGCCGTTACCTGCTCCGCGCTGCTCCCGCAGCTGCCTCGACCCGGGACCTAAGGAAGCGCAGGCGTCGCCCTGGAAACCACGCGGTGCCTCCTGGGATCGCTAGCTCGGGTGTGCGCATGCGTATTTGGTGCTGTGAAAAGGTGGCGGACTGATTGTGTGTGTGTGTGTGTGTGTGTGTGTGTGTGTGTGTGTGTGTGTGTTGACACTAGGAATTTATAGCTGCCCCTGCTCATTGCCGCTGTGCAAGGAAGGGAGAGGACCAGGAACAGTGTCCTCGTTAACTTGGTTTTATACCTGGTGGGGCTTCTTGCTAAAACTAAATGCGAGCACAAAAACTGTTTGGTGTACATTATTTCCAAACTGAAAACAGGCTAAGACAGTCACCCAGGTGGTAGAATTATAGTTGATATTTTGAGTTTGATCGTTAAAACTGGCGTTTTAAATTGTAAATTCCTTGTTGCTAAGAAGGGTAAGAAGCTGTAATAGCTTTATTGGTGTCATGCAAAAAAAAAAAAACCACAAAAATCTCAAATGATCCCCCAAACAAAAACAAACAAACAAACAAACAAACAAACAAACAACAACAACAATAAAAACAAGGCTCTCATAGGGAGGAAGAGTTTATTTTGGAGCTAAATATGAATGTCCATGGCCTGAAACACAGATTTATCTTACCTCAAATATCATGTTTCAATGTGGTAAACAGTTTGTAAAGTTTTAATAGTTACAGAACAAAAAAGGTCACAAATCAAGTCACTTGTCAAATATGTAAGTGGGGCAGTCAGATACCGACCAGGTTACAGCTAACCAGGAAAATCAATAGGCCCCAGGTGCTTTGGGTTGGTGGAAGTGAGGGTCTGCTGGTGCTTTGTAAAAGAATTTACCTGATGGTCATATAAATGTCATACCAATCATGGGCCTGTACAGTAGCCAGTCCATTAAAGAGACTAGAGATAGCCCAAGATACTTTGGCTCCAAACCTGCCACATTTCATCTAGCCACAATTATGTCATCTACCAAGCTAATCGGATCTTAGGTTCTTTAACATGGGTGTGGCTTCCTTCTGTGGGATTTCAGTTCACAGTGTCCATTATTCTGATTTCATAATTTCCCTCTACGGATTTTGACTTTTAATTTTTACCACATGGTCCAGACCTGCTTTCAACTTCAGGGGTTAAGTGATTCTCTTAACTTGGTTTATCAGGATGAGCCTAGCCTTTAGCTCAGTTTTAAACTTGTAAAAATTGATTTGGAAGAACTTTTGATGTATCAAAACTTAGTCAGTAATATATGTAATAAATATTTCCTTCAGGTCACCGACTACTTTTTTATATTTTTTTACAGTCAGTGTCTCACTCCATAAGTAGACCAGACTAGCCTTGAACTCATAGAAATCAGCCTGTCTCTGTCTCCTGAGAACTGGGATTAAAGGTAAGTGCTATCATAAATTATCTTTGGTTTTTAGTGTATATAGAGGCAGATTTCTATTTACTCTTTTAAGTACTGTGTTTTTTGAGACAGGATCTCTTATAGTCCTATTTAGCCTCACAATTGTTATGTAACTGAGTATTACCTTTATGTCTTTTAAATTTTTAATTAATTTTTTTTATGTTTTTGAAGGTTTATTTTTATTTTATGTGTATAGGTGTTTTACTCACATGTATGTGTATGTGTGTACCAGGAGCAGATATGCAGTGATTGAGAAGGCAAGAAGAAGGTGCTGGAATTAGTACTGGGGTTAAAGATAGTTCTTCGTTGTCAAGAAGGGCCTGGGATTTGCACCCAGGTCTTCTGCAAGAGCAGCAAGTATTCTCAACCGCTGAGCCATCTCTCTAGCACCTATTTACTTTGAAACAGGCACTTACTATGTAGCTCTAGCTGGCCTGGCTTCATAGACTGGGCTAGCCTTGAACTGCTCCTCGATTGCACAGTTAGGTGTTTGTTTTTAAGATTTATTTATTTATTATATGTAGGTACACTGTAGCTGTTTTCAGACACTCCAGAAGAGATCTTATTACAGATGGTGTGAGCCACCATGTGGTTGCTGGGATTTGAACTCAGGACCTTTGGGAGAGCAGTCAGTACTCTTAACTGCTGAGCCATCTCTCCAGCCCCAATATGTTTTGTTTTTTTGACCCGTCCAGCAGGTCCAGTTATTCAGGGTTCCGAAGGAGTGCTACCTGATGGTCAAAGCTGGGAGAGAGAAAGGAGACCAGGCAAGGGGGGTTCAATTGTCGAGGTCTCGTTTAATTTTCCGGGGTTCACAGGTTTTAAGCTTTCAGAGGAAGAGCTTGCCTCGAGGCAAGAACAAAGGAGGGAGGGGCATTCTTGGCAGTTTCAGCAGTAAGAGATAAGGGTCGCCTGGTGGAGACATCCGAAGTTTGCACAGGCTGGAACATCCGGCAGTTATCTCAGAACTTCCCTTTAACCAGCTGTTCATGGGGAGAGGCTCTTCTTTGTTTTACTCAGGACCTTTGCCCTGCCAGTCCTCCGGGCTGTTAGTGAGGGTCCATTATGGCTTCCCACATTTTTTTTTTCCAAAAGAATATTTTTTATCTTTTGCTGGGCTTTGTGATATGTGCCTTTAACCCCAGCACTGGAGGCAGAGGTAGGCAGATCTCTGAGTTCAAGGCCAGTCTGGTCTACAAAGTTCTAGTGAAAGGGTTAGCTCAGGAACTTTGGAAAGGTCACGGAACACTTGCCCCTCCAGAAGGAAGAGGCTAAATTACATTCCTCAGACCACAGGGAAGTCCCAACAGCTAAGGGAGGCCCAGAGTTATTCTGAGACTGTTGGCCACTTACCTCATCTCCTAACAACCAATTAGTTTAAAGGTAACACTGTTCTTCCAATCACATTGTGCCTAATGGTGGCTGCCCTGAGGACTGCATAAAGGGCCTGCTGGATGGGCTGTGCATGGTCATTCTCTCCCCATGTTCAGGGTGACTCCAGCATGCTGGATTAAACAAAATTCCTCTTGCTTTTTGCATCAATTCCCGTCTCCACGTTGTTCACTCAGGGGGTTAAGACTCCCTGAGTCTTACACTAGGATAGCCAGGGCTACACAAGGAAACCCTGTCTCAAAACAAACAAACTAGAACACCTAAAAACAAAACCAGAATATTTTTTATATAATCTATGACAATTTTGTATTTGTATATGATGTATCTTGATATATTCACCACCCTCCAGGAACTTGAATTCTCCATCTCCATTTCCTACCTCCCAAAATGTTGGAACCACAGGCCTGTACCCCTGTGTTAGTTACTTTTCTTTTGCCATTGTGATGGCTGAAGAAACTACATTTTATGCTAGGCATCCATCTTGGTATTCACTAGATGTTTGTCTCTTCCCTGGAAGATAAATTCCCAGTAATCCTGACTCAGTGACCTCCCAACCCAGTAATGTCCAGCCATGACGATATGACTAACTGTTTTGGCCTCTGTAACCTGCTTACATGGACGTTGAAGGACTGTTCTGAGGTTGCCTGGACTACCTCATCTTGGCACAGCCTTGGCTTGCTTGCGCAGACACTCAATGTCTTCTTGTGATTTTCACCATTAAAAATTCTTCCCTCAGTCCTCTTTGCACGGCAATCTCAACTTTGGCTCATATACTCCTATCAATAAATCTTTGAATTATAATTGGAATAAGTCTATGGCCTTTCCTCTGGGGCCAGGAACTTCATAACACATGATAAAGCACCGTTACCTAGGCAGGTTATAGAAGAGTTTATTAGGAGCTTACAGTCTCAGAGGGTTAGGCGATGACTATCATGACAGGGAGCATGGTATCTTATATCTTGATCCAGAAATAGGAAGCAGAGGAGGTGGGGAGGGAGGGCGGACAAGCTAGGCCTCACCTCCTAATCTTTCCAAACAGTTTCACCAGCTGGGGATCAAATACTCCATATATGAGCCTCTGTGGGCCATGCTCGTCCAGCACAGGTGTTGAGTGGTTCACCCCTGAATGCTTACCTGGCCACACAGCTGCTTTGGGAGGTGGAAAATAATTCAGAAACATACTGAGCCTTAAGACTTATCTGGAATATCTGGCAATTCTGTTTGTTATCTCCAAACTCAGCAATTTCAATGGGACACTTCAGGAGCTCAGCAATTTCAATGGGACACTTCAGGAGCTCAGCAATTTCAATGGGACACTTCAGGAATTCAGCCTGGCTTTTCAGACCCCTGATTATACTTTTTTTTAAAATGGTTGTTTAAAAAAAGGAATAAACCTGGGCATGCTGTGGTGGTGATGCATGCCTTTAATCCCAGTGCTTGGAAGGCAGAGGCAGGGGGATCTCTGTGAATTCAAGGCCAGCCTGGTCTTCACAGAGAGTTTCAAAACAGCCAGGGTTATGTAGAGAGAATCTGTCTCTATAAAACCAAACTAAACCAAACCACCACCACCACCACCAAAACTAAAACAACGACAAAACAAAACCAAACCAAAAAAAGTATATTCCTTAAAACAATCACCATGCAAAAGGAGGCACTGGGAATTTGAGGGAAACATTGTAGACCTTCATTTGCATCATGTGAAGAGAACCAGATCAGTACCCTCACTCTGAGTGGAAACTAAGTTGGGGCTGTCCAGAGTAAAGGACAGTTTGGGCAAAGTACCCAGAGTTAAGCTGGCTGATGGTGAACTCCAAAAAAACCCGGAAGCTTTTCCTTTAGCCAGCAGTTTTGTTTTCTCCTGTAGGCCTCTTGGGTCCCAGCTAGAGGGGACACCATCTTGGGTCCTGTACGTCGTCCTCTGAGCAGGTGTGTGTTCTCCACAGGACACAGAACACAGCCACAGGTCAGATTTCTAATGCCCATGAGCAGGTGTGTGTTCTCCACAGGACACAAGGACACAGCCACAGGTCAGATTTCTAATGCCCATGGCAGTTTGAAAATAAGCTCATTACTGTCTTACATAGTCCTCAGAGACAGGAAAAACTGAAGGTTCGTATAACAGGCTTTATGATGTGAAAAGTATTTTTTGTGTATAGGAAAAAAAACCCCAGTACATACACAGTGTAGATATTTTGAAAACAGAAAAGAATAAATGTAAATTTGGTTTATAATCGTCATGGGTATAAAGTATCTTGGTTATGTCCCCTGACCCCAGACTTCCCATCACATATCCCTCTCACTTTATGACTGGGTTTTTAACCCTCTGAATCGAGTAAGTACTGGGCATGGGTCACCCACTGGGACGTGGGGAATCTAGTGGCATACTCTTAGAGAAAAGTGCCTTTCCCTTACCATGGCTCCTCAGTCGAGGACGGGCTGCAGGAGTCCATACACCCTGTATGCTGGAAGCTGTAACTGGCTCGGTCCTGTGAAGGTTTTTATGTTGGGAGCCACAACTGTAACGGTCCTGCCATGTCCAGAGATGGCTTTACAGCCATCCTCCCTGACATTCTCTCTCCTTTCTCTTCTTTCATGTTTCCTTAGTCTTGGCAAGATGGCTGATATAAACGTCCTGTCTATGTTCAAGCACTTCCAGTTGTTCATTGTCCACACTTTTAACAGTAATGTGTCTCTGATTTAGCCAGTACACATTGTAGTAAGAAGCTACTATATGCTATTGAAGAATGGGGTGTCAGCCAGGTGTGGTGGCGCACACCTGTAATCCCAGCACTTGGGAGGCAGAGGCAGGTGGATTTCTGAGTTCGAGGCCAGCCTGGTCTACAGAGTGAATTCCAGGACAGCCAGGACTACACAGAGAAACCCTGTCTCAAAAAAAAAAAAAAAAAAAAAAAACCAACGGAAAAAAAAAAAAGAATGGGGTGGCCACTGGGGGTGGGTGCGGACAAGAGGGTGGAGAGAAGGAGGGCAGAGAGTTACTAATCTAAACCAAGGATGTATGAAGTAGTCTTCTGAACCACCTTTCATTAACAAGCTGATTAAAGATATAATCTTTAAAGGAGTCTGAACAGAAGTTCTCCACATTAGTGACCAGTGCTGCACCTTGAAGACCTGGGCTATTAAAACCTCAGTGCTAGAGGCTGGAGAAATGTCTCCATGGTAAAGTGCACTGACTGCTTTTCCAGAGGTCCTGAGTTCAATTCCCAGCAACCATATGGTGGCTCATGACTACCTGTAATGGGATGAGATGCCATCTTCTGGTGTGTCTGAAGACAGCGACATTGTACTCACATACATAAAATAATTATTTTAAAAACACTACATTACATGTGTAATATATATATATATATAAATAAAACCTCAGTGCCAGACACAGGTTACCTGCCTATGAGTTATTGGTCAGAGAGACCCAAGGGGTTCTCCAGACAACATGGCCATTGCTACTGCTCTTGTTGCCTCCCAGAAGTAACTGGTAAGACTCACTTTCCTGCTGAAGATACCACACACTTTGTACAGAGGAAATCAATGTTGAACTGACCGGGAGACTGTGCACTCTGCTTCTGACTTGCTTTCATAGTTCTGGAAGGTCCTGTGCCGGATCCTGCTGGGGAAAAGACGCCGGCGTACATCCGGTGCTGGGCCCTGGATGCTACAATATGGGCATGCCAGGCAGAATGGTGACACAGGCAAGTGTTTATGGGGTGACCTGGTCCTCCTGATGGGGTCTGACCCATGCTCCACAGGAATGAGTTCAGTCCTGTGCAGTCACGGGCCTTAGGGGAGAGATGACTGATGTTCAAATGTCAATCTGCCTTCTAAATGACTTATGTTTGTTTCTATGGATTTTTGACCCTCAAAGTTAAATTTTGACTTGTGAATTAGTTGACCTTGAGCTGAATTCTAGGGAGTGTTCTTTCTCATCATAACACCTACCTGGGGACAGGGACCAGGCTTCAGGGTCTCTGAGACACTGGTGAAAAGATCAGGTGCTGGAGCCACCCTGCTCCAGAACACCAGCCTCTCTCCTCCGTATAACAGGGGGAGGAGAGGGTCTGGAGCCAGAAGGAGGTAAGTGCTCATGGCCTTTGCCCCTAATGCCTGTGATATGATTTTTCAGTGTGTGTGCACCTGTGTGTGTGTGCATTTGAGTGTATACATGTGTATATGTGTGTGTGCATGTGTGTCTGAGTGTATGTATTTATATATATATATACATGTGTGTATTTTTATGTGTATAGATGTGTGTATATATGAGTCTGTGAGTGTGTCGTGTATATATGTGTGCATGTATGCGCATGCATGTGTATATGAATGTATGTATTCATATGTGTGCATGTGTGTATTCATGTATATATGTGTGTGCATTTGTGTGTATGTATGAGTGTGCATGTGTTTTTATTGTACATATATGTGTATACATGTGTATGTGTGTACTGTGTGTATTTGTGTACATGCATGTGTGTGTGTGTCTTTGTATATTTGTGTGTATAAATGTGTGTGCATGTGTCTGTGTGTATGAGTGTGTGTGTGTATTGGTTTTTTCCTTCTACTATGAAGTTCTAGGATATATATGTGTGTGCATGTGTGTGTTGTATGTATATGTGTGCATACATGCGTGTGTCTGTGCGTAAGAGTGTGTATGTGTGTGTTTTGCTTTTTTTCTTTCACTATGAAGTTCTAGGCATGGAATTCAGGAAGTTCATCAGGCTTGGAGGCAACTGCCTTAATCCACTGAGCCACCTCATGGGCTCTTGACCTTGCTTTGAAACCCATCAGAAGAGTCTGGGCTGCTAACATTTGGGCTTCTTTTCTAGTTTTGTACTCTGATTTTTTAAAATGCAATTCAAATCACTTGTATAAATAAGATGCATTAGAGCTTGTTCTAAACATACCCAGCCCCTAAAGCCTTTAAAATATGGGGGATTATTTCTAGTTACAGTCATCGGCAGATGCCAGCTCTGGAAGTGTCAGTGAAGTTTTTTACAGCACCCAACAGCTGGTGGAGGGAGAAAGCAGGAAACAGCCACTCACAGAGAAATCTCTGTTGTGTGACAGTTCGTTGGGTTTTTAAATACCCCTCTAGAAAACTTAAAATCAGGAAGCCACGCTTCATTTAAATGACCGCTGTGGCTGTTTCAGTCTTCTTAACTGTTTGTCCAAAGCCCGGTGAATCCAGCCTCGTCCTGGATAGCGTGGTCTTTTCTGGGCTTTTCCCTAGGCTCTGGGCTCCTCACTTCTTGTCCACACCCCACAGTTTCCCCAGCCCCGCCTCTTCTGCCCTTGGCACCTCTCCATGGGTCTGTGATTGGTGCGCTCCCGAGCTCGCAGCCTGGCCTTTTAGGGACTGTTGTTAGGCCTTTAAAGTGATAAGGGAAAGGATCCAGTGGCTGCTTTTATCAGCCAATCATTTTCCTGACATCCCGAACAGAGGGGGAAGCCCAGGATGCCTGCCGTTACTCTTTAGCCTCATGGTTGGAGGGGAGAGGCTTGGATCACTGCCAGCCAGCGCTGACCTGGCACCTGCTCCTCCAGCGTCACTAAGGGATTTGTCCAGCGACTTCCCTAGCAGGGGCGTGTTAGGGGGAGTCCTCTTTCCGACTGTCGAAATGGTTATCAAAGTGTTTGTTGCCACATCTTCTGGGTCCATAGCGGTAGGTGACGGGCTCTGTGGGCTTTCTTCTTAAATGATTTTCTGGAACTCCTAGTTGGAGGCAGAAGGAGTGGGTATGCCCTGACTTTGGCCTTGAATGCCGGTTTTTGTTTTTGCGTGGGAGTCAACTGCACACTGCTGGAGCATGAGCACCCTCTGCTCTTTGCCTCTGTCTTCGCGATGTTGGAAAGTTTGTGAAGTGTGTAATCTGGCAGGTGGGCGTGAAAGGCGACTGGAGGGTAGAGTGTTTCACGCTCCTTTTAATCTGTGCTTTGTGTGCTGTTGGTAGTGCTGTGTGGTATTAGCCATTTTGATTTGTTTGTTTGTTTATTTTAGCGCTTTACCATTCATTCTGTGAGACTGCAGGTTAAAACTTGGAGACAGATGATGGGTGAGGGCGAGATGGATTAGGTCGCCCAAGTGATCTCGGGGCATAATTACTTCTTTATTTGAAATAACTGGAAGCATTTCAAAGATAGTAGGTGTGATGTTATTATTTGTAGAAAATGATGTCACAATGACAGCAGCAAACCCATCTGAAGCCACAGTTTTAAATGCTCTCAGAAGTGAGGGAACCCAGAAGCCTAGCTCCATACCAAAGCTTAGCCTGGATTGCTAGAGACCACCCACCCTCTGATTTCAGCCTTCATTCTGTGCTGTGTAGACCCACCAGTGGAAGGAATAAGAGCGATTTAAACACTCAGTTCTAGGAATGAACTGTAGGACACTGGCTTCAGGTGGACTCCAGTATCTGTCTGGTTGAGGTTCTCGTCAGTATTTTAGCAGAAATGAGGGAGGCTGTGGGAAGAAAACAGTCTATTAATCCCAAGAGTTAGAGACCAGAGAGGGGGCTGTTTCCTTTTATAGCAGCTTCCTACAGGGTCTCAGGTTGCGGCTGGAATTCTGACAGTCACTCTGCAGAGATGTTTCCAGGCCCTGGCTAAGTATCAGCCCCAGCCACAATTTGCCGAGGGCCACCACTTCCAAACCTTGGACATTCAGGAGGTTTCTCCAGAGAAGGTGGACAGAAAATAAAAGAGTTTGGCAATCCCACCCACTGGTCCATGATGGTTTCTGTGGTTCTATTTGTTCTGCAGGACATAGACTAACTCAGACTTGGAAATAGATGATGTCATGTAGCCCTGAGCGGATGCCCTGGACTAGGAGAAAAAGAGGAGCACACTGCTCAAGGGGAGAGTTCCGGTCACAGAGACTGCAAATGCAGACCTTCTGTAGCTGTTGATGGGTAGATATAGTGAGCACACCCATGTTTTTTTTTTTTTTTTTTTTTTGAATCAGTGTTGGATTCACACCTGGGGCCTCACACTTGCTGTTGTGAGTTACCACCGTGCTGCATCCTGGGAGTTCATGCTTGGGTCTTTTAGATTGGAAATAACATTTCAGGAACAGTTGCTTTGGTGGGACAGTTTTGGAAGGGGTTTCAAACATTAGTGCTCAGTGTTGAAAACTTTCCACAGTCATTTACTTATTTTTAGTTTTAGGTGCATAGATATTTTGCATACATATATGTTAGTATACCACATGTATGCTTGATGCCCATAGAGGCCAGAAGAGATGTCAAATCCCCTGGGACTGGAGTAACAGATGATTGTGAGCCACCACCATGTGGGTACTGGGATTTGAACTCAGGACCTCTGGAAGAGCAGTCAGTGCTCTTAGCCCCTGAGACACCTCTACAGCCTAAGTCTTGTATCTGTTCTGTATGACTGTTTGTATTCTTCAGGCAGTGGGAATAAACCCACGGATTTCTTTGGTTTGTTTATTGTCCTGCATTCTCGAAGTCTGGGAAGTCTGTTTTGGCCTTGGAGTCTCTGGCGGGGGTCGGGGGTGGGTGGGGGGGGTGGGGTGGGGGGGTGGGATGGTGGTGTCTCCCTTCACTCTGAACCTTGGAGTAGCTGAGTTAATTGTGACTTCCTAGACAAATATTTTAGTGCCATTTGTAACTGGGTGACCTTGGAGGAGGTATTTCTCCTTGAGAAGCCTCAATTTCCTTGTCTGTAAAATGAGGATAAGAATAGTGTTCACCTCATAGCTTGGTCATGAGGACTTCTGAAATGCCACACTCGGGTGCCCAGCACTGTGCCAGGGCCTGCCCAGGTGCTGGAAAATTTTGTGATTATTAATTATAGTCACTGGCAGCTGCTTGTTGATGTGAGCTGCCATTTTAATTTCTACTAGTCACCATGAATTGATTATATTATTGACAATATATATCAGTGGGCATTGTAGTTGTCATCATTATTAGTTACTGTGGCTATTAGCAGCTCCTTTTAGTAGAACTAAGGCTATGGTCATATATTAGAAGAACTGTCTAAAATCATGTAGGTGGAAGAGTTTCTTCCATAAAGAATGAGGAGATTCCAGATGGTGGTGGCATGCCCGGGAGGTAGAGGCAGAGATAGAGGCAGAGGCAGAGGCAGAGGCAGAGGCAGAGGCAGAGGCAGAGGCAGAGGCAGAGGCAGAGAGGCAGAAGCAGGTGAATTTCTGTGAGTTTGAGGCATCCCTGGCCTACAGAAAAAGGTATGAGCATATATTCTAATATATGCTCATATATATATATTATGCTCATATATTATATATATTGTGCTCATATAATATATATGTATATATATGTATATATATATATATATATATATATATATATATATATATATATATATATATATATATATAATGGCAGCCTGTAGGTCCCACAATCCTCCTATCTCTGCTCCTCACAGATTGTGGTTACAGATGTGAATATGGTGACCAGACTGTGGTTACAGGTGTACATGTGGTGATACCCAGATTTTTATACAGATTATTTGGATCTGAATTCATGTTTGTGCAGCAAGCACTCTTATGTGTTGAGCTCTCTGCACCCTTACAATTTTTTTTTTTTAGTTTGGTCTCTCTCTTCATCCCTAAAAATATTTGTTCAGTCTGGGAGTCGGTCTTGGAAAATCTACCAATTCAACGAAAATTTATTGTTGTCGCTTTAAAATACTGATCAACACATGTATCTGGCAAACCAGGTGTGATGGCACACACTTGTAATCTTGGCACTCAGGAGGCTGAAGCAGGAAAAACATAGGTTTGAGGTCAGCCTGGGCTACATAGCTAGTTCTAGGCCAACTTGTGCTGTGTAGTGAGACCAACCAATAGTCTCATCGACAAGACCCCACTGATGGCATGGCCATCCTAACTGGGAAGAGGATGGGTGCCCGGCAGTGCAGGTTCCCCGAGGTGACACAGAACATGGTACCACACATCACCTCACTCACTGGTCATGAACATGAACAGCCCAGAGGAGGACTCCCATGTCTGTTTTGCAGATGAGGGGATCAAAGCCATAAGACCTTGTTCATAGAGTGTCCTCGACAGTTTGGTGACTTCAGTTGGAGAGTGTCCTCACTGTACCAGACAATAAATAAGATGTGTCAAGCAAAGGGCTGGGAGAGGCATGGCTGTAGATTCCCAGACACCCCAGAGTGTCCAACGGTCGCTGGGTGACTTCAGGACAGAGACAGAGCTTACTTGTGGGCAAAATGCCACACAGGATAGAGAAAGAGCTCTCTTAACCTCCACTGGGTGAGCCTGAGTTCAGACCTGTAGACGTGTTCCTTAGGAAACAGCAGGCCCCTTGGCATCCTGAAGATAGAGAAGGGACACAGGGAAGATGAGAAGTGGGAGAACAGGAGATAGATCTGCTGGGGGTGCATGTGCTCCCCTCTTACTGTCACAAAGGGGAGGAGGCCTCTGAAGGCTGACGCTGTGTGTGCTGTGTACATCAGGGTCAGCTCAGGAGGCTACCAGAAGAGCAGCTCGTTGGGAGGACCAATAGGAGTCCTTGAGCAAGGTCCCACTGAGGGACAAGGTGGGTAAGGGGGTGAGTGGACCCACCAGAGACGAAGGCTCTGCCCCTTCCTTCCTCCTCTGGGCTTGACTTTAGGGCCCTTTCTTCTCCCAATCTTCCAGGCCAGGGGCCTCTCACTTGTTCCATTCTGGCTAAGGAGACTGTTTTAAGTCACCCTTGGTGAGTCCAAGGGCAAATAGAATTCTTCTGTTTCCTTGCTGGGGGACAGGTGCTGAGAACAACACCTAGTATAGTGTCAGCGCCCATCTGTACGCCATGCCCCTCTTCTGACCCTTTCTGATGGGAAGGTGTGGATTTTGTATTTTTTGTTTTAATGCAGCCCACAATTATTTGTGCTGTAGAACACAGCTAAAGGAAAGGAATGAAGCCACGGACACTGTCAACAAAGCAGGCTTTAAGAGCGGCTGTAATGTAATCCGGTGCATTGATGATTGGTTTCTCTGCTCTTAACCAGATAAGGAAAAAACAGCAAGAAGTGGTGGGCTTTTTGGAAGCCAATAAAATAGACTTTAAGGAGCTGGACATAGCTGGGGATGAAGACAACAGGAAGTGGATGAGAGAGAATGTTCCTGGGGAGAAGAAACCTCAGAATGGGATTCCTTTACCTCCTCAGATCTTCAATGAAGAGCAGTATTGTGGGGTGAGTATTCAGGGTTGTGGCAAATTCCTCTGTGCATTTGTCAGAGTTAACGAATTAGTTAATGTGTGTGGTTTGCATGTGTGTGCCCATGTGTGTGTGCGTGTGCCTCCGTGTGTGTGCGCACGTGTGCGTGCGCGCGCGTGTGCATGTGCGCGCGTGTGCGTGTGCGCGCGTGTGTGTGTGTGCCTCCGTGTGTGTGCGCGTGTGCGTGTGCGCGCGCGCGCGCGCGTGTGTGTGTGTGTGTGTGTGTGTGTGTGTGTGTGTGTGTGAGAGAGAGAGAGAGAGAGAGAGAGAGAGAGAGAGAAAGACTCTGTGTGTAGGCCAGGGGTAGACTCTGGGCATCTTCTTCAATCACTTTCTAATTTGATTTTTTGAGGCAGGGTCTGTCACTGACCTGGAGCTCACTGACTCAGAGAAATGTCTGGCAGAGGTGTCTCTGCCCACTTCCCAGCACTGAGTTAACACACACACACACACACACATACACACACATGCATACATACATACACACATTTACACACACATGCTCAGCCACCACATACACGCACACACTTACACATATGCATATACTATACACACATACACACTACACACACATATACACACTTACACATACACATATACTATACACATACATACACACACTACACACACAAACACATACACACACATACACACACACTCTCACACACACTTACATACACATACTGATATACACACATACACACACATACACCCCCACATATACCCCCTATACACTTACACACACACACACACACACACACACACACACACACACACACGCACGAGCGTGCACGCTGCTGCATTCCGCTTCTACACAGGTGGTTGGCGACCTGAACTCAGGGCCTTGTGCTTGTATGGCAGACACTGTGTCAATGGACACATCTCATCAGCCTATTTGTTAGAAACCATTTAAACAGATTAGCTTTGAGGCATTGCTTGGAATTGTTCATAAACAGACATTTAAGAGCTAGAAGAGGGTGGAGGCAGTGGAGTGATGACTCAGAGGATCTGAGTGTGTTTTAGGCCCTTTATTTGGAAGAGTAGAGGTTACTTGTACTTCAGGAAGAAAGAGATTGATTCCAGTTAGCCTTGTGAAGTGCATACTCAGTGGACACATGATAAATTCTTAAAGACTGGCTAGCAGATGTGTAGTCTTACACCAGAAACAAACTTGCTCAAACTTATCCAGTTAGTTTAATGTGTTCTGGGAATTTTGACAATAATGGAAGTTTTATTTATATTTTAAAATTTTTATCTCATTTAAACTTATTTGTGTGACGCAAGCCACAGCATATGGGTGTGGAAGTCGGAGGAAATCTTTGGGGGTCGGTTATCTTTCTCCTACAGATTCTGGGGATTGAGCTCATGATATACTTGGCAGACCTTACACATTGGCCCGACAACTTGATTTTAAGCCCTTTACAGTTTATTTCAGCATGACACCACCTTCCTTGGAGTTTTCAGGTGTTGCTTAATAAAGCACATCACTGAACGAAGCATTAAAAGATCAGTGGACTTTCAGTAGAAGTGACTGTACCGTACAAGCCATTCTTCCTGTTGGGGGGAGGGGTACGCTGCCAAACAGAGGGAGTCATCTGGTGCGAGCTGTATCCGAGGGTTGGCCCAGTGCAGAACACGCAGTGTTCCTTCCTCCCGTCATGAGAGCTGTCTGTGCTTTTTGTCTGAACCACCTGTCTTCAAGCAGGCGCGGGCTCAAGTTGCTGTTGTCACTCTCGACAGCAGGGTTTTGCCAGAACACACCAGCCGAGTGCTTGGAACCAAGATCATACAAGCTACATGGCCCAACATACTGTGTGTGTGAGAGAGTGTGTGTTGTGTGTGACTGTGTGTATTTGTGTGCATGGTGTATATGTGTGTGTGCATGGTGTGTGGTGTGTGTGTTTGTGTGTGCATGGTGTGTATGTATGTGCACATGGTGAGTGGTGTGTGTGTTTATATGTGTGCATGGTGTGTATGTGTGTGTGCATGGTGCATGTGTGAGTGTGTGAGTGTGTGTGGTGTGTGTGCATAGTGTGTATTTGTGTATGTATGGTATGTGTGTGCATGGTGTGTATGTGTGTGTGTGCATGGTATGTGTGTAGATGTGTGTGTTTGTATGTGTGGTATGTGTGCATAGTGTGTATACATGGTGTGTGTGTGATTGTATGTGTGCATGGTGTGTATGTGTGTGCGCATGGTGTGTATGTGTGTGGGAATAGTGTGTGAAGAGTGTGTGAGTGTGTGACTGTGTGTATAGGTGTGCATGGTATGTGTGTGTGTAGTATGTGTATTCTTGAGTGGGTGTGGTTGCATCTCCTCATATGGAAGTCAGAGGACTTGGTTTTGCTCCTCAAGCACCTTCCACCTTGCTTTCTTGAGGTGGGCTCTCTTATTGGCATGGAACTTGCCCAGGCTAAGCTGGCTGGATGGTAGGTGCCAGGGGTCCATCTCTGTCTGCCTCCTTGGTGCTGAGGTCATATGTGTGCACCATTCCTAGATCTGTTTTTTAAAACATGGACTCTGGGGAAGGAACTCTGAAGTCAAAACTTAAGGATTCTTTGGAAAGTTGTTTGGATGGGGCAAACATGTGAAGAAATGTTTCACTGAAGCAGACACAAGAGAGAGGACGTTCTGTTAAGGCAAGCATGTGAAAGGACACGTGATGAAAGATTCCTTGCTAATGACACACATGTATTGGTCCACCTTACTTTGCATAGTTGAGCTGCATTTATTGGGATGCCTTAGACAGAAACACATCAAAAAACTTCTGGTGGTGTGCTGCAGTTTGTTGCCGCCTCCAAGGACTTGGGCTGATTGGATGCACGTGATGAGGCAAGTCCAGTTCTGAGGCAAGGCACATGGAGGACACGTGATGTTTGGAGGGTGTAAATAGGACTCCACAGAGTGACGGAGACTGAGCTTGACTTGCTGGTACAGCTAGCTGTGCAACGCTTGTGGGTCTCGAGCCTTTGCTGATCTTCACTTCCTTGAGAGAAGTTCTGGTGTTCCTGTTGGTCCCTGCTGCTGACTCGAGCCACGGCTGAGACCCAGCTGTCTCTGCTAGGTTGTGGCACCGCTGTTGCTAACCCGACTCTGCAGAATTGGACTGCTGGTGTATCCGTCAGGTGTTTGTTAGTGGATCGAGCTGCTGCTACCTGTTAACCTGTGAACTGAACTGCTGATTTCCAGACAACACAGACAAGAGTTGCTCCAAGGAGCCTTTCTAAACAGATTCACTTCCCCTGTATCCTTTCTTTTCCACCACCTCTGGTGGATGGTGGGCTATAGGGGAGGTTAAAACATTTAAGAACCATCATTAAAGGTAGGATTTGTAAAAATTAAAGTTACAGAACTCAGATCCTCGTGCCTGCAAGGATGCAAACACTGTATTTATCGCCTCCAGACTCACTGTCTGCTCTTTAACTCAGAAGTCTTTGAGCCTCTGACTCGAAGTATGAATTGTAACTTGTTAGGGGCTTAGCTTGCTTGCTTTGAGCTTCTGTAGCAAACCGCCACAGACTATGTGGCTTAAAATGACAGACATTTATTCTCTCATAGTTCCAGAGGCCATAATGGTGCTGGTGAATGCTGGGAACTTTGGAAGTTCTTAAGGAGAGCCTGTGCCATTCCCTTCTGTTGGTTGCTCAGGATAGCCCTTGACTTGTAGAAGTATCACCCAGACGTGGCCTCCAGGGCTTTCCCTGTGTATACCAGTGTCTCCACAGGGCCTTCATGTAAGGATCACCATTGAAAGAGACTCACTCTAATTTTAGTATGTTCTTCTAACAGGTACAGCTGCAAATATCTTACTTCCAAATAAGGTCACTTTCTGAGGTTCCAAGTGGACTTGGGTTCATTCGTGAAGGACTTGAACCGACTGTACAAATCCACAAGGCCAGATCAGCTTCTTCAGAGACTTAGCTGGAAGTCCCGTGGGTGAGGGAGTGCTTTCAACTTCAGTGCTGTTCGTTCGTGTTGTGGGGGATGTATGGTCTATTTCAAGTCCCCCGTGACCTGTGCTAGGGGCTCCCCAAAGTGTAGAAAGGCTCTCCTCTGTGGGGACAGCCCTCCTCCATCCATTGAGGTGGCTGGTGTAAGGTACTCACCGCCAAGCCCGGCAACCTAAGCTCTACCCTTGGGTCCCACTGCTCTCAGAAGCTGTCTGCTGACCTCCATACATGCATGGTGGCACACCCACACCCTCGCCCTAGTAGATAAATGTAATCAAAATAATAAAAGACAACAGAACCTATTCTTCTCTACCCTCTTCCTACCTGTCCTGTGTAGGGTAATGCAGGAGGGAGTTATGGTGGCAAGGGATTTTCCTGTAATAGGCTCTTTATAAAATAAAATTATATGGATGCATGGTGTGTATGTATATGTGTGAAGGTGTGTGTGTGTGTGTGTGTGTTGTGTGCATGGTGTATATGTGTGTGTATGGTGTGTGGTATGTGTTTGGTATGTGTGCATGGTATGTGATGTGTGTTTGTGTGGTGTGTGTTTGTCGTGTGTGTGTGTGTGTGTGTGTATCTTGCATATGGAAGTTAGAGAAAACCTTGGACTTTGCTCCTCAAGCACCTTCCACCTTGCTCTCTTGAAATGGGGTCTCTTATTAGTATAGAACTTGCCCAGGCTAAGCTGGCTGGGGGCAAATAAGTGAAGGAATATTTCATTAAAGTGTGCATGTATGTTCATGTGTGTGTGTGTGTACTTGTGCGTTTGTTCTTGTATGAAGTTCCCACAGAGGCTGAAAAAAGGCTCCTATCTCTTGGAGCTAGAGTTGCAGGTGGGTGTGAACCACCTGATGTGGGTGCTGGGAGCTGAACACAAATCCTCTACAAGAGCAGCAAATACTCTCAACTGCTGAGACACTGCTCCAGCACCCCAGTTTCTTTCAATATTAGAAAAATTAGAAAAATTCATACTCACACACACTGAGAGATTAAATGATTTCAAAGGGCCTTTAATATGAATCCCTCTCACCCCAGTTCCTGCTTACAGTTTTAGTTACAGTCCCCTGAGCTGGCCATGCAGGCTCTCACTGGGCCTCTGGCTCAGGAGGGCTCTCGGTCTAATTCTCTGCTGCTGTTAGCTTCCAGCCATGTTTAAACCAAGGGCCTGCTGTGTCCACTTTACTCTGGCCTCTAACACTATGTAGCTAGTCCTGCTTGGAGGCGATCAGTGTTGGCAACTTCCTGTTTGAAATGTTCTATGGTACTTGTTGTCTCTAAATAGGGACAAGGGCCGGGGCCAGAGAGTGACATCGATCTCACTACATAACCTTTTCTCTTATTATATTTTAAGAAGCTGTTTGTCAACACTGCCTTTTGAAACCTTTAAAGACTTTAGGGTGGCTGGAGAGAGGGAACAGTAGTTAAGAGCACCTGCTGTTCTTACAAAGGACCTGGGTTTGGTTCCCAGTATCTGCATGGTAGCTCACAACCGATTGCAAATCCAGTTCCAGGGGATCTGACATCCTCTTCTGGCCTCTGCAGGCAGCAGGCATGCACATGTATGTACAGACATACACATACAGTCAAAGTACTCATGAAGTAAAAATCAAATGGCATGAACTAAAGAGTCTGTGCTGGTTACTTCAACCGGACTCAGGTTAGAGGCATCTGGGAAGAGGAAACATCAATTTAAAAAAGGCTCCCCAGCTGGGCAGTGGTGGTGCATACCTGTAATTCCAGCACATAGGAGGCAGAGGCAGGCAGGTTTCTGAGTTCAAGGCCAGTCTGGTCTACAGAGTGAGTTCCAGGACAGCTAGGGCTACACAGAGAAACCCTGTCTCTGGGGAAAAAAAAAAGTAAAAAAAAAAAAAAAGACTCCCCAGAATGGCCTGTGGGCAAGCCTGTGCTACATTTTCTTGATTGATGACAGATATGAGTGGGCCCAGCTCATCGTGGGTAGGGCCACTCCCAGGCAGGTGATCCTGGTGCTGTAAGAAAGAAAGCTGAGCAAGCCATTGAGAGCAAGCCAGTAAGCAGCACTCCTCCATGGCGTCTGCATCTGCTCCTAAATCCAGTTTTCTGCGATGCTCGAGTTCCTGTCCTGACTTTCCTCTAACAGATTGAAAGCGTGAGCCAAAATGAACTTTCTTCCCCAACTAGTTTTTGGTCATGGTGTTTGATCACAACAATAGAAACTCTAAGATACCATCCCTATATCCTTACCCATGAGTAGAATGTGGATTATAAAAACATTCAAGAGTTCGTAGTGGTTCATGCTCTTGGTCAGCCATACCCTGGGCCCCATGACAGCACCAGGCATGGGACAGCAGGGATGAGCAGTAAATGTCTCTACACCAGGAGGTGGGGTCCTCAGGTGCCTGGGAGTCCTGAGCATCTGCTGCGTGGGGCAGATGAGGATGCCCAGAGATCCCTGGCAGACCACTGTCAGAAAGGCAACGCCAGGTGGGAAGCCAGATACAGTCAAGGCCAGGTTACCTGCCCAAGATGGAATCACCATTGGAAGTAGCAGACCTGCTGAACGAGGCTGCAGTGACTACCTGAGGACCAAGTCAGCCTGGGCTTGGGAACAACCAAAGAAGACTTGACAATTAGCATCTTTATAATATAGGTGTGAGTGTCCCTGGTACTCAGGGAAGAGGGAGAGGACAGAATACAAAGCCAGCAGGGCGAGAAAAAAGCTTCTCTGCATCTCATCATTCCAGGCACTGTGCACCTGCCCCTGATCAGTCCCTCCCTCTGTGCACCTGCCCCCGATCAATCCCTCCCTCTGTGCACCTGCCCCTGATCAGTCCCTCCCTCTGTGCACCTGCCCCTGATCAGTCCCTCCCTCTGTGCACCTGCCCCTGATCAGTCCCTCCCTCTGTGCACCTGCCCCTGATCAGTCCCTCCCTCTGTGCACCTGCCCCTGATCAGTCCCTCCCTCTGTGCACCTGCCCCTGATCAGTCCCTCCCTCTGTGCACCTGCCCCTGATCAGTCCCTCCCTCTGTGCACCTGCCCCCGATCAATCCCTCCCTCTGTGCACCTGCCCCTGATCAGTCCCTCCCTCTGTGCACCTGCCCCTGATCAGTCCCTCCCTCTGTGCACCTGCCCCTGATCAGTCCCTCCCTCTGTGCACCTGCCCCTGATCAGTCCCCCCCTCTCTGCACCTGCCCCTGATCAGTCCCTCCCTCTGTGCACCTGCCCCTGATCAATCCCTCCCTCTGTGCACCTGCCCCTGATCAGTCCCCCCCTCTGTGCACCTGTCCCTGATCAGTCCCCCCCTCTCTGCACCTGCCCCTGATCAGTCCCTCCCTCTGTGCACCTGCCCCTGATCAATCCCTCCCTCTGTGCACCTGCCCCTGATCAATCCCTCCCTCTGTGCACCTGCCCCTGATCAGTCCCTCCCTCTGTGCACCTGCCCCTGATCAGTCCCTCCCTCTGTGCACCTGCCCCTGATCAGTCCCTCCCTCTGTGCACCTGCCCCTGATCAGTCCCTCCCTCTGTGCACCTGCCCCTGATCAATCCCTCCCTCTGTGCACCTGCCCCTGATCAGTCCCCCCCTCTGTGCACCTGCCCCTGATCAGTCCCCCCCTCTGTGCACCTGCCCCTGATCAGTCCCCCCCTCTGTGCACCTGCCCCCCCCATCAGTCCCTCCCTCTGTGCACCTGCCCCTGATCAGTCCCTCCCTCTGTGCACCTGCCCCTGATCAGTCCCTCCCTCTGTGCACCTGCCCCTGATCAGTCCCTCCCTCTGTGCACCTGCCCCTGATCAATCCCTCCCTCTGTGCACCTGCCCCTGATCAATCCCTCCCTCTGTGCACCTGCCCCTGATCAGTCCCTCCCTCTGTGCACCTGCCCCTGATCAATCCCTCCCTCTGTGCACCTGCCCCTGATCAGTCCCCCCTCTGTGCACCTGCCCCTGATCAGTCCCCCCCTCTGTGCACCTGCCCCTGATCAGTCCCTCCCTCTGTGCACCTGCCCCTGATCAGTCCCTCCCTCTGTGCACCTGCCCCTGATCAGTCCCTCCCTCTGTGCACCTGCCCCTGATCAGTCCCTCCCTCTGTGCACCTGCCCCTGATCAGTCCCCCCCCTCTGTGCACCTGCCCCTGATCACGTCCTCCCTCCGCAGCCTTTCCTATGTCTCCCTAATGTATGTGTGTTCTTGTGCTACATAGGTACAATGACAATGTATAAAACAAATGTAAAATCAGCAGCTTTACTTTATAGCTGTATGGCTTAGCTATCAGTTGACAAAGCAAACTGAGAGGATGCTTTGTTCTTGACAACTCACAGGAAGGGGCCGGGCTTGCAGCTGATTCTAGCTTCCAAGTGTTTAAATATTCTCTTTCTTTCTTCAAGGATTTTGACTCCTTCTTCTCTGCAAAAGAAGAAAATATTATTTATTCATTCCTTGGTCTGGCTCCCCCTCCTGGGTCAAAGGTAAGCTGGGATGCCCTGGGTGGTCTAGCACAGGCTATAATAGCAGAAGATAGAAACAGGAAAACATCAATGCTCGTCAGTGATCATCTAAGATAACATGATTTTTATTGTTTGACTTAGAGAATGTTTCATGAATTTACATGTCACCCTTCTGCGGGTGCTCTGCTTATCTCTATGCCATTTTAATGTGTGGGCGTGTGCAAGTGTGTGTATGAGTGTGTGTGTGTGTGTGTGTATGTTTGAGTGTGTGCATATGCATGTGTACATGGATGTGTGTGTGTATAGTGTTTGTGTGTATGCATGTACCTGTGTGTGTGTATATGTGTGTGTGTGTACGTGGCTTCTGAATTGACATGATATTTTTGTTGTTGTTGTTGTTTTTTGAGACAGGGTTTCTCTGTATAGCCCTGGCTGTCCTGGAACACACTCTGTAGACCAGGCTGACCTCAAACTCAGAAATCTGCCTGCCCCTGCCTCCCAAGTGCTGGGATTAAAGGCGTGCACCATCACTGCCCAGCAAACACAATGTTGTGGTGCAGACAGCTGTGAGCCACTATGTAGGTGCTGGAAATTGAACCCACATTCTCTGTAAGATCAGTGAGGGATCTTCACTACCAGACATCTCTTCAACTCACCCACAAAATTTTTCTATGTTTTATTTTGGCAAGTATCAGTGGACAATATCCAATTATATGTACAGCTCCAGTTCCACCCTAGTTAGCAGAGATATACAATCAATGCTGCATGTTGATAGAGACAATGTTACAGCTCCACGTTTGCAGTACACTGCTAGAACATGGTTATTCCATGTCAACATCTGTGCATCCAGGTGGTTACTGTCCACAGGGAGTCACCTCATGATATCATAACAGACTCAACAGGAGCACCAACATCAAGACCTCTGCCATGGATTTTCTCTCAGGATAATATCTGTTTAATGAATAAGACACAAATGACATCTCAAGGTTTGGTTTTATTTTGAGACAAGTTTCCACTGTGTAGATTAGACTGACTTTGAACTCACTGTTCTCTGTTTGAAGCTGCTTCAGTCCAGGGGCCATTCCTCTGAGATAATGTGATTTAGTGATTTACAGCCCAAAGTAATTTATTATGACATGTTTTGATATAATTTCTGTAATGGTGATCAGCATGTAACAAATGTAAAAATATTTAAATAAACGCCAGTCACCTAAGAAAGTGACCACCCTACCACGCTCAGGTGCTTTGAGGGAAAGGCAAATCCAAGGTTGGATCAGGGGACTTAGAGGAACATGTCAAGAGGACTATTGGTTGAAGTAGGGATTTAAGCTTCTAAAGATGTTCTGGGATTCTCCAGTTTGAAATTAGATAAGCAACAAAGACAACAAACAGCACTGAATGTTATGTTGTAGTTCAGGTCAGAGAGAGAAGCACATTAACAAGAAACTGAAGACAAAGGAGTAGGATGTGGGAAAGGCCAGAGGTCAGACAAAAGGGATCTGCTGTGTGTGCAGCAGGAGTTCTAGAAAGAGCAAAGGACCTGGGGAGGAAGGGGGTTGATACTGGTGGATGAGTTTCACATCCTCTGTGCAGCCAGCAGGGAGTGTCTGACCCTCAGACACTAGGAAGAGATCTGGAAAGGTGGATTGAGGAAAAGGCTTGGATTGAGGAAGGAAACCTCTAGGTGGGACCCACTGTTGCAATGAATAAAATGAAGGGTGAAGATGAGAATAATTCAGTTAGTTAAAAGACACAGAAGAGAGTTATGTCCTCCGAGAGTTTTCAAGTGTCTTCAACTATTTGGTGTAGGTGATGAAGTCTGAGGATGCGGCTTCCCTTCCCAATGGAGATGTAGCAGGAGAGGCAGAGGGTGCTGCAGAGGTAAGGGCTGGCATTGCCAGTGTCCTCAGAGCAACTGATGTTCCTGACATTTCTTTCTTTCTTTTTGTGTCTACCTATATATGTCTGTCTGTCTGTCTTCCTATCTTCTATCATCTATCTTATCTAACCCATCTTCTATCTATCTATCTATCTATCTATCTATCTATCTATCTATCTGTCTGTCTGTCTGTCTATCTATCTATCTATCTATCTATCTATCTATCTATCTATCTGCCATCTATCAATAGGATATGAATCTATCTATATCTATCATCTATATCTACCAATTGATTGATCAGTCTGTCATTTATCAATCATCTATGAGTTCTCAATCATCTATATAATCTATTATCTATTCTGTGTCTATGTATCATCTACCTAACATCATCATTGTCTATCTATCTTTTTATCTATCATCCATCCATTCATCTATACACCCACCCATCCAACCATCCATCCACCCACCCATCCACCCATCCATCATCCATCCATCCATCCACCTATCAACCCACCCATCCACGCATCCATCCACCCACCCACCCACCCATCCACGCATACATCCATACACCCACCCACACCCCCACTACCCATCCATCTATCCATTCATCCATCCACCCATCTGTCTATCCTCCCTCCTGCCTGCCTATCCATCCATGTATCAACCCACCCACCCATCCATCATCCACCCCATCCATTATCCACCCACCCATTCACCAATCCATCCCCCCACATCCATCCATCCATCTACGCCATCCACACCCCTATCTCTTTATTTATCTATCTATTCATCCATCCTCCCACCCACCATCCATCAATCCATCCATCTATCCATCCATCCATCCATCCATCCTCCCACCCACCATCCATCCATTCACCCACCATCCATCCATCCATCCATCCATCCATCCATCCATCCATCCATGCAGTTTGTTAATCTGTCTACCTTATCCATTTATGTCCATCCATCTTTGCAACTGTCACCTTTACTGGCCTTAAACTCAACACCTGGCACTCAGCACTTATGGCTGCAGCATGCATGCAGTCAGTCTGTTAGCTATTTAGGGGGTTGGGAAGCTTGTGTCAGCATCTAAATGACCTTGTGCAGAGAAGCTCTCTGCTGGTGTCACTTATGTGACATGGTGGGAATTGGAAGCCACAGCAGGCATGCCCTACCCTTGGGAGCTTACTGAAGGTCACCAATGCCTTAAGTTTCTTTTCTAAACAGGGAACAGAGAAGGCTGAAGAAAGTGGAGAAAATGAGGCACGGAAGGAGGACAGTGAAGACACTGGTGAGCTTTCTGAATCCCAAGAGAAGAAGGTAAGTGCTTGTTCTGTTCACGGCAGCCTCTTTGCACCGGTTCCATTACTGAGCTTCTGGAAGGTGCTGGGGATTTTGCTGTGTGCTGGGTTTATAGCTTCAAGAAAGAAGCTGGACACTGAGAGCTTAGCTGTGAGGAACCAGCTATTCATCCCCGATTTACTGCTGTGGACTGGGTGTGAGAAGGTCAGAGGGAGGACCCTGAAACAGGCTTGGTAGAGAACAGTCAGTGCAGGCGTCAGTGATCATCATGTGATAAGTCACATTTAGGTTCCTGTCAGACAGGGTCCTTATTCCTTGGTCTTCAATGATGACTAACCCTACATATAGCTCCCCATAAGCCTCCTGGGGAAGAACAGTCAGAGCGTTCATGTGTTGTTGAAGCAGCAACAGGAACTTGAGGACTGAAGCCCTTTACTGGGGAAGAAACTCACTGAATTCAGTATCCAGGGGATCAACAGGTCCAAGGGAGTCCCAGGCAAGCATGGAATCTGATCCTAAAGAGATCTGCTGTTTAGAGATAGCCAGATGATGAAGGATGTGTGTGACCAGAGCAGTGGCTGCAGGGACCACTTGCAGAATTTGAGGCTAAGGCATAGGGATGGTGTTGGCTGCCCAGGAGCCTTGAAGGTTGGGGTGGGCTACAGGCCCATAGGAAAGTGTCGATAGGAACATCATGGGAACATCACAAAATGGTGGAAACATCACAACTGGCTCATGTTCGTGTTGGCTCTTATCAAGGTAAAGTTATCTTATGGGAAAGGTCAAAATTATTTTGAGTTGTGTTGGTTGCCAGCGGGTTCACATCTGAAAAACCGAAGCCCCAGGGCTTGGTGACACAGGGTTGGGGTCTCACCACACAAAAGTGCTCTTTATACAGCTAGTGTGGATGTAGCTCCAAAATGCTTGCAGGCCCAAAGCTGGGCTAAAGGCTCGAGACCCACGGGACAGCCAGTGCTCTTTCCTTTCGGGCCACACTGGCAGGCCTCGGTATCGTCATCACCATCCATGTCTGACACTCGTCACCACTGACACCTGCCCTTGGTCCTGTCCCAGTGCCGTGTCAGTGGCCTGAGTGAGTCTTGGCTGAGTTCCCAAAAGAAAATAGCTGTTGTGGCAGGTCTGAGACTTCTCATTGCCCACGTTTGCCCCGGTGGCTCCTGTGGAGGACTGCACAGTGGCACCATGTGGATAGTATGACACGGTGCTGGTTTCCCCAGTCTGCACCTGGCTTCCTGACCTGGCAATTACAGCCTTCTTTATAAATCTACAAGATTATTTTCTAATCATAAAACTCAAGTTCAAGCACTTTGTACAGTTGACTTTTTAACAGTTTCAGAAATTGTCTAATTCTGTGAGCTTACATTGGAAAGCTTTTTAAATTAATATATTGCACCTCAACCTAAGAAGGATTGGAGGCAGGAGTGGTATCTCCTAAACGTATTCAGTTCACATTTTATCGGTGGATCGAGCCATCACCCCATGCCCAGCAGAACTTCAGTGACTGGGAGGGAGCCATGGGAAGGCAGAGTCCTGCCTTGACAGGAAGCCTGCACTCTGAGAGTGAGTGCAGACATCTCCAGGGCCCTTGAAGTTGCTTTCGAGACTATTTCTATAAGAGCATTGAGCGGGTGACTGATTCCATTTAGTAAATATGTAGGGGTAAATAATTAATAAAGAGTACCGCCCGCCAGGCCTCAGCACCAAGTCTCACTCAGGGGGGTCTCACTCAGGGCGGCTCTCACTGTCACTGCTGAGCCGATCTTTCCCAGCTAGCTCTCACAGCATCCCAGCTGTGTTTCCTCTCCACCATAGACTCTGTAAGCAGTGGGAGTCCCACGCTTCTGCCCAAAGAAACTCTTGTTTTCTTTGTTTTTTTGGATTTGGTTTTTTTAGGAGACAGGGTTTCTCTGTGTAGTCCTGGCTGTCCTGGAACTCACTCTGTAGAACAGGCTGGCCTTGAACTCAGAAATCTGCCTGACTCTGCTTCCCAAGTGCTGGGATTACAGGTGTGCACCACCACCACCCGGCAAAGCATGACTCTTAAACTTGGAAAGTTAACCAAATATATTTATGTATGAGAAACTCCCAATTTCATAATGCCAATTTACAACGATAAAGTCTTATCCCAATATTTCTAACCTCTCCAAAACACCAGAAATATGTCTGAAGCCATCTGGATATCTGCGTCCTCCCTCTGCTTGTGAGGATCTCTCTCTCCCTCCCTCCCTCCCCCCCCCCCCACCCAGAACTTCCCTTAGCTCCTCCTCTCTCCCCTCCAATCACTGGCCTCTCACTGCCTCAATGTAAATGGATCGGAAATATCTTGCAACATACTTATTCCAAGAAATTGGGTCAGTTTAAGTACTGATAAGGAGTGAGTGCTCAGTCCCTCTCCTGTTACCTAAGGTTGAGACCAGCAGTTACCGTGGTAACTGCCCTCCACTCCAAGCACCATCTTTATATAACACCTCATTTCACTTGGATTTAGGAAAATATAAAACCATATAGAATTGATAATCTCATGCTGTATATGGTGGATTTTAATTCAATGACATGAGATTAAGAAGAAAAGGAATATTCTTTGAGAGGCAGAGAGAGTAGGTATCAGGCCTCATGTGTTCTTGCTCTTGGCCATTTGCTTGTGTTTATTGAATTTACATCTTGGCTCCACCAGTGTCAGGATCCTAGAGATCCTGACAATAAATAAGAGATAGATCACACCCCCAGGGAGCACACAGGACAGTCAAAAAGTCAGACACCTCAGTGATCACTGTCGGAACCAGTCTAAGGGCCTGTAACTCAGTTTTCTGGGTTAGGAAGTGCCTTCCCTGCAAACCTTATTTTGAGTGGCTGCTGATATAAAAGAACCTCATGGGATTTAGTTTGGCTGAAGAAGGCGTGAGGAGTTGGGGAGCTGGAGGGATAGGCACGGTCCAGATGGCTTTTAGCCATTGTTTTTAAATGATAAAGAAGATGTTGCAGGTTTGAGAGGAATGAGATGAAAGAATTATCCTTTAGGAGAGTTATTGGAGAGCAAAGGCCTCTGGGATTCCCAAGGCACGAGCGAGCGCCTTTAGTGTGGGGAACAGAGGCAAGCCCTGGTTCTTAAAGGTCTCTGGGGATGCTTGGAAAGGTAGAAGGTACCATACCACATGACTCAGCCTGTGGTCTGGGAGCCATGAAGGCAGGAAGGGGTTAAATATGAGACTAAAGTCACCCTGGAGTCTGGGTCTCAGGGGCTGCCTGCCTCAGCTGCAAGAGGGAGGGACTGCAAGTCCATGGCTGGTGCTGCTGTGTCTCTAACTGGAGAGGCTGTAGGGTGATGGCAAGGTTTTAAGGTCTGCAGACAGCAGCCATGCCAAGGCCAAGGGTTGAATGAGAACAAATGCAGGGCGGGAGGGTGGGTATGAAAGAGGAGTTGAGAGGAAAAGGGAGAAACGAAGTCATTATAATCTCAACGTTATTTAAAAGTGATCATCACTGTGCCATGGTGCACATATAGAGGTCAGAAGACAACCCTGTGGGTCGGTTCTCCATTCCACCATTATGTGGGGTTCTAGGGCTGAAATCAGCTCATCCGTCAGGCACAGCAAGCTCTTCACCCACGGAGTGGTCTCACTGGCCTTCAGTGTTTACGAGCAGGTTTCCGGCTGAAGTGAAGGTATCACTTAAAGGGATACAAAGGCAGAAATTTTTTTTTTTTTTTTTTTTGATTTAAAAACTTAGTCGCTTGCATCTCTGAACTGATTCTTGTTAGGTCCTCACAGCTGTGCTGTCTCATGTGCTATGAGGTTCTATGCTATTATAGTTTGTTTATCTTAAAAATTCAATGTAAGGCTTACTCCATTTTTTTTTTTTTGTGGACCTAAGGAAGAAGAGGGAGAAGAGGGAGCGATAACAGAAGAGGTAGGATCTGCCATCTTTAATGGTTTAATTAGTGAAAACATTCGCTGGTGACACTGGTGTAGCTTTTGCTACATTCCTCTCATGTGTGTGTGTATGTGTGTGTGTTATGCTGTGGTGTGTGTATGTATGTTTGTGTGTCTGTGCATGTCTGTGTATGCCTGTGTGTGAATGTGTGTATGCACATATGTGTGTGTTTGTGTGCATGTGTATATGTGTGTGCATGTATGTGTGCATTTTTGTGTGTGTATGTACATGTGTATATGTGTATATGTGTATGTGTGTATATGTGTATATGTATATGTGTGTATTATGTGTATATATGTTTGTGTGTGTGAGTACATGTGTATGTTTGTGTGTGTGCATGTGTGTATTTGTATATGTGTACATGTTTGTACATGTGTTGTGTATGTGAATATGTTTGTGTATGTGTGTGCTTGTATGTGTATGTGCATGTGTATATGTGTGTATATGTATATGTATATATGTATATATGTATATGCATATATATGTTTATGCATGTATGTGTATATGTGTTTGTATATGTATGTTTGCCTGTGTATGTATGCATGTATGTATGTGTATGTATGTGAATATTTGTGTATGTGTTTGTGTGTGTGCGTGCACGTGGCAACCAGACATCAATGTCAGATGTCTTCTTCAGCCACTCCCCACAATCTTTTGTGTGGCAGGAGTCATGAGAGCCTTCAGCTCTAGTTTGGTGTGTTGTTCCCATTGTGTCTTTGGTGCTTATGCTCCTCAGTAATGCTGTGGCTTTGTATAAACTAGACGGAAGAGGTCACAGAGGGAGGAGCAGAGGGAGAAGCTGAAGAAGAGGAAGGAGCAGAAGGAGAAGCTGAAGAAGAGGAACCCAAGGAAGAGGCAGGAGAAGGGGAAGAATCTTAGGCCTTTCAGGCTGATGCTTCAACTTTCCCAGGTAGGTGTGTATGTCCTGTGTGATCTGTCACAGGTGTGTCTCTCCTGCCCAGCTCTGTGCACTGCGGGCTTCAGCATCTACCATGTCCATGACTTGGCACTAGGGCATGATGGGAAAGGAATGAGAAAGGGTTAGTGTGTGTATACTTCCTCTTCTACATGATTTTTATTTAAGAGTTGGAATAGAAGTAGCTCCCAGTGTGGTCTGTCCTGATGCCTCTGCAAGCCAGCATGCTCACATCTCCACAGCATGACTGATTTTGTTACTGATGATGCTGACTGTCGGGAAGTCACTGAGCTAGCTACTGCTTCATAAAAGACAATTGCTGCTGCTGTACATGTCATCCTAAGGACTGCACAGTCTGTCTTCACTTATTAATATCAACTGAACACCTGTGTGGACACACTGAGGACCAGGAACACCTGTGTGGACACACTGTGGACCAGGAACACCTGTGTGGACACACTGAGGACCAGAAACACCTGTGTGGACACACTGAGGACCAGGAACACCTGTGTGGACACGCTGTGGACCAGGAACACCTGTGTGGACACACTGTGGACCAGGAACACCTGTGTGGACACACTGAGGACCAGGAACACCTGTGTGGATACACTGTGGACCAGGAACACCTGTGTGGACACTCTGTGGACAAGGAACACCTGTGTGGATACACTGTGGACCAGGAACACCTGTGTGGACACATTGAGGACCAGGAACACTTGTGTGGACACACTGTGGACCAGGAACACTTTTGTGGACACACTGTGGGCCAGGAACACTTTTGTGAACACACTGAGGACCAGGAACACCTGTGTGGACACACTGTGGACCAGGAACACCTGTGTGGACACACTGAGGACCAGGAACACCTGTGTGGACACGCTGTGGACCAGGAACACCTGTGTGGACACGCTGTGGACCAGGAACACCTGTGTGGACACGCTGTGGACCAGGAACACCTGTGTGGACACGCTGTGGACCAGGAACACCTGTGTGGACACACTGAGGACCAGGAACACCTGTGTGGACACACTGAAGACCAGGAACACTTCTGTGGACACACTGTGGACCAGGAACACCTGTGTGGACACGCTGTGGACCAGGAACACCTGTGTGGACACACTGAAGACCAGGAACACCTGTGTGGACACACTGAAGACCAGGAACACTTCTGTGGACACACTGTGGATCAGGAACACCTGTGTGGACACATTGAGGACCAGGAACACCTGTGTGGACACACTGTGGATCAGGAACACCTGTGTGGACACATTGAGGACTAGGAACACTTGTGTGGACACACTGGACTAGGAGACATTTGGAAGCTTTTGCTTCCTTGTGGTTTTAAATGCCTGTTGGGGATAAAACAGTAATGATGTAATTCTCTACAGGTAGGTAAGTACCACATGATTATATTAATGGGATAATGGCAGTATACAGTAACTGGGAATGTGACAGGCATGGTGGGATCCTTAGATATCAGAGGTTACGCGAAAACCCCAGAGATTATTTTGTGCTGTGAAAGAAACTGGTTTCCTGAGACACAAGGACAACACATTTGCAAAAAGAGTTACTGCTCTCATTGTCTTTGTGACTCAGTCTGGAGCAGCAGGTCTTTTAGGAGTGTCCTTACAAGTTTTCTGCCATGGCTTTAAAAAAATATTGAAGAGCTCTCATCGCTCTTGCCTCTTGGCACTCTCACCTCTCTGCCCCTCTTGGGCTCTCCTCCCCTCCCCTCCCTCTCCACGTGGTCATGGCTGGCCTCCACTCCTCTACTTCTCTACTCTCTCTCTCTCTCTCTCTCTCTCTCTCTCTCTTTCTCTGCCTCCACTACCCCATTAACTCCCATCCTCTGCCCTGAATAACCTCTATTCTATACCAAAAAAAAAAAAAAAATCGAAGTGTGTTTTAGACTCTTTCCTGTCTATATAATGCCTGTACTAAAAGACATTAGTCAGACTTCTGGCTATAGCCGTGAGAGCACCTGAGGAGGATGTAACAGGGATAAGTACAGCAATGCTGTGTATCAAAGAAGACAGGAGACAACAGATGAGGTAGAGGTCTGCCATACTGAATGGTTGGTTTAATCAGCTGAGTGATAACATTTGATGGTGTCACCAGTGCAGCCTTTGCTGCATTCCTCCGTGTGTGTGTGTGTGTGTGTGTGTGTGTGTACAGAGTGAACATTCTGTCTCAACATTCTCACGGAAAAGAAGCCAATATCAAGATGGTTAGTATCTTTAGTTGGTAAGACATCTTGTAGTTGGTGGGAATGGCTATCACAATTTGTTATTGGACCACAACAGTGTAATCTTCCATTTATATTACACAGGACTTGATGTCTACCCCCAAACCCCATGCTTCTTTTATGCTGTTGATATACACAACCTGGCCACAGACCTCTACTTTGTTGTGTTTTGCTTGTTTTCCTTGAGATAGGGTTTCTCTGTGTAGCCCTGGCTGTCCTGGAACTCAGTCTGTAGACCAGGCTGGCCTTGAACCTCAGAGGTCCACCTGCCTCTGCCTCCCAAGTGCTGGGATTAAAGGTAAGCATCACTACCACCACCTGGCCACAGACCTCTACTTTAAGGTCAACTGTCAGATTTTGGTAACAGCTCCACTGCTAAGGAATGAACTGGGACTCATTTTTGAGAATTTTATAAAATTCCATCTGAAGAACTGGGGAAAAATACAAAAGTGATAGTATTTACCATCAAACTGAGAGTACAGCAAATTGCCACAGAGTCAGAGAGCCACAGGGCCACAGGGCCACAGAACCACAGAACCACAGTGTTACAGGGTCACAGAGCCACAGAGCCACAGAACCACAGCACCACAGAAGTACAGAGCCACAGGGCCACAGAGCTACAGAACCATAAGGCTACAGAGCCACAGGGCCACAGAACCACAAAGTCACAGGGCCACAGGATCACAGAACCACAGGGTTATAAGGCCAAAAAACCATAGGGCTACAGAATCACAGAACCATGGGGCCACAGAACCATAGGGCCAAGGGCCATAGAGTCTCATTCTGTCACCCTGGCTGGCCTTGAACTCATAAACTCACAGAGATCCTCCTGCTCCTGCCTCCTAAATGCTGGCTTTAAAGGCATGGTGGCACATGCCGAGCACAGTGTTCAGAATTTGAATTCTACCTCTTGAGGCTGGACAGATGGCTCAGTGGTTAAGAGTACTTACTACTCTTACTGAGCATTCAAATTTGGCTCCTAGCACCTAAACTGCCTGTAACTCAAGCTCCAAAGGATCCAATGCCCTCCTCTGGCATCCATGGACATGCTCACATACACATGACACATACATGAACACATGTGCATAAATGTACATATTAATAAACAAATAACACTGCTTCCCAATGCACACAACTCAATGCTGCTTTCTCGTGGAGACATGTACTGTTGAAATCACCTCTCAGGGACTTGATTGAAGATGCAACCACTCTGCCTTCCACTAACAAATAGTCAAGAAGCTATAGAGAGCTTACCTTTCTTCTGGTGTTTGGTGTATGTTAGATCTGACAGCCAGTACACACCTAGATCCATTCTCATGAAGGAAATTTATTTTCTCTTTTTTACTCAGGGCCACAAATGGTAAAGTGTGGCCCTGCCTTCCTGGTTTGTGTGTTGGATAGTAAAGATTTCAGTGAGTGCTCTGACTTTTAACAGTCTTCTCATAATATTTCCTTCCTTTTAGAATATCCGAGCCACGATGCTACATTCGAACTCTCTCTTCTCCATTAACTCAATGAAGTACTTGGCTGGAAGCCAGCGCCCTTCCCTCAGCACATCTGGGTTCACCAAGGACTCGTGCCCTCCTCTGAAACAGCTAGGTGTATGTGGATCTCTATCTCACTGTGTCAACATGAGGCTGGACGTGAAGACTGCACACGTCTACCTGCAATCTTTGGTCTTTGCTTCATGTTTGTTTCCTTTGCTCTGCACAAGTAGACCTTCTTATTAATACTCTGCAAACAGGATCTTGAGGCAGAGTCTCTCTCTGTGATGCAGCAGAAGGATTTCTTTGTGTACTGCTTGTTTTAGGCTTGGCTTTCAAAACAAAACACTTCCCAGAGAGCAATCATAAATAAAGATTGATAACAAGACTCTGTCTGGTCTTATTGTGCTCCACCCCACCCACGCTTTCCCAGTTTTTATGGCACTAGTTGGTTCAGGTTTCCAGCGGCACCGATTGCTGCGCACATCGTGTGGAGCTTGACTGAACTGTAGCACTGACACCCACTCATGCAGGGGTGCGGCTAGGACAAGGTGTCTGCAGCTTCATGGTCTTTGTACGATTTTGGCTGCAGGAACCCCTCTGATCCTATGGCTGTTGTCTGATTTGCAGGGTCAGCTGTTGCTTCTGATAGGCAGCGGACCACAGTACCCTGCTTATCTGCCCATGTAAAAATCAGAGATATTTTCTTCCCTGTGACGACATTCCGTGGCTCTCCCTTTCTCCTGCCCTACTGTGCAGGGATGGATGCCTCTGGCTCTGGGGGTGGGTAGGTGTGGGGCAGAGGTGGGGGTAAGGGTGGGGGGACGCAAGCTTCCTTCTTTGCTGTACTGTGACAGTCTCACTGTGTTAGCGGCTCACGTAGAGAGGTGAACTTCCTTCGGCTGAGCTATGTGCTGTTTACAATGTACCATATAGCTACAGCAGTCACAGAGAACCCAGAAATTCTGGAAAATAGCTCTCTTCTTGTTGCCTTGGTAACAAAAAGAGACATTTTTTGAAGAAAATTAGTCCCTTCCCCAATCACTGAAGTAGCTTTCCTTTAACAGCATTTCTCTCTTCTAAAAGTAAGGTAGGTAAAAGACTGGTGATAGGGAAACTTAGTTGATTAAAAATGAATACCTCTCCTTTTCACCTCATTGCACTGAATTATATTCTTATTTAAAAAGCTAGTAGCATTTAAAAAAACAACAATAGATCGATGTACATCTTGTTGGTGGACAGTCCTTCCTTGGCCAAGCAGGAATGACGTAAACTCGCTGACAGTTGACCTTTAGTTCACCCTTAGTTCATGATTTCTTAGGCAGGAGGTGGAGGCAGGTGGGCCCTGGGCCTCAGTGACCAGCCTCTCCTGGGGAGCGAGCCTCCCTATAAGTGAGGAGTAATTTCTTGAGAAGCAAGGCCAGTTCCTGAGGAAAGACGGTTGAGGTTGCCCTCTCCTTCATGAGCATGTGCACGTGTGCCTCTCCAAAGGACTCAACATTCAAAAGGACTCCCCCTCAATGAGTTGGCTAATTTTATGGTGATCTGACGGGATAAAGAGCTTGATTGGTCTAAAGAAGGCCTGAGTAGTCAAGGTAAGTTTTTTAAAATTAGATATAATCTTTATTTACATTTCAAGTGATTTCCCCTTTCCTGGTTCCCCTCCTTGAAAATACCATAAGTCATTTCCCCTTCTCCTGTTTCCCAATCACCTCTCTCCCGCTTCCCTGTCCTGGTATTCCTCTACATTCCTGCTGCATCAAGACTTCCCAAGACCAAGGGCCTCTCCTCCCTTTGATGTCTAACCAGGCCATCCTCTGCTGCCTATGTGTCTGGAGCCATAGGTAACTCCATGTGTACTCTTTGGTTGATGGTTTTGTCCCTGGGAGCTCTGGGGGTACTGGGTGGCTCATATTGTTGTTCCTCCTATGGCACTGCAAACCCCTTCAGCTCCTTGGGTCCTTTCTCTAGCTCCCCCATTGGGGACCCTGTGCTCAGTTCAGTGGCTGACTGAGAGTGTCCCCCTCTGTATTTGTCATGCACTAGCAGAGACTCCCAGGTGACAGCTATATCCGGCTCCGGTCAGCAAGTACTCAAAGAAAGATTTTTAATTAGAAAATCAGTGACACAAAAGCTAATTTTTTTTTTCTTTAAGCCTGAGTAGTCCTTGCCTCCCTTCCCTGGGGTGCACCCTTTGCCCGGCTGGAGCAAGAATCTAGCTCACACACTAAGGACCACTAGGGGGCGACAGAAGACAAGCTTTGTGGTCTGGTGCCTTGGCCCTTAGGGCCAGATGCCTGCCTGTGTACTGTACTTTAGGATAAGATCATTGAGCAGCCAAGGCGGTTACCAAGGAAGAGAACAGGCAAAACTTAAACCTCCACACAGTGGTGAGCTGACGAGCACCTCATTCACAATGCTCTTATCAGAGATAATGTGCAGGTCTAAAATTAGTATATGTATACATATGAATATATTGCATGTAAACACACACACACATATAAAAGAGTGGGTTCCATGGTGACATTTTCACACCTACCTGGCATGCATTTTCTGCTGTTCCTCCTTACTGTACACACTCTCTCTCATGTCTCTTTTGTGCCCTCTGTAAGTTCCCATGTCCTTAAAATCTTCTATTCTTTATATGTATACGGGTGTTTTGCCTTCATGTATGACTGCACCAAATTAGCAGTCCCTGGTCCCCAGGGAGGATAGAAGAGGGAGTCAGATCCCCTAGGACTGGCACTACAGATGCCTTCAAGCCACTATGCCACTATGGGGGCTGGGAATCGGTTCTTGGTCCTCTGGAAGAGTTCACTCTGCCAGTGCTCTTGTTGGCAATTATTCTAGGCTCCGCCCCACAGTTACCTGGCAACAGCTGGGTATGCTTGCCCCTCCCCTCTCTCTTGCTCCTGCTTCCCCCCCCCCCCACGTGCTCATGGCTGGTCTTTACTCCTCTATTAACATTCTCTTCTATTACCCCTCCCCCTTTCTCCGCCTTTCTCTGTCTCATCTACCTCAACTCCCCTCCCTAAGCCCTAAATAAACTCTATTCTATACTATATGTCCTCAGTGTGGCTGGTCCCTCAGGGGGAAGGGATGCCTCAGCCTGGGACACCTGCAGAGACACCCCCTTGCCCCCCCCCATGCTGTGCCTTCACATCATATTCCTGCTTTCTCTATCTTTTTATAAAACACAGCACTTAAGTTCTGAGCCATCTCTCCAGTCCCCTCAAAGCTTTAAGACTTTTTTTTTTGTTTTTTTCATGACAGGTTTACTTATGTGTGCATGTCCACATTAGTTTACGTGTACTTTGTGTGTACAGGTGCCCGAGGGGGTAACAAGATGGCGTGGAACCCCTGGAACTGGAGTTCCAGGCGGTTGTGAACCACCAAGTGGGTGGGGGCAAACCTGAGTCCCCTGTGGGAGCAGCGAGTGCTCTTAACTGCTGTCTCCAGCCCAGTTCTTAAAAACGTCAAAGCAGGCAAGTGATTCACTTTCCATGCTTGCTTTCACAGGAGTCCATGCTAACTCCACCAGCCAGCCCCACCTGTGTTGGCAATTTCCATCATGATTCTTGACCTTCAGGGTGGTTCTGAATATCTGAATACCTGGAAAGACAAGCCCGATATTTGAATACCTGGAAAGACAAGCCCGATATTTGAATACCTGGAAAGACAAGCCCAATATCTGAATACCTGGAAAGACAAGCCCTCCCGGAGCTAGCCCAGGCTCTGATCTCCCACTGGGCAGTTCTCTTATTTGTATCTGAGTTGCCTGCTATGGCTGACATCCTCTGCCCAGTTCCAGAGGGAATGAAATTCCGGTCCTAGGTTCTGGAGAGAAGAAGCTGAAACTGCCACTGCCTTCTCCACTCTGCTCTGATTGTCCCAGGTTCACCCTGCTGAAGGGCCCTCAGGACTTCCTTAATGCTCAGTTGTCAGCTACCGCTGACAGTTGCCACAGGCTCCTGGTGGCAATTTTTAGCCATGAAAATTTCTGCTTGGGAATAAATAACCCAAGGAGGTAATGTTAACCTGTGTCTAATTTTCAGGGTATTTTTGGTTAATTTTGTAGCAGGTTGGTTTTCTCTGTGGGTCCTTACCAAAATATTTGTCTAGGGACCCTGACAACCCTAACAGGCTAGACTTAGGGGCCCATCCCCAGCAGCCAATTAGAGACAAAGGAAGGACGGGAACTGGCTACTCTTCTATACCACCCAGGTTCAATTCCCAGCATCCACCTGGTGCTCACAGCTGTCTAACTCCAATCCCAGGCAGCCTGACACCCTTCTATGGCTTCCACAGGCACTGGCACACATGTCTGGTGTATAGGCATACAGAGAAAAGATTCTCCTTATCAGTCTGTGAACCTGAAACTTCCTAACAGATTCTCCAGGAGCCCGAATTTCTTGATTCTTCATAGGAGGTTTCCAGACCTGACACATCAAACGGCTCATCCCCTACTCAGGCTGAAGAATCAGAGCTGGCCTGGCTGCTGGCTTCAGGAAGAGCTTATAAAGAGGGTTCCTCACTCAGCTGAATGATCCTGAGCATCTTGGAGTTCCTGTCATCTGTTGTCTGTCTGTCTGTTCATGGTGTTCACAACTAATCTAATGAATGTCTTACCTCCAACAATCCGCTTCAGGGTCCTTCTTGAGCCACTTCACTGACGTGAAGTTTAAGCAGAGGGTAAGAGGTATGCACAGTGAAACAGACCTGGTTGAGGCACTGCGCTCCTGCCCCAACTCTAATCTCCCCTACAAGATTCCCTTGCTGTGAAAGGACACCAGACTTTTGCGGGTCTTCTTTCCTTGGAGGTCATCGGCCACCTGCCCGCAAGGGTGAGTGAGGGTGAGGGGAACAGGGGTGGGTTGTCTAAGAAGGCAAAACATTTTCAATTTTGTTCATGGAGTTCATTGATAAGAAGCAGTCTTTATTATCTAAGACTAATAGCGGGTATTTACAGGCATGGTAGAGGCAAGGGGGAGACTGTTGAGGTGAGACCACATATTCATGGTTTTATTAATTGCTCTTAGATCCTAGAGGAGCCTCTAGGGCCTGGGCTTTCTTTTAATTACAAAACTGGGTATTCCAGGGGCTCCTAGAGGGTCAAATGTGCCCCATATCCAACTGGTGCTTAACTAATTAATGACTGTAAAATTGTTAATTTCTTTCTGTTTAATGGCCATTGTTCTACACAGACATTATTTTCTGTGATCATTCTAGGCAGGGAATAAGGTATTCAACAGTGACCCTTAGAATTGGGGCCTCTTTTGATCTTGATATATTTGGTAATCTTTTTTTAAAAAGATTTATTTACTTGCTATATGTAAGTACACTGTAGATGTTTTCAGACACACCAGAAGAGGGTATCTGATCTCATTACAGATGGTTATGAGCCACCATGTGGCTGCTGGGATTTGAACTCAGGACCTCCAGAAGAGCAATCAGTGCTCTTAACCACTGAGCTAACTCTCCATCTTTTGGTAATCTTCTGTCTGAAGGCATCTTCCCTCTTCTCCACTAGCAAGGGTTACATTTAAATCCTCTAAGGCAGCTCTGCTCAGCAAATTGTGACCATGTCAGCCACTAGGGGTCTGTAGTGGTTTGGATAGGTTTGGTTCCTACAGATTCTTGTGTTTGAATGCTTGGCTCATGGGGAATGGCACTATTAGGTGTGGTCATGTTGGAGGAAGTGTGTCACTGTAGAGGCAGAATTTGAGATCTCCCGTGCTCAAGCTCTGCTCAGCGTAGAAAGAGAGCCTCCTCTGGTTGCCTGTGGAATCCGGTTCTCTTCTGCTGCCTGTGGAACTCTCAACTTCTCCAGCACTATATCTGCCTGGATGCTGCCATGCTTCCCTCCACGATGATAATGGACTGAACCTCTGAACCTGTAAACCAGCTCCAAGCACATGTTATCTTTTATAAGAGTTGCTGTGGTCGTGGTGTCTCTTCACAGCAATGAGACTCTAACTAAGACACTAGTCATTAGAACCTTCTGTTTTGTTTTGTTTTTCTTTCTCTAATGGGTCATTCTAAATATTTTTCCTGAATATTGTCTAGTTTACATGGAGAAAGGAGAGGGGCAAGAGATAGACTTCCTGGATCTCCCTTTTATGGGTTCAGAAGTCAGGGTCAGAAATGTTTGCTGATCGGACCCAGGGTGTGTGCTGAAGCACCTCGTTCCTTATGTGCTTTTAAGCCATCTGGATTCAAGTAAGGCTCTAAGGGAATGAATCTGGAAATCCCTCTGGTATGGTGCTGAGTTCCCCATTGTAGAAAAGAGAGGAGGTGCCACCAGTGCCAGCAATGTTCAACATTCCCGTGCCAATCCTGCCAAGGGGATTAACATGCTCTAACAAGCACAAGTGTGCCTGCAGGTTAAAGAAACTGGTAGCCGCTCTAGTAACTTTTAAATGGCTGCTGCATTACTAGGTCCAGAAAGAAGTTTGGGGAACCTTTGGTCAATATTGGGGAACCACCTCTACTGAAAGACTTCAGATGTTCCACAAACCATAAATGGACCCACACAAACTGAATGTACAGTAAAGAAAGGAAAAGAGATGACAACTGATCCCCAGGTCAGGGGAGTTGGGCAAAAATGCTGCTACCCTGTGGCAGGGAATACTCAGAAACTCCATGCATCCCAGGGGTCCCTGTTTGGCACCAGCTGTGGGTCTCCCCTTCCTTGGAGGTTGTTGGTTACTGGCCCACAACAGTGAGGGGAACAAAGGGGAGTGTGCCTGCAGAGCCTGAGGTGGAATCCTGTGAGCCAGAGGACTGGGCGATTCCATCTCAAGCATGCAGCCCGCAGTGGAGGCATGCATGGCCACAGCACCTTGCTGTGGAAAAAAAACTCTGTTTAAAAAGTCGATCTGCCTGGCGGGGGGGTGGGGGGGGATCCAGCCCTGATGTGGCAGGCATCAAATGAGAATGCCCAGAACTCTGAGCTGTAAGCCATAAGCAGGGGTGTGGGGGGCGGGGAGCCATGTCTACCTTTGTAATGGAATCCTGCAGAGTGCAGGATTGCTGGGGAGGGGAGGGGAGAAGAAAGAAAGGGAGGGAAGGGGAGGAGAGGGGAAGCAGATGGTGTTGGGGGCCCACTTGGCTTTTTGGTGAGTATCTTTATAGTGGAATTTAATAGGGCCCATATTTTTTTCTAGTGTGAGAAGGTGTTTTCTATGATGAAATGTTCCCTTGATAGGAAGCAAAGAAAGGAAATAAGACGACTGATCCTCAGTTTGGGAAGGTCAGGTGAAAATGCTGCTACCATTGGCGGGTGAGGTGGTGGGGTTGTGGCAGCAAGTGGGAGGAGGTACTCACAAACTCCGCATGATCCAGGGGATCACTGTTCCAGTGCCAGGTGGTTTCTCGTTGAAGTGGATCCTGGAAGTCAATCCATCATATTTGGTGAATAGAACAAAGCTCTAACAACTTTATTATTATTGTTTTTAAATCTTAACCATTTGATACCCTCTAATAAAAAGAATTACTTCATTAAAAAACAGATAAAATGTTACGCAAGAAGGAGTTACAGTAGGATTGTTGGCTGTAAGTTCAAAGCAGAGGTTTTGTTTCTTTCATTCTATAAGCTCATTATAAGTTCAAAGCAATAGTTTTATCCACATGCTCATTGTACATTCAAAGCAATAGTTTTATCTACATGCTCATTGTACATTCAAAGCAATAGTTTTATCCACATGCTCATTGTACATTCAAAGCAATAGTTTTATCCACATGCTCATTGTACATTCAAAGCAATAGTTTTATCCACATGCTCATTGTACATTCAAAGCAATAGTTTTTTTTTTAATCTAATAGAATCACTCACTCCTTTAATTAGAATTCTCCACTTTATCATGGTGCACACCTGTGGCCTCCCTGGACCTGATCTAGAATGAATGATTTTCTTTATCATTAATTTGCTTGAAGCCCATTTTTTTTCCTAGTGCAATTTACATGTTAGTAACACACAAAAGCCCACTTGTTATGGATGGGCCTGGTGCTATTCTTGTGAACCAATCCCATAATGCATAAAGGAGCCAATCACTGGAAGAGTAGGTGGGACTTCCGTGTTGGACAGAAGAAGATGGAATAAGAGAGGAAGTGGGAAAGAGTTAGGTTCTCTTTGGAACTCAGACAGCAGAGGGGTAAGATGTAGCTGCTAGAGTTTCCTAGTATCATGGCAGATCCACCACCAGAGGGATCTGATTTTAATAAGGCTTACAAGATTAAGTTTTAGTTGTTGTGTCCAGAGATTGAGTTACCATTGTTTCTGAAATAACTTTGTGTTGTGTTTTCCTTCACATGGCGGCTCGTCTGGTTTCAAGAGAGAAAGGTATGGCGACCAAGTGTGGGTTTGCCTGAGGTGCTCCACAAAGGCCATGGGGGATTTGAAGGATGGGATTGGCGTGGTATCGACTTGCCAGTGAGAACCTAGCAAGCTCGGTAGTGATATTTCGAGAGCTCTGGGCCAGTGAATCTCCATGAGGTAAAAACAGGTCAGCCATTGCCTGCCAGTGCACAACCATCAAGGCCACTGGGGCGGAGGTACAAACTCAGAAATGAGCAGGTCAAATTTTTAAAAAAATTTTCCCCAACACCCACTGAACTCCTTTTCGAACTACACAGCCTTTGGTATTTTGCAGGAGGAACATTCTATTTTTAATTCTAACCTTAAACTTTCTATCAGCTATCTTAACTTCTTAAAATTATTCAGAGGAATTCTGTAAAATCAGTACCAGGATTATGAAATCATCAATTCATCTAAATGGCATTATTTCATGAAAGTTCATCTTCATGTTGATCTGCAGGGCATTTGCCCATAGGGTGGGCTGATGCCCCGGAATCAATTATAACGGACTATATATAGGCAGAAGGGATCTTTCTTTGCCCAGTCACACCATGTCAGAACAATGAGTGTACAGCAATGACAAACATGAGAAGGCACAGCAGCAGGAAGGAACAATGCTGGGGCAAAGCTCCTGGGTCCAGGCCTTTCCAGGGGTCACCATCACAGCCATACAAAATGGTGGACCATCTCCGGGAAGCTCACTCACATGCTGCAGCTCCTTCAGCATGGCAACCACCATATATTGAAGCCAGACTTGGTAGCCGGATGCAGTTCCCATGGATGAATCATGGAGGAGTCCTAAGCCTGGGTTCAAGGCATCCCAAGGGAGACAGAATGAGAACATACAAGCTTTCCAGTAAACCTTCATTCAGGGGACAGGAGCTGGGGCTAAGCCCAAGCAGACATGGTTTACCCAGGACCAGGATGGCTTTAGAGAGAAGCCAAGAAGATGGACAAGTTGCCAGAAGAACAAGCATCACCCAGAGAAGCTGAGTTCGAGAACTCACCAAGTGTCAGGTCGGGTGGAGTGCCTAGCATTCGGTGGATCAGAAAGCAGATCTGTTGCTGGGTTAGTGGCTGGTGGAACCTCAGTGTAGCTAGACACCAGATTCCCTCCAAGGTCATGCACCAATGTCCCGAAATATAATGTAGTCCAGGGGGTATCTTTGGTGGCCTGAGCCATGGTGCACCCCTGAGGAGTTATGCCATGTGTCAGATCTGATGCAAAAGAGGTTATTGCAGGAGGGGAGGGGACCAAAGAGCTGCGGAGAAGCAGACAGACAGGGGGCAAAGCCAGGAGGGCAGGGATTTGTAAACTGCACACTGGGTATGGTTTAAAATCTATATAATCTGCAAAAAAAAATTGGCTTTAAACTTATAGCAAAAGGCTTAAAACTTGGATACAACTCATTTAAACACACACATTATATATATATATATATATGGATCTACTAGGAAAAGAAATGTTTTTAAATACCAACCATGTGGCCCTCCTTTATCCCAGGTGGTGACCTACCTCACCGGGATTTAAGTGACCATGTGGCTTGCAACTTGCCACGTGATTTCACCATTTAAGATGACCACATGGTATAAAGGAATAATTGTAAATTGTAAAACTTTTTAGTCTTAATGAACTCTCTGCTGATTATTGAATTTTCCTTAAGATTAAGAAAGCAATAAGTCTCAAATGTTTTAGATTGGTATGGATTTTTGCCTGATGACAGAAATTCAAGGTTATATTCACTAAAACATACGGTATATGTGATTTAACTCTAGTTTACAATATACTCTATGGTGACAAATGTTTAAGATTATAAAGATTTATTCAGATTAACAAAAACCTATGTAAGTTGTCTAAATACTTCTGTCTTTGCTAATTGCTCAACACCGAGCTGCTAGGAAATGTAGATAAGCAACAACATAACATTTGGTAAATAAAGTATATTTCATAGGTTTAGTCAGGTTCACAGAAATGCTTGCCTAAAATCTTTGTCTGATAGGGGTTTGCTGTTTGGATTAACTAAGTAATACAGAAAACTACAATGGCCTATAATGGTACCCCTCCCCCCAATTTTTCTCCCTAAATTCCTTAAGTTTATCTTCTGCTTTATATACATTTGTTTCACTATCTTGCCAAGTCCCTGTGTTTCCTCAAAATCTACATCCAGGGCAGCTCTAAAATAGCTAGCCTCAGGTGGTCCAGCCTCACTCACAGACTGCTTCAACAGTCTTGTACTTCCCTAGCCCCTGATGGTCCCACAGAGCCTGGACAGTGAGTGAAAATGCCAACACCCCAATTTCCTTAGGGTTCCCAAACATGTTGATGCCCCAGGACAGCAGAATACAACTTCAGCATCACCCCTTTCTTAGTTCCTCATTTTTAATTAAACAAAAAGGGAGGATTGTCAGTTTGCAGGCAATTCCCCTGGCCTGTTCTTAGGGACCTAGGGGCTGCTTACATCATCATCTGCTGTCAACACCCGCTGCTGCTCCGGGTGCACCAGATGTGCGTGTTGGTTCTGTGGATACTGAGGATTCCCAGATGCCCCAGCTCGCCCTCTCTCGTCTCAGGCAGTCCCTTTCTCTGTTCTATGCCTGCAGTTCCTCCCTTTCCCTCTTTGCCTCGCCTGCTGCCCTCGTGTCTCTGTTCCCTGTCTGTCTGCCAGTCCACATGTCTACTTGTCTGCCTCTACTCCTTCCCCAGCTCTTCACTCCCCTCCCCTCCCCCAGTGAGCCTCTTTTACACCAGGTCTGTTGCATGGCATAACTTCTCAGCGGTACATCTTAGCTGAGGCTCACCAAAGATACCACCACACCTCATATTTCGTAACAGCAATATTTCAGATTTCCTTCCTCTCTGCTTCTTCTACGCTGTTGTTTTACTGAGATTTCTTACAGTCACCTGTTAGCTGGTTTTTCAACAGTATGGCCTTTAATAAAGATTACAAATGGGGTAATGCTAATATATATAAAACTTTCATCTCTTCTTCTTGTAAACAATAAATTCATGCAAGCTTCGGGCAATTGAGGGAGTTGCAAGACTTGGATCTGCCTCTCACAGGTCAAAGGGACTCCAGATAAGCACAGCCTGTTTCCCCAGCTGCCTATTCCAGAGGATAGGCTCTTTCTCCTGATCTTAGGACTCCTCCCATCCTCCAACTACCAGGACCATGGACCAGAAAGTTCCAAATGTAAGATTTTCCTTTAAGTCCCTAAACTTTAACTTCTGTCCCAAGTCTACATCTGACTCAACAGATCTCTACTCAGCTGAGAGACCATCAGCTGGGGACTACAAATTGTCTCAAATTGCTCTGAACCCTGGACTTGCTGAAAGCTGGTGTAACCCAGTCCAACCGATGTGATCGCTCCCCATCTCCTCAGCTGGGTCAGCTAACCAGATGCTTCTGATGAATGCCTCATTGCCTGAATGCCTCTCAGGCTTTGACTAGCATTCCAGCTTTCCTGGGCCCTGACAATGCCGTCCTGGTTTCAGCTGGAAGTAGCTACCGAAGAGAGTAAGTATATCACCCCTTTTTCTCAACAGCCTGGAGTATTAAGTAAAAAGGAAACTTCTCAGCATAGGGAACAAAAGGGTTCCCTATTTGGTTACCTATAGTACCAATCAGCATAACTGGAAAGGTACCTGTTAAAACCAAATAGGCCTATATCTATCAACATGTAGATTCATTAGTTGAACCACTTCTATGATATAATAGGGAGAATAGTGGTGCTTCTACATAAACCACTTGGGAATGATTAAAGACAATCTGGTTGTACTCAGAAACATTGTAAAATGGGACCTGAGATGCAATAAACAGCTGGTGCCCAATTTCATTTTTGGGATCCTCCTAGATAGTAACTGATGTTAAGCCATCACAAGGCATTTGACCCTTCTGTTTCTTCTAATTACTGCTGGCCCTTTGTCTTAGTTAGGGTTTTATTCTGTGAACAGACATCATGACCAAGGCAACTCTTATAAGGACAGCATTTAATTGGGGTTGGCTTACAGGTTCAGAGGTATAGTCCATTATCACTAAGGTGGGAGCATGGCAGCATCCAGGCAGGCATGGTGCAGGCAGAGCTGAGAATTCTACATCTTTATCTGAAGGCTGCTAGTGGAAGACTGACTTCCAGGCAGCTAGGGTGAGGGTCTTAAGCCTGGGCCCACAGTGACACACCAATTCCAGCAAGGACACACCTACTAATAGTGACCTGGGCCAACCATATACAAACTATCACAGCCTTGCAACATTAATTCCTTAATTAGATACATAAATTCCTTTCTGGGTGCTATTATGTTGATAGTTATTAGATCCTAATGTAGCAGATGCCTGCTACAGAGTCAATGATTTGACTCAGAGTACAGCATAAGTGGAGTGTGAGATCAAAATATGCCTTGAAGGCTAAGGGTTCTGTTTGTAGTTAAGACAGTTAAGAACAACAACAACAACAAAAACGACAGTTACGAACAAGTTCCTGTGTGTCCCATGTTAAGTTATTGCAAGTTAAGGTTTCTAATTGTAATTAAGATTAAGATCCTGTTTCTCAGATCGGATGTAAACTGCTTTGCTCCTTTTTTCATGATGAATATCCTTACCTTCATTTGTTCTTTCCCTTTCACGGTCTTTCTAATAATGCATCTCACTTTACCTTTCCTATAAAATGGTCCTCAAGACTCTGAGAGGCTCTGCCAGCACCTGACTAAGACAGATGCAGATACTCAGAGCCACCCATAGGATTGAGCCCAGGGACTCCAATGGAACAGTTAGGGGAAAGACTGAAGGAGCTGAAGGGGATTCCAACCCCATAGGAAGGACAACAATATTAACTAACCAGACCTCCAGAGTTCCCAGGGACTAAACCACCAAGCAAAGAGTGTACCTGGATGGGTCCCTGGCTCCAGATATATGCTTATCAGGCATGAATGGGAGGGGAGGCCCTTGGTTCTATGGAGGCTTGATGCCCCACCATACTGGGATGCTAGAGCTGTGAGGTGGGAGTGGGTGTGTGGGTGTGTGTGGGAGCACCCTCTTAGATGCAAAGAGGAGGAGGGATGGGATGGGGGGTTTCAGAGGGGAGGCATGGAAGGGGTACAACATTTGAAATGTAAATAAATAAAAAATAACGAATTAATAAGTAAAATTTAAAAAGGACCTACAGAAGCCAGCAGGGACTGCTCTCACAGATCCTGACTTGGCAAGAGACAGCAGGCTGTCCAGTCATGGATGTACCCCCAAATACAGCTTGCTTTAACTGGACAATTGTGGATTTGGTCTTTTCTGCTGAAATTTTGTTCTGAGATTTTCAGGTTTAGCATTGCCGGGAATCTTTTTTTTTTTCTCTTTCATTTTCTATTATTTATCTTTCTTCTTTTTTTTTATTCAATATATTTTTTGTTTACATTTCAAATGATTTCCCCTTTTCTAGCCCCCCACTCCCCGAAAGTCCCGTAAGCCCTCTTCTCTCCCCCTGTCCTCCCACCCACCTCTTCCCACTTCCCCGTTCTGGTTTTGCCGAATACTGCTTCACTGAGTCTTTCCAGAACAAGAGGCCACTCTTCCTTTCTTCTTGTACCTCATTTGATGTGTGGATTATGTTTTGGGTATTCCAGGTTTCTAGGTTAATATCCACTTATTAGTGAGTGCATACCATGATTCACCTTTTGAGTCTGGGTTATCTCACTTAGTATGATGTTCTCTAGCTCCATCCATTTGCCTAAGAATTTCATGAATTCATTGTTTCTAATGGCTGAATAGTACTCCATTGTGTAGATATACCACATTTTTTGCATCCACTCTTCTGTTGAGGGATACCTGGGTTCTTTCCAGCAGCTGGCAATTATAAATAGGGCTGCTATGAACATAGTAGAGCATGCATCCTTATTACATGGTGGGGAATCCTCTGGATATATGCCCAGGAGTGGTATAGCAGGATCTTCTGGAAGTGAGGTGTCCAGTTTTCGGAGGAACCGCCAGATTGCTTTCCAGAGTGGTTGTACCAATTTGCAACCCCACCAGCAGTGGAGGAGTGTTCCTCTTTCTCCACACCCTCTCCAACACCTGCTGTCTCCTGAATTTTTAATCTTAGCCATTCTGACTGGTGTAAGGTGAAATCTCAGGGTTGTTTTGATTTGCATTTCCCTAATGACTAATGAAGTTGAGCATTTTTAAGATGCTTCTCCGCCATCCGAAGTTCTTCAGGTGAGAATTCTTTGTTTAACTCTGTACCCCATTTTTAATAGGGTTGTTTGGTTTTCTGGAGTCTAACTTCTTGAGTTCTTTATATATATATTGGATATTAGCCCTCTATCTGATGTAGGATTGGTGAAGATCTTTTCCCAATTTGTTGGTTGCCGATTTGTCCTCTTGATGGTGTCCTTTGCCTTACAGAAACTTTGTAATTTTATGAGGTCCCATTTGTCAATTCTTGATCTTAGAGCATACGCTATTGGTGTTCTGTTCAGAAACTTTCTCCCTGTACCAATGTCCTCAAGGGTCTTCCCCAGTTTCTTTTCTATTAGCTTCAGAGTGTCTGGCTTTATGTGGAGGTCCTTGATCCATTTGGATTTGAGCTTAGTACAAGGAGACAAGGATGGATCAATTCGCATTCTTCTGCATGCTGACCTCCAGTTGAACCAGCACCATTTGTTGAAAAGGCTATCTTTTTCCCATTGGATGTTTTCAGCCTCTTTGTCGAGGATCAAGTGGCCATAGGTGTGTGGGTTCATTTCTGGATCTTCAATCCTGTTCCATTGATCCTCCTGCCTGTCATTGTACCAATACCATGCAGTTTTTAACACTATTGCTCTGTAGTACTGCTTGAGGTCAGTGATACTGATTCCCCCTCTTTTGTTGCTGAGAATAGTTTTAGCTATCCTGGGTTTTTTGTTGTTCCAGATGAATTTGATAATTGCTCTTTCTAACTCTGTGAAGAATTGAGTTGGGATTTTGATGGGTATTGCATTGAATCTGTATATTGCTTTTCATTGCCAGGAATCTTTACTCAGGCTCCATAACTTCCCTGGATGGACTTGTTGGTTCCCCGAGGTGTAATTGTGCTTTGGTTTGTCACTGGGACATTTTGAGAAAGGGATAGAAGCTGTTTGTGTATCTCCAGGGATCAGACCCTCACCTTTTGACACTGTTCTAGGATTCCAAGGTAGATAATGGTCATAAATTGCTTGTGTTCTCACCAAATAGGTTGAGAAGACAGGTTTATTTAAGTCTGACGCTTAAAGGAAACAGGTTAGATGTCTGGAAACCTCCATTTTTGAAGAGGGAAAGTCTTAGGGGTTTTGGTGACTCCTGGACCTTCCCTGAGGGAGCTTTGACAGTCTGTATGATGGAGCCCTCCAGGCCTTTCTTTTGAGGATCAGGTGCAAATGTGACCTCCTGTTATACTGGTGTATCCAGTATAGGTACAAATTGTGCAAGTGAAGAGGTGTTGGAGGTGAGTGGGGCAGGCTCCACCATTGTCCATCTTTAGTCAACAAGTACAAAGGATGGACTGTCATAATTAAAGGGCAGGAGGAAGGGGGAGTTACCAGGTCTTGGTTTATATTAAATCTTAAAACTTTCAGTTGGAGGGTGGTTCAGCCCTTGTCTTCCAGGCACAGTACTCTCAGATGGCTTCTGTATTTCTTATACCTGCTTCTTGATGTTTAGGTAAACACCATAAGCTTTGCCACAGTGTTATACCATTTTTTAAATTTTTTTTTTTTTTTTTGCTGTGGACAAGCATCTTGGAGTGACTTTGTCTCTTTGAAGACAGTCTGGGGTTCACAGGCTCTCTTCTTAAGTCCTGTGCTGTGCTCAGTGCTGCTGGGTTCTCTGAAGGTCTCCTTTCTGCACCCCCTTCCCCACCAAAATCCCCTGTGGCTTCTTAGTTGATGTTACTATTCTCACAAGACTACTGGTTTCCTTTTGAGCTTGTATTAGTTCCTTTTCTTTCTCTTGGGACAAAATAAACAAGTAGCAACTTGGAGAAGGAAGGGTTTATTTTTGCCCATGCTTTGAGAGCACAGCCCATGGTGGATGGAAAGGTTTGGTGATGGCTGCAGTTACAATTGTGGCTTCAAGACTGTGAAGCTGCTGTCACATGTAGCTACAAGTAGGGCTTGTGAAAGAAAGCTCCTTAGAGAGACTGCACTTTGCATCTTTGTAACTTCCACTGACTGGCTGCAGAGCTCCTGATGGCTTAGATCAGCAGTGATGTGCAAAGGTTCAGATGTCCCTGGTCAAGAGAGAAATCATCAGGTGTAGCTTCTGCATCCCTGTGGAAGGAATGAGTAGAACTCTAGTTTTCCACCAACCCACGCCTTAGAGTAGAGTTCTGTAACACTGAAGGCCTCTAGCTGAGTTTCCGTGGTTGACTGTGTTGCTCCTCCCCCATGCTCCCAACAATGTATTTGAAAATGACTTTCTTTGTTCTGTTACTACAAAAACAACTTCAAATTGCTACCACATTGGAAGATGGGATTTGGGACCATCTGAATCCGCGTTTCTGGACTAAGGTCACTCATATTTGACTTCAGAATAAACTCTTATCTCCTTTGAGGTGAGAGTCATGTTTTCATGTCGGGGCTCAGCTTGCTTCATACTCTTGCCATTTTTATTCAGTCTCTGACTCCAGTTCCTTGAAATGTGTCATCTCTCCTCTTCAGTCAAGCCTCTCAGGAGCACCCTCACCAACATGTCCTGAGGTATGTCCTCTAGGTGACTCCAAACCCAAAGTCTTCTGCTTCTTTATGACATCTCACACTCTTGGAGCCCTGGGCTACAGCTGCCACTGCACTTGGCTCTGCGTGGGTTCTAAGGATTTGAACTTAGGTCCTGATGCTTGCCCAGCAAGCCTTTTCCTCCCTGCACCATCTCCCCAGTGTTTCTATTTCACCGAAGCTTTGTTGGTGTGACTCCCTGGGAGAAACCTGGGGTGGACAGGAAGCTGGTGTCAGTGCAGAGGTGACCATGCCATAGACACAGTATTCGCAGGTACTGGAACTACTGTAGGCTATTCTCCAGTGTCAAAGGCCACTGATGCTTTTAAATCCAAGAATGAACCCAACAGAAAGTGCAAACAAAAAGTAAATTTGTTTTACACAAGATCTCAAACTGGGAAGTACCTAATAAATTAGGATGCTCAATTGAAAACTCATGTGGTAAGCAATTACAAATGGCTTTGCAAAGTTTTATTTTTGCATATAGTGTATGCATGTATGTGTGGTGTGTATATATATGTATGTATATATGTATATGTGTGTGTATGTATGGTGTATATAATTGTGTGTTTGTGGTGTGCATGTGTGTGGTATGTATGTGTGTATGTGTAGTATGTATATATATATGTATATATGTGTATATGTGTATGTGTGGTGTATATAAATGTGTGTTTGTGGTGTGCACGTGTGTGGTATATGTGTTTGTGGTATGTGTGTATATGTATATATCATGTATATATGTGTGTGTATATGTAGTATATATGTGTGTGTGTATGTGTGTGTAGTATATATGTGTGTGTATGTATGGTATGTGTATATATGTGTGTATGTGCTGTTTATGTATGTATGCATGTATGTGCATATGTGTCTGTGGGGACACATGTTTATGTTTGTATGCAAGATGTGCACATGTGTGATATGCATGTGTATATGTGTGCTTGCTTCCTTGTGTCTGGGTACACATGTCATTGGAGGTCTGTGCCTGTGTTATCAGTTTGCCTAGCCCAGCTGGTCAGTTTGTTCCAGGGATCCTGTCTCTGTCTATAGAGCGTAGGTGGTGACCACATGCCACTGGTATTTACATGGGTGCTGAGGATCCAAACTCTAGTCCTTATGCTCACACTCCAAGCCCTTTCCTGGGGAGCCCTCTCCCCAGTCCCCAGCCATGTATCTTCCCTCTGCTGAATCATTGTTATCAGTGTAGTGTATTTGACACCAACAACTAGTCATCGAAACTAATTTGGTAGCCTGCAGTTTAATTTGAATTTAATTTTTTTCTGAAGATTTTTTTTTTTTTTTGGTCAAGGTTTAGGGACCCAGTGTGGAGGGCAAGCCTGGTAACCATGGCAACACCATTGCCATCAGAGACTCAAGGTTCTCCAGCTTGCAGGGTGTGTGTGTGTGTGTGTGTGTGTTAATTCCTGCAACAAAGGTTTTCTGTTCTGTGGGCACAGGAAAGCCCTGTTCGAGCTGGTGGCTGGGACGAGCCTTCAGGCTGCTGACACGGGAGAGAAGAAGGTAAGTTGCAGCTTCCCACCCTTAGTTGTCTTATGAAACGGAATAGTGAAAATGCTTGCTAGCAGGGTGTGCTCCTGAGGAACCCACACCCCTTGGCAGCGTCACAGACTCCCACCTAGGTGCTGGCTGTGAGCTCGTTTGGAACAGCGGTATTGTATCCCTTAAGCATGTCTCAAGCTGTATGTAGTGCACACAGTATGCCCGCTCTGGAGTGTTTCAAAGGGGTCACAGAACCTATCCCAAAATAACCCCAGAATAAAGTAGTCGCACCGGCTAGCTGGGTCGCTGCTTTGATGGCTGTGTCTTACAGGCTGCAGCAGCCCTAACAGTGGTTTCTGAAGTCATCCTCCGCAGCTGCGTCATCAATGTTGTCAAATGTCCTCTGACGAGCCACCCGCATGCTCTGAACTCACAAGACAGAGCACATTCTCCAGACAGTGAAGTATTCCTCATAACCAGCATCGAGCATTTTCTCAGAAAATGATTTCTCAGAGTGTGATTTAAAAATGTAGTGATGTAAAAATGTGTCGAGTTCTGGTTTGTCCTGTTCCATGGCAGTAGTTGCAATAGAGGCTACAGCACCGAGGGCAGAGCTTTGTAGGTAGAGCCTGGCTTTCTTTTGTTTCTTTGTTTCTTTGTTTGTTTTTGTTTTTGTTTTTTTGAGACAGGGTTTCTCTGTGTAGCCCTGGCTGTCCTGGAATTCACTCTGTAGACCAGGCTGGCCTCAAACTCAGAAATCCGCCTGCCTCTGCCTTCCAAGTGCAGGGATTAAAGGTGTGCACCACCACTGCCCGCCTGGCTTTCTTTTACATCCCTTATTATCATGTATGTATGTATGTATGTATGTATGTATGTATGTATGTATCTATCCATCATCTATGCATTTATTATTTATTTTAATTTATTTCACTGTTTACCTAGTGTTCATCTTTCAGTTTGCTGACTTTATGCATATCCTCGGCCGTATTTTGTAGGCAGGAGTTTGCTCTCCACACATGAAATGTGAACGACAGTGATCTTAGGAAGTGAGAATTGGCCTCACACAGAGCTGTGGTGCACGGCTCTTATGAATATGCGCTTGTCGCTGCTGGTCCGTGGGGAGTGGGGTCTGGGGTGGATGGTTCCAAGGATAATTCTGGATTTCAAAGGAACGGGAGTGGAGCGATAGCTCAGGTCGGGAAGAGCTATGCTTTGCGCCGACTACTGCTTGGGGCTTGCACGAGCTTCAGAGGAGTCTGGCTGCCAAGGGCACATGGCACAGGAGGTTCTGCTTGATTGGCAGGGTTGGATTATGTAAGCCTTTGCTCCCTTCCCAAGACACCTCTGATTTTAATCTTATGTGCATCCACTTTTGCATAGGCATAAGACTCTAAGTAGGAGACATGTCTAACAGTTCACTCAGAGGCAGGTATCCTAACCTAGTCTGGGAGGGAGGAGGTAGGAATGTGTATCTGGGTGTGTTTGAGTCAGAGAACAAAGCTGGTATGTGCACAGTGAAGTGCAGTAGAGGCTGTAGGTTGTTCACGGGTTGCTAGGAGTATTTGTACAGACAGAGATCTGTCTGCGTGTCTCCTGAGTGCTGGGATTTTTTTTTATTGATATATTTTTTATTTACATTTCAAGTGAGTTTCCCTTTCCTGGGTTTCCAATCCTCAAAAGTCCCATAAGCCCTCTTCCCTCCCCCTGTTCCCCAATCTACCCCTTCCTACGTTCCTGCCCTGGTATTCCCCTACACTGCTGCACTGAGCTTTTACAGGACCAGGGGCCACTCCTTCCTTCTTCTTGGTCATCATTTGATATGTGCATTGTGTCTTGGGTATTCCAAATTTCTAGGCTAATACCCATTTACCAGTGAGTGCATACCATGAGTGTTCTTTTGAGACTGGGTTACCTCACTTAGGATGATGTTCTCCAGTTCCATCCATTAGCCTAAGAATTTCATGAATTCTTTGTTTCTAATGGCTGAATAGTATTCTATTGTACTATTTTCTATATCCATTCCTCCATTGAGGGACATCTGGGTTCTTTCCAGCTTCTAACTATTATAAATAGGGCTGCTATGAACATAGTGGAGCATGTATTTTTATTACATGCTGGGGAATCCTCTGGGTATATGCCCAGGAGTGGTATAGCGGGGTCCTCTGGAAGTATCATTCCAAGTTTTCTGACCAACTGCCAGACTGACTTCCAGAGTGATAGTACCAGCTTGCAGCCCCACCAGCAGTGGAGGAGTGTTCCTCTTTCTCCACATCCTCGCCAGCACCTGTTTTCTCCTGAATTTTTGATCTTAGCCATTCTGAATGGAGTGAGGTGAAATCTCAGGGTTGTTTTGATTTGCGAGTGCTGGGATTAAAGGTGTGCACCATTACCACCTGTTTGATCGCCTTGACTTTAATTTTTTTTAAAAGATCACAAACTGTCAAGATGTATTTGTTTTTATGTGCATAGGTGTTTTACCTAAATACATGTTTGTGTACCACATATGTGCCTGGTACCATGGATGCCAGAAGAGGACTGTGGATTCCCTGTTACTAGAAGTACAGACTGGTGTGAATCATTATGTGGGTGCTAGGAACTTGACCTGGGTCTTCTGGAGGAGCAGCTATTGTGTGGGACTGTGCCATTTCTACAACCCATGGCTGATCGTTTATGTTTTCTTTCCAAGTTCTGGCATTGCAGGCTGTAAGACTAACATACCTGTATTCTCCAGCAGGTACGTTTATTTTTATAGATTTATTTGTTTATTGTGTAGACAGTCTTTCTCCTACATGTATCTCTCAACTCCAGGAGAAGGCATCAGACCTCATTATAGAATGTTGTGAACCACCATGTAGTTGCTAGGTATTGAACTCACAACCTCTGGGAGAACAGACAGTGCTATTAACTTCTGAGCCATTTTCCTATCTGATGTGTTTATAAAAAGATAAAGAGAGAGGTGATAGGTTTTGGTGGATGTGTCGTGAGGTGTGGGGAAGGAGGTGCCCTTCCCTGTGAGGGACCAGCCATGCGATGGTATCGTATAGAATAGAGTTTATTCAGGGCATGGGGAGGGGAGTTGAGTGGATAGTAGAGGCAGAGAAGAGAGATAGATAGATAGATAGATAGAGAGGCCATGAGCATGTGGAGAGGGAGGAAGGGGTGAGGGGACAGAGCAGGAGTAGGAAGGCAGGAGCAGGAGGGAGCAGAGCGGGCAAGCAGCCTCTTTTATAGTGAGTCAGGCGCACCTGGCTGTTGCCGGGTTACTGTGGGGTGGAGCTTAGACAAAATGCTGATACCATCCTCATCAGGTATATTATTAAACAGGATTTCAACAGTTTAAACGATGTCAATCTGTACATCTTAAATACAGGCAGACACATTTTCCTCAGAGACTGGCTTGAACTACAAGCAGCAATGAGCCAAGGCCTGTTTCTGTATCTATACTTGAAAAATTTATTGCCAGCATTGAAAATAACTCATATTTAAAATTTTACCTTAGTGTCTTTACTTAACAGTCAGTTTAGAAATAGGCTTAGCCGTGTGGCTCTCTGTTTGCTATTGGAGTATGTGTGTGCCATGTATTTGCATGCACCTGTATGTAGGTGTGCTTACTCATGAAGCAATGTGTGTGTAGGCCTGCGGCTGCTGTCAGAGTGTCTTCCTCAGGTGGCTTCCCACCCTCCCCTTTTTGACAGGGTCTCTCAGTAAGCCCGGAGCCCACTGTTTCAGCCTGGCTGGCTGGCAGAGAGTCCTGGGATTGTCTGTGTCGGCCCTGCCCTAGCGCTGGGGTTACAGATGCCTGCTGCCGTGTCAGGCTCTTCTGTGGGCTGGGGCCCTGGTTCTTGAGCAGCAGCACCGAGCCAGCTGTAAGCTACCTGCTACAGTTTTACCATCTTTCACAGCTGGCGACTGGCTCCTTGATCCTGAAATGTTCTTCTATAATGAAAACAAAACCAAACAGATCTACAGTTGCCTGACTTAGGACTCTGTTCACCGTCTAACTTGACACAGCCTAGGGTTTTCTGAGAGGAAAGCCTTGACTGAGAAATCTCCTAGTCTGGAGTGGCCTGTGGGCATGTCTGTGTGCTGCCTGCCAGTGTCTTAATTGTTAGTTGGTACAGGAGGAGCTAGGCCGCTGTGGTTGTAGGAGGCACACTAGTGCTGGTTGTGGGCAGGTGATCCTAGGTTGTCAAAGAAAGCTGGCTAAACATGGCCCGGTGAGTGAGGAGATAGCAAGCAGCATTCTGTCATGGTTCCTGTCTTAAATTCCTGCCTGATTTCTCTCAAGGATGGATGGCCTGAGACCTGAAAGTCAACGTGAGCAGAGTTAACCCTTTCTTCCCCAAGTTGTTTTTGTTCAGAGTATTTTACCACAGCAGCAGGTGGAAAATTAGGACACAGGTCATCCTAAGAGAGCTCCCCCTTCTGCCCAGACACTGTTTCACTCTAGCTCAGGTTGTCCTCCAACTCATGACAGCCTTGCTGAGTTAGCCTCCTGTGTACCATGATCACAGCCATGAGCCACTCTGTGACTGGCCTTGATTAATATGCGTGCTTTCCCTCTTACAGAAGTCACAATGGGCAATAAATTAAATCACCAACCCCTGTATAGCTTCTGCTTAGCAGGGCACCCCCGTCCTGGTTATCTCCGTTAGGGCTTTCGAGGCTGGGAACAGACACCATGACCAGGGAAACTCTTTTTACTTATTTACGTTTTTAATAAGGACAGCATTTAATGGGGGCTGACTTACGGTTCAGAGGTTCAGTCCATTATCACCAAGGCAGGAACATAGCAGCATCCAGGCAGGCACGGTACAGGAGGAGCTGAGAGTTCAACATCATCTGAGGGCTGCTAGCAAAATACTTGCTTCCAGGTAGCTAGGAGGAGGGTCTTAAAGTCCACACCCACAGTGATGCACCCACTCCAACAAGGCCACACCTTCTAATAGTGCCGCTTCTTGGGCCGAGCATATGCAAACCATCACATTCTACAATCTGGCCTCAATAGGCTTGTTCAAACATCGTCTATGGGAGCCATACCTAAACATAGCATAATGAAAAATACATTTAGTCCAACTGCCAACCATCCCCACAGTCTACAGCATTCTCAAAAGTGTTAAGAGTCCAAAGTTCAAAGTCTCTTCTGTGATTCATCCAATCACTTAATTGTAATCCCCACAACAAGACAGGAAACCAGCTAGGCAAACTCCAAACTCTGCATCTCCATGTCTGCTGTCAAGGTGGTCTTCATATCTCCAACTCCTTTTCATCTTTGTGGACTACAACAAACTTCTTTCTCCTGGGCTGGTTCCACTCCCCATTGGAAGCTTTCTTTAGGAGATAGCCCATGGCTCTGGCATCTCAAACATCTTGGCTGTCCAAGGCAACTTCAATGTTATATCTTCTTGTTTCAATGTCTAGAATCTACACATGATCCTCTGGGCTTCTCCAAAGGACTGGTGTCACTTTTCCAGCTCTGCCTTATGTAGCACTCTGAGCTCAGGTTGATCTGCTCCACTGCTGCTTCTGTTCTTGGTGATCATCCCATGGAACTGGCATCTCCAATATACTCGGTTCTTCCACTGTAACTAGGCTTCAGCAGTAGCCTCTCACAGGCTCTCTTCATGGTGCCAAGTCTCAGCTCCTTTGCATGACCTCTTCAGTCCTGGGCCATCAACTGCAACTGAGGCTGCACCTTCACCAATGGCCTTCCATGGCCTCTCACAGTGCCAAGCCTCAGCTGCTCTTCATGACCCCTTCATGTCTTCAAAACCAGTTCCATCTGGGTGACTCTTACACATTATCAAGTACAGTTGCAGCAAGAGGTACAACTTTGGCTATCTCTGGAACACAGTGTCTTTGTGCTCTCAGAAAACACTTCCCAGAAAGATTTCACCTCAGAGGGCAACTCTTATAAAGCACAACATTTAATTGTGGTTGGCTGACAGGTTCAGAGGTTCAATCCAGAATCATCAAGTGGGAGCACAGCAGCATACAGGCAGGCATGGTGCAGGAAGAGCTGAGAGTTCTATATCTTTATCTGAAGGAGAAGACTGGCTTCTCCTCCTAGGAGGAGGGTTTCACTGCCCATTCCCACAGTGACACACCTACTCCAACAAGGCCATACCTACTCCAATAAGGCCACACCTCCTAGTAGTGCCACTCCCTGGGCCAAGCACATTCAAACTACCACACACAGACATTACTTGGTGGCAACAGTTGAACCATGAATGAACAATGCCTCCATTTCAGGAAACCTAAAATGCCTACACCCTGCCACTCCGGATGCTGCTCCCTAATGCTTCTCCTGAATGCTGAACTGCTGAATACTTCTGTGTTATCAGCTTTAAACAGGTACCTGATATGTTGGGTGGCCCTCTATTTGGCTATCAGGCAAGTGCTTCTGGTTCACGACACTGCATGTCCAGCCAGTCTCTCCAGGTGTAAATCTCTAGGACGGCTACAGAGAGACAGTTTCTGTCTGCCTTTTCTTTTCCCCGTAGCCCTTAGGACAGACTGGGGTAGGGGCTTTTTGCTCTGGGATCTGCAGCACTACCAGCCCCCACCCAGCTTTCCTTAAATCCTTGTACAAAACACACACACACACACATACACACAAATATACACATACATACATACATACACATACATACAAACACAGACACAGACACAGACACACACTCACATAGTTTGTTCCTTTATGATTGCCTTCTTGGCACAATTGCAGGATGCTGATATCTCCCACCTGGAAAAGCAGCATGACCTTACCAATTTATTATCTCCCTCTGTCCACCTGCCCTAAACTTCAGTGTCTAGTCCCACCCAGCTCCCATCAAACATACATGGCCACCCACCTGTAATGGTGGCCACAGGCCCCAGCTCCCCCGAGATCTCACATGGTTCCTGTATTCTTTTTCCTTCAAAGCATGGCAGAAAACTCCTCTCTCCTTTCTTGTGTCTGCCTTTTCTTTCTGGGACCCAGAACCTGCCTTCCAATTGGCCCCCAGCTTTCTTTACTGACAAATCAAGAACCAATTGGGGAACAGGACCTTAGCTTTAGAACCACCCCCTTCACTCTAGTTTCTGCCTCTTCTTCATACATCCTTCTCTTCTATGTCTCTTGGTACCCTTACCTCTTATACCAGCATCCTGGCTTGCTCAGAAACAAGGATATCTTGTCTTAAGATCTTTAGTGTGGAAAGACTTTCTCTGTAAAGTCATACTCAGGTTCCAGGGGACATGAAGTTTTTTCCCCTTATGATTACTTTATTATTGTACACATGTGGATGTCTTGCTTGTTTACATACCATATGTGTTTATGTGCCAAGGCCAGAAAAGGGCATCAGATCCCTTCAAACTGGAGTTATAGATGGTTGTCAGGGTCCATGTGGGTTCTGGAAACCAAACTCTAGAACAGCAGCTAAAGCTCTTAGCTGCTGAGCCGTCTCTCTGGTCCTGGACATGTGTTTTAAATAGATTGTTTACTTCATTATGCTAAAGAAGGCATATGGTCCCCAAACTTTAGGTATGTGGAGACTGAACTTCAGGCCATCAATTGGAGTACTTCAGGTGCATGATATAGACTTGCTTCCTGAGATGGTAATGCAAACCAGGACCATGAGCCATTGAGCCAGGGTGAGAAGGTACACTCAATGAAAATCTGGCTGGGGATTTGTGATTACTCCCAAAGAGAAGAATGGTCTTTATTGGCTTTGTGATCTTGGCCATGAGCTTTGGAGATGATAGTGAAATCTACTAACTAGAGTCCTGTGGCTACAATAGGAAAATGTATCTGGGATGTTGGGTGTGGTACTTGGGACAAATAAGATACACAGTAGAGGATGGTTTTGAAAACTTAACAGCTGAGAGAAGAGGTCAGCTTAGCAGGTATAAAATGATTGTGGATGTCATTAAGACAGCATATGCAGGGGCCTGGGTTCTGGGGTGAGTTGGTCAGATCCTGTAGTCATGGGCACCGGGTGGTCTGGCCTGGTTTAGTTGGGAATGCCTGAACAGGCTTCAGGGAGGTTCTAGTGAACACTCCCAAGCAGGGAGCTGAGAAGCAGTCAGGGAGGTATAATATGGGAGAACGAGGGATGGGTTGTAACTTGTATTAGTTATTTTCCCAATGCTCTGGCAAAGGATCCAACAAAAGGCACATAAGGAAGGATTTGTTTTGTGTGTTTTGAGATGGGATACAGTGTGTCAGGGTGGGAAAGTCATGGTGGCAGGAGGACAAGGCCACTGTTCACACCTCATCTACAGTTCAGGAAACAGCTTGAGGAATGCTGGCTTTCTCCTTTCTATCCAGTCAGGTACCCAAGTTCTGGGGTGACCACCCACATTCAAGATAGGTATTCCCACCTTAGTCCAAGAGACAACCCCTCAAAGTCATGGGGGCTTATTCCTAGGTGATTTTTCATCTTGCCAAGTTGGCATTCAATATTATCTCTCACACAGCTCCTAATGACTCCAGGACCAAATGTGTGGGAGGGAGGAAGCACCAAAGGGGTGTGAGAGAGAATCATGTTGTTAGGCTGCCTGGGTGAGAACAGTGACCCAAGCAGGGTAGGAGGGCTTGGGGAGAAATGGCAGGGGCCCACTGTCCCCTCCTCAGTCCCATTCTCTCTGGGGGGTAATTTTGAAATCACAGAGCAGCTTCTTTGTCACTGTGTATGTATGTATGTATGTGTGTGTGCATGTGTATATGTTTGTGAGTATGTGTTTATGTGTGTGTGTGTACATGTATGGGTATATGTGTGCCTATGTATATGTGTTGTATGTGTGTATGTGTGCATTTGTGCATGTGTGTGTATATGTATATACATTTTGTGAGAGTGTGTATGTGTGTACATGTATGGGTATTTGTGTGCCTGTGTGTATGTGTTGTGTGTGTGCATGTGTATATTTGTGCATTTGTGTGTACATGTGTGTACATATTTGTGAGTGTATGTATGTGTGTGTATGATTGTATGCATGTGTGCTTCTGTGTGTGTGTGTGTGTGTGTGTATGTATGTGTCTTTTAATTTAGGCCATGAGAAAGCAACTCACAGCAGGCTAGAAGGCACAGGAATGACAGTGTCCTTATTACTGTGGGTTCCTTGGCAGATCATGGAACCCTCCGTGTTGCAGATGGCACCGACCTTGCATAATAAGCAACTGGTGGTTGAGGCCCATCTGCTGTGGCTGTGTGTTCTCTTGGCATCTGTTAACTCTCACCAGATGGCTGTAGAGGGCTTTGCTGTGTCACCGCCTTCAGTAATTGGTGACAGCACACTGTGTAAGCTGGGTACAGTGCCATGCACTGCACTCACCTAGTCTACATGAGGCCCTTGTGAAGCTGCATGTGCTTCCCCATGCTGAGACAGGAGGACCCAGAGCTCTATGATAGCTACACCTAGCTCGCTTATATTGTGTGGATAATGCACATGGTCTGCAGCCCAGGGATGTGGTTCGCTGGGCCCTCTTGCTGGACGGAAGTAATCCTAGTGCATGCTGGTCATCTTACACAAAGCCCTCGTGAGGCATCTAGCACGGCTGGCTCATTTCAGCTCTCTGTATCCATCAACCTGTCTTCACATCTTTCCTGTTCTGCTCCTTCTTCCTTCTTTCTACCCACTTCCTTCCTTTCCTCTTTTTATGTCCTCTATTTTCCTCTTCTTTCTTCATTTCCTTCCTTCTTCCTTCCTTCCTATTTCCTTCCTTCCTTCTTATTTCCTTCCTTCCTCCCTGTCTCCCTCCCTGACTCCCCTTTCCTTCCTTCTTCCTTTCTTCCTTTCTTCCTTTCTTCCTTCCTTCCTTCCTTCCTCCCTTCTTCCTTCCTCTTCCACCTCTCTCCTCATATCTCCCTTTCTCTTAATCATAATTGGACATCAAGATCAGATGACTCACCAGCCACCCTTTTGGACTCTGGGCAGGTTTTAAGTGCTGCTTAATGCAAAGATCTCTATTGTTTTATTCTTTAATTCCCTTCCCAATGACCACCAATGCCAAGTCATCCGAGTGTTGCTTTTGGGTAAGAGGTATCAGTACTCCCTGCGCACCCAACCTCTTTGCTTTCCTTTAGCAGGTTGAGATCTTATCACAATTCCCATCAGCCCAAGGAGCCTTCTGAGCCTCACAGGCCACGGCCATGCTCAGGTGGTCCACAGCAAGGAGAGCCTTGACCCTCCTGTGTGTGCATCATGGCTCCTACTCACTGTCATTTCCCAACCACAACTTCATGTGGGTTCTGTCACTTGTCCTTACAAGATGACAGGCACAAAATTGGACCCAGGTCTTGCTTTATGGGCTGAGGGTACAGCTCAAATGGCACACAGTGTTTGTTGAGCATGTAAGAAGCCCTGGGTTTGATTCCCTGAGCTGTAGAGACCAGCTGAGGTAACTGTTAAACCCCACCCTCGGGCAGTGGATGCAAAAGGAGTAAGAAGCCCAAGGTAATTCTTGGCAACTGTGGATGGTTTTGTTAACTTGTAGCAATGTATAATCACTTGGGAAGAGTCTGAAGGATTGTCTACATCAAGTTTACCTATGGGCATGTCTGGGGGTGTGTGTCTTGATTATGGTAATTTATGTGTAAGATACAGCTTAAAACCATATCCTTGACTGTAAGAAATAGAAGGCGAGTGAATACAAGCGTGCATGCATTCACTTTCTCTCTGCTGCAGATTGTGGATGTGACCAGCTGCTTTAAGCCCCTGCTTTGACTTTTCTGCAGTGATGAATTGTAACCTTGATTTGTCAGTGGAATAAACTCTCTCAGGCTGCTATTGCTGGGGGTGCTCTATCAGAACAACAGGAAGGAAACCAGAACATGTCAGCCTGGGTACCTTGTTTTAAAAGCAAAGCAAAACAAAACATGTCTTTTTTTTCATTAAGTGGCATCTCTAAGATTTGTCTGTGTTAATGTGACTTGTAACCTTCCTCTCTCCCCAATCGCTACTGATTCTTTTGGAAAAAAGTATGACACTGTCTTAGGGTTTCTATGGCTGTGAAGAGACACCATGACCACAGCAAGTCTTATAAAGGAAAGCTTTTGATTGGGCCTGGCTTACATTTCAGAGGTTTAGTCCATTATTGTCATGGTGGGAAGCACGGTGGCAGGCAGGCAGACAGGATGCTGGAGAGGGAGCTGTGAATTCTACCTCTGGATCCACAGGCAGTGAAGTGACAGTGGACCAAGAGGACTGGTTCTAGCACTTGAGATCTTAAAACCCACCCCCAGGGGCATACCTATTTCAACAAGGACATATCTTGTGATAGAGCCACTCCCTGTGAGCCTATGAGGGCCATTTTCATTCAAACACAGCTCTTGTCCCCTCTCCTAGTGGTGGATACAGGTCACTAGAGCCTGGAGCTCCTATTGGACAAATAAAAGAGTTCTGGGAGCATTTCCCTGTGTCATCACAGGTGCTGTGCAAATATATCTCCGTCTCTGGTGTAGGGTCAGACTTGTCTGGGCTCTTTGTGGTTGAGTTGGACCAGGCTGCTGGCTAACCTTGCCAACAGTAGGCACAGTTCCATATCTACATACCCCTGACAGCTTGTCCCAGCCTGCTGACTGGCACTAGACTTATAGGTGTGAAGTGCTTCTCCCTGCCCTTAATTTGCATGTCCCCAATTGCTAATGTTTCTCTGTATTGCTTCCCAAGCCTGCTGTTTGTAAAAGTGTACTCTTTTGCAAACTGTGGGTATGTGCCAGAGTTACAGTTCTCTCTCTGGTCCTCTGGATTTATGCCATTTTTTGGTTGTTGTTTGTTTTGAGACAGGGTTTCTCATGTAGCTCTGGCTATCCTGGACTCAATTTGTAGACCAGGCTGGCCTCAAACTCACAGAGATCTGTGTGATTCTGCATCCCAAGTGCTGGGATTAAAAGCATGCACCACCACACCTGGTCTTCTTTACATTTTTAAAAACAGAGTTTTGTCTTATTTAATCCTTTGTCAGAAAAGACAATTAGCTCCTTTTTTTCATTTTCTACAATATCAGACTGTGTAGCATCCTTGACATGTTTGATTATTTCTGTTTTTCCAATATGTGCTTATGCCAACAAGTAACCATACCCCTGTGGTTTATTTGTTTTGATTTTATAGACAAAGCAATGTTCTTGTCCATCAATGTAATTGCATATAGGAAGGTCATTTACCTCTCACAAAAGAACTCTTTACAGACCTTGGATCATGAAGACTTCTTATGTGTCTCATTTAAGAGTTTTATAACTTTTACTTCTATAGTCATTCTGTAATCCATCACAAGGTGAATTCTATATGATGTTAGGTAAGGCTCATGTGAAGGGATACAAAAATTATAATTATATTCACATCTAACAACAGAGACTCAGAATGCATAAAGTCTGGGCTACAACACTGCTCAATAGATACTTACCTTTTATAAGCTGTAAAGTTATAGGCAATGCAAGCTTTAAAGCAGCTATAACTGTTGAAGAGATTAACATCATTAAAGGAAAAAACTCATTTCTACACTGGGATAGCATCTTATAAAAATGCAAATTCACTTGAAAGGAAAATCCAAACTGACAATGCTATTGGGCAGGTTTTCCACATACCACCCACCCACCCACCCACCTACCCACCCAATGAACCAACCAACCAACAAACTAACTAACCCACCACCAATCCACCAAACAAACCACTAATCAACCCAAAAACCACCCCACCCACCCACCAGCCAACTAACCAACCAACAATGAACCAAACAAACAGGAAAACAACTAACCCACCAAACAAAACACCAACCAACCTACCAACCAACAAAACAACCAACCCACCAAACAACAAACCAACTAACCTACCAACCAACCCATCAAACAACCTACCAACCAACCCACCCTCCCATCTACCCACCCACCAACCAATCAACCAATGAACCAACCAACCAACGAACCAACTAACCCACCAAACAAACCATCAATCAATCAATCAAACCACCAACTAACAAAACAACCAACCAACCTACCCACCCACTTACCCACATACCCACTTATCCATCAACCTACCAGGTAACCAACTAACCCACCCACCCACCCACCCACCAACCAACCAACCAACCAAACAACCAAACAACCAAACAAAGCAAACAAACACCACATAGGAAAGGGTTTCCCCAAGATCAGCACACAGTAACTGAATGCTGGTCCATGGAGATAGGACTTCTTACCAAGTTAGCAGCAGAACTTGGCAACATTAAGCACATTACAGTGTTATTTCTTTTTCTTTTTCTTTTTTCTTTTTCTTTTTTTGGTTTTTTTGAGACAGGGTTTCTCTGTATAGCCCTGGCTGTCCTGAAACTCACTCTGTAGACCAGGCTGGCCTCAAACTCAGAAATCCACCTGCCTCTGCCTCCCAGAGTGCTGGGATTACAGGCGTGCACCACAACCACCCGGCTACAGTGTTATTTCTTAAACATATAAGAGGCAAGATTGAGGGGACCACAGGGCCTTGCTTTATAGTTTCAAGAGCCACCAAAGTCTGGCCATGTGTGGTAAGGTCACAATTTTCTGCATAGGGGCTCCAAGAGATCATGCTGTGAAGCTGTAAGGATGAAGTCTATGTTGCAATAGAGACACCTGGTTGTTGGAGTTGCTGGAATCATTGGCTGTCCACATTGGAAGAGAGAGTCTGTGAGTGTGACAGGCTACAGACCTGAACAGATGAGGCTACACAAGCCCTTTGGGGTTCAGACAATTCTGTCACAAGCCCCAGAAGCTGGACATGGGACTGTAACCTTCATCTCTGCTTTGGTTCCATCATCCTTTGCTGTGTGCTATTCTCCCTCTTGAAATGGGAATGCATACTTTGTATCACCATATGTTTCAACTATGTACCTTGGTTTGATTTTATAGGGGTTCACAGTTAAGAGCCTCAGAGAAGACCTAGAATTCAGACTTTTGAACAGTGTTAGGACTATTAAGGATCACAGAGATTTTTGAAGTTAGATTGACTTCATTTTGCATTATCAGAAGGGACAAGGGTAGAAGGTTATAGCTCAAAAGTGGGATGTCAGGGCATCAGGTTGACAAGGAGTTGACTTGTGATGGTTTATGTAAATTGTTTACTTTGTTGATAGGAGAGAAATCTAGGCATATTTTTTTTGCGACCTACTTTAACAATTACCCATCAAAGGTAGTAGAAGAGAAAAGTTATTAGGAGATAGGGGAAGTGGACATGTTTAGCAATGGTTCTTCGAGGTTGAGCTCAATTTTCTTTGGCAGCAGTTCTGTTTTGTAGCAAACACTAAATATGAATCAGCTACAGTCCAGTCCTGAAGAAACTGCAAACCTCACTAACTGGCCTGAGGTGAAGCTGCAGAAGCAGCAAGAAGCCACAGGAACTCCATGGGAAGTTCTTTGGCAAGTTTCTCTCAATGGCAGTGTTACCACAAGCAGAACTCAACACCACCATGTAAGGCGAACTAATACATGCATGTCCTTAGCAAAGAATAGCAAGGCAGAGCAAACCAAACCAATGCTCCTCTTCCACTATCTGTGGGGTTTTATTTATACTCCATCATATGTTCTGTCACCTGTGTGCACCAGCAAATCATCATTTGACATAACTGACTTTCCAAGGAAACTAGAGGTTTCTACTTCAGAGAAATCTTTAGAAATATAGTGAAGGCTTTTCTAGATTATGTTCATTGAAGTGGGAAGACCCACCCTAATGATGAGTGGTACTGTTTCATGGAGTGTTCTGAACTGTACAGAGAGGAGCCAGCTGATTTCATGTGCGTTGTGACCAGATAGCTTCCTGCTTCTGTCACCATGGTGGAAGCCATGGTACACTGTATTTCTTGAATTAAACCAAAGCATACTCTTCATCCCTTAAAGTTCTTTGTGCCAGATATTTGGTCATAGCAAGAATAAAAGTGATTAATCACAGCAAATCTATCTATCTACTAATCATCTATCGATATCTGTCATTATCTATCTATCATCTATCATCTATCAATTTATCTATCATATCTATCATCTATCAACTTATCTATCATATCTATCTGTCTATCAATCATATCTATCATCTATCTATTTATCATCTATCTATCTATCAATTTGTCTATCATATCTATCATCTATCTACCATCTATTATATCTATCATTTATCTATCATACCTATCATATCATATCATATCTATCTATCTATTATCTATCTGTTGTCTATCTATCTATCAAGCATATCTATTGTCTGTCTATCTATCTATCTATCTATCTATCTATCTATGTATCTATCTATCTATCTATCATCTATCAACTTATCTATCATATCTATTTATCTGTCTATCTATCAATCATATCTATCATCTAACTATTTATCATCTATCTATCAATTTGTCTATCATACCTATCATCTATCTATCTACCACCTATCATATCTGTCTATCATTTATCTATCATACCTATCATATCATATCTATCTATTATCTATCTATTGTCTATCAAATCTATTGTCTATCTATCTATCATTTATCTACTATCTATCTATCTATCTATCTATCTATCTATCTATCTATCTATCCTCTATCTATCATCTTATAGAATGGGTACAGAAGGGTTCTAATGCCATAGATGAGTTCAAGGAATTTCACTGAAGGCCAATAGAGATGCAAAAATAATTTCTGTAGGTGTTAGATAACTGATTCTCTTAGTTACTGGCCGTACCCTGTGAATAAGGCTGGACAGTTTGTGTTGTTTGTGTGTCCAACAATGTACAGAGCCAGCCTAATTCTGTGTTTGCACTCAAAATGAAGTCTTATAGCATAAGGAACAGCCTGAAAAAAAGGCGTTTTGCACAATCTAGAGTATTTTCAGGAAGTTCAGAGTTTGAAGTCAACAAGAACTATTTAGACTATGTCAGGATTCAGCGTAAGTGTAATGACAGGAAAGACATGCACATATGGTTGTGTGTATAATGCATGTCTGCATATTTAGACAGGCTCTTTGATTTGCATATGAAGAAAAACAGGGGAATATGCATCCTTCTAAAACGAATCTCTGCATAGCAGCTAAGCTTCTATCCTGTGTCCTCTGGGGCGAGTGGCTATTACAGTGGCATCCTGAGCCATAATTAGGTTTCACCTTGGGCAGGTACTCAAAGATCTGAGTAGCTTATTTAAAAACAACAATAATCCTTTTGGCTTATAATATGCTAGCTATGGGACATTGCTAACACCAGAGCTTCTGCTCTCCCTGTACACCTTCTGTCTTAGTTACTTTTATATTGTGATGAAAAGACATCATGACCAAGACAACTTATAAAAGAGTTTATTGGCTTATAGTTTAAGAGAGTGAGTCCATTATCATCATGGTGAGGACCATGACAGCAGGCAGGCAGGCAGCAGGCAGGCAGGCAGGCAGGCATGGTGTTGAAGCAGTAGCTGAGAGCTTATGTCTGATCCACAAGTTGGAAGGAGGGGGGCAAGATAAGGCCTGGGCATGGGCTTTTGAAACTTTAGTACCTGTGCCCAGTGACACACCTTCTCCAACAAGGCCACACCTCCTGATTCTAAACAGTCCTATCAACTGGGAACCAGGCATTCAAGTGTATGACCCAATGGGAGCCATTCCCATTCAAATCACATCTTCCTTTAGGTTTTCAGATTAAAGACAGCAGCAAAGATATTGTCAGGTAGGTCCACATGAGCTTTTCTCTGTGGCTTGTCTCCTGATGGGGTCTGTGGAGTACACCATGATCAGTATATGTTCTTCGGTGTTTCTGGCACAAATATGGAGAAAACTACACAATTCTTTGATTTTATTCCCAAATATCCCTTTAGAACCTGATGATAGTGGAAGTAGCTTCCATTGTTAGTGTTTTATGTGTATAAGGCTTTTGCCGTCACATATGCCTGTGTACCATATACATGGCTGGTGCCCACAGAGGCCAGAAGAGGATGTCAGATCCCCTGGATGGGAGTTACAGATGGTTATGAGCTGCTCTGTGGGTGTTGGGAATTGAACGCAGGTCCTTTGGAAGAGCAGCATGTGTTCTTAACTTCTGAGCCATCTCTCCAGCCCTGACTTCATACTTTTGAGATTCCTATTTTAGAAATTTTGAATCTGATCTCATCAATGCCTAGAAACTTTTCTAGTTATTTAATTGGCATTCCTTCAACTTATCTCTTGTTTCTGTGCTATTTTTTCCATGCTTACTGATTTTTTCTCGTTAAATTTTTTTTTAAACAAAATATCCTAACATTTCAAAAATTTGACTATAGACTCTTGAAAGGGACAAAAACTTACAAGAATAGAAATGAACAAATGAAAAGTTTCAAACTATAAATGAACAAAAAGCTGCAAACTATACAGATAGATAGGGAATCAAAGAAGACAGAGATCCACACAGGAAGATTGCTGGAATTGAATTTAGGACTGTGTGTGTGTGTGTGTGTGTGTGATGTGATATGTATGTGAGTGATGTGTGTGGATGTGTGTGTGATGTGTATATGTGTATGATGTTTATGAGTGTGATGTATGTGTGTATAAATGTGTTGTGTGTATGCATGTATGTGTTGTGTGTGTGCATGTGTGTGTGTGTGTTTGGGCGCATGCACATTCACCCCTCTCTGTGTGTAAATGGGATAAGGCAGAGGAAGGGCCAATAAGTTTTTTAAGGGAGCAAGAAGAAGAGGGCTATAAAGTTAAAGTTTCCCTAGAGGATATATTATTAACTAGTAGTAGAGGGAAAAAGGCAAAGAATAGTCCTCATTCCATTGTCTGTCAAAGAGGATCTTCCAGGTCATGAGGGCAGAGCAAAGGGAGGCAGTCTGAAGTGAGTAGGAAGCGCTCTAAGGAGCGCTGAGCCAGGCGTGGACAGACTGAACTCTAGGTGAGTTGCATACCCCAGTGTTTCTGAGGGTCCATAGAGACCCCAGAGACTCAGTGTGAGTTCTCCTCTTAGGAAAGGAGAAGCAGAGATAGTCCAGATGGATAAATTCCAACTCAGGTCCTGGAAGCTTCGTGGAATGTCTTGTGAAACAGATGGCTTCCTAGCATTAGCCAGAGAAACACTGAATGTGTTGTGTAGCTTTGGTTTCTCATGAGCAAAACCCTGACAGCTTTACTTCCCTGCTTGGTTTAATGAGTAATTCTGGGATAATTTGTCTTCAATTTGTTAAGATACTTGGGCATTTCGTAGAGCCACTCTTCAGGTGGCTAAAAGACACAATGTATTATGTTGACAGTAGTTGGATTTCCAGCAGAACCTTTAACTTTACATGGAAGAACGGCCTACAGATTGGTGAAAAGACATTGTCTGATCTGAAACAGAGAAAATGTATATTTTTGAGGAACAGAGTTTTACATGCAGTTAGAGTCCAGAATGTAAATTCTTAATGGACGGATGACTCTGTTTGAATGTTGGGGTTAGGTGGAAGCCAAGAAAACTCATTTTAGCTATGGAAACTTAAAAATGAAAGCTTTACTTTCTGACCGCTCAGGGAGGTGGATGGTCTGGGATCTGAACTTTGTCCTGGAAGAGAGATGGTATAACATTTTTAAAGGATGGGGACAGGAGGTGAGGGGAGAACTGGGGAGAGCTGCAGTGGTATCTAATCATGTTTTGATATTATGGGTTAAGTAAGAGAGTACCCACTGGAGACTGAGCCGTGTCAAGAGCACCTGGCTTCAAGGTCTTTCTTTAATTCATTCTCCTAGACATTAGGTCCAGAACTCAGCTCCTAACTCATCTTCCTAGGCATTAGTTCCGGAGCTCAGTGTGACAAAAGGACAAAGGAGCTGGTCAGCTGCCTGTGGTTAATTAGGGCATAACAGCCAATTCATTGCATATTTTTACCACTTAGGCACCTTGGTTTAGATAACAGCAATTTCTATATTCCTTACCAGTTAACAGACAATTAAGCACACTTGATGAAGTGGGACAGGAGTTCCTTCCCAGGCCTGGGAACATGAACTTATTTCACCCTGAAAGTAAGATGGAAAAGTTCCCGGGATGGCCGGACTCAGATACCTGTCTCCTTACAAGCTGTCTCTGGGATGTCTAAACTCAGGCAATTGTTTACAGTAGAAGCTATTGGGAAGTCCTCAGCTCCCTTAGAGACCTGGAATTTAGTTTTTTTCTCTGTGATTAAATGGAGTCTGAAACCAAAATGGTTTTACTTAGAAAACGATTCTTTCTCTCATTCCCAACACGAAGCGTATAGATGAGAGGCGTGAACTCCTAGGTTGGTTTTGCTGCTGTGTAACCTCTCTTTGGGAAATGTGAACAAATATCCACTCGCCCCAGGTAGGGCACCAATGGCCGACTGAAGGAATGATTCCATTTCGTCTAGTTTAAGGAACCAGGGAATTTATCAGTGCTATGATAGATAATAAGCTTGGGGCTTACTTACAGTAGGATTGGGATCTTAGGGACAGATATATCCTGAAAATCCCACACCTGCATGGGGGGATGTTCCCAAAAGCTACATTGCTGGATGTGGGGACCGTGTAGGAGTGGGTAAATCCTCAGTGAACATGTACTGTTGACATGGGCATGGCCATGTCAAGGACCAGTGCTTAAACCTCCTGGGAATGGCAAAACCTTCCCAGGGTCAGACTCAGAAGAGACAAAGCCTTCATGTTGGAGTGAGCCGCAGAGGACGCCAAAGCCTTCCTCTGGCCTGGGCTCCAATGGCGAAGGCGTGTGCAAGTATAAGGGATTAGAAACAATTGACCAGAGTATGTAAAAACTTCATCTTTGGCTTCCTCCTCCAGGGTGTTTACAGTTCACCTACAGAGACTAGCCAAGCCCTCCCTCTGTGCTGTAGATGTGGGTAGTAGGTGTGCTGGATCCCAGCCAAGCACAGGCCACCTGATCCTAGCGTTTCTACCAAGTATCTGTCCTTTTTTTAACCCCTTGATTGCTCCTAGTCAGGTCAAGGTGCCAAGCTGTTCTGGGTGTGGTACCCGGATGCCCTGAGTGACTGATAGGCAGCGTTTTTTAATTGCTTATACAACCTTCAGACGGTGCCTTGTGAATCCTCTAACTTTTGTTTGTGGCCTGGGATGTATGCTTAGCTATTTGAGTCATTAGCTTCCCTCCCTGCTTCATAAGGAATGCTTTAGTTAGGAGAAAACACCTGTACACTAGTTGTTATGAAGATGAAGACTGGGGATGTTTGCTTATGAGAATGTAGGTTGTCTAAGTAGATAGACATTTTCTAGAGATCCAGGAGACCTTAGCTACTCACTTGCATACAGCAAGTCCATCAAGACGTTTTTTAAAAAGTTAAATAAAGAGTTGTTTGTAAATGATAAAAAGTGGAGTGAAGAGACCTGAGGCCAAGGCACTTGCTTCTGGCCTGGGTGACCTGAGTTTGGTCATCAGAACCCACGTGGTAGAAGAAGAGGACCAACGCCTTCAAGTTGTCCTCTGAGCCCCACCTGTGTGCCACAAGTTTATTCTCCCACCCCCGGAGAATAAACAAATAGAAACCAAAGCCGAGTGGAAAGCTAGTTGAGCTTTAAAGATTAACACATTCTCTGCATGCTAGAACAATTACCAAATACTAATCTGAGATGAGTAAATACGCCTCTTAAGTTTCTTTAATTTCTCATGTCTGCATGTACTCTGCTTTTGGCTACTTAAAAATAAATTACAGGTGGGGAATAGGGCTCAGTAGGATGAGCAGGCCATTTTGATGGGAAGGGGATTCTCACTTCTCTCGGTGTCAAGCGTGATTGGATCACACCTGGAGAACTGCACCCACTCCTGTGTGAAGTGACTTTGTGGTTGCTCAGATCATCCAGAGATGAAACCACTGTTTCCTAGAACTCGCCTTGGGCATAGCTGGAAAAGAGGAACTTGTTAATGATATGCTCTATTAATGTTGACCTGCGCCCCAATTGGTCCAGCTTTGCTAAAAATAAAAATCCTAAAATATGGATTTCTAGGACTAACCTAAGATCATGGCCAGCCTTGGAAATCTGTTACGTGGGACTGGAGAGATGGCTCAGCAGTTAAGGGTGCCTGCTATTCTTCCAGAGGACCTGAGCTTCCCCAGGTCCCACATGACAACTCACAACCATCTGTAACTCTAGGGGATCTGACACCCTCTGTGGCCTCTATATGTATGTGACACACACACACATACACACACACACACACACACACACACACACACACACACATGAAGTCACAGGTTCACCAAGAAGAGTGAATGTGGCCTGTGCATGTATGCTTTCAATGGGACCAGTGTGCTGGCATAAGAGTGACATGGATGAATCCATAATTAGTTATGGACTAACTAATGACATACCAGGTTTCTTCTCTTAATAATTGATGGAACAAATAAGTCAATAAGGGCACCGTGGGTTTGAGTAGCCATTGTGAACAGTCTGATATAACTGACAGGGTGATAACCCACCCTAACTCAAACCCTAGTCTTAACCCTGATAGTTGTAGTGTGTGAGTGTATGTGTGTGTGTATGTAGTATGTTTGTGTATGTGTGTGTGTGTGTATGTGTGTATATATACACTGGTTTCTTATGTGTGCACAAGATAGACTATATTTTGGGTCATTGGACAAGACCCAATGGTCAAAATTATGAAACCCGTGTTCTTAGACTAACATGGAATCAAACCAGAAATCCATAACAGAAAGATATATTTAAATAACCCTCAAACATTCATATCCCTCATGCAAAAAGAGACTGGAGAGGTTAGATGCATTTTGCTTGAGCTGAGTATAGAGAAGAGAAAGTTACAGGAGTCAGTACCTTTTTATAGAAATGGCAGTTATTAAAATTCAATCGCGTTGAATACATTTCCATAATCTTAACATGTATGAGAACAGTGTTAGCCCAGGGCCAGCAAGGCAGGTGTGGAAATGCAACAAGCCCAGGCTGATGAGGTGTTCTCCAGGGAAGTAGATCGCACGTTTCATAAATCAGAATCTCATGACAGTATTCTTTTCACACTGTTATTAAACCAAAGGAACATCTCATTTTTAATGCTTCATCCTGACTAAATTTTTTCTTACAAATTGCTCTCTCCTTTCTTTAAAATGTCAATAGTTGTGACTCAGTGGCCCTTCCTTCTTATTTAAAAAGCCCAAACATAGTTGACCAAGGAAATCTGATCAGTTCTAGTTGAGGTTATTTGTCTCTTTTAATGCTGTAGTTTCAGTATGAATGATTTGCTTATAATACATGAATAGATGAGCTATTAATTTTTTCCCCTTTGGAAATTCTTCTCTTTCACTTAAAATTTATGTAAGTGCTTGAAAGTCTCTATCTAGCAATTAGAACAAGGGACTTAAAAATGGGACTTATTAATTTTCTATTAAGAAATGGGTGTTTTTGCCGTAATGTCTATCTGTGCACTACATGTGTATAGAAACCTAATGATATTGAAGGAGAGCAGCCCATACCCCTGGGATTGGAGTTACTGCCATGTGGGAGCTAGGACCTAAGCCTGGGTCCTCTGCAAGAGTGGCCAATGCTCTTAACCACTGAGCCACCTCTCCAGCCCCAGAATTTATTGTCTTCTGCTTCTTAACTAAGCATCTGAATGAGAGTTTGCAGATGGTGATAAGTGAGGACGGGAAGAGCTTCCTTAGGAGAGGATGTGGCAGAGTTAGATGCTCCGAGCTTAACTTTCCTACCACATAGGGACAACAGAAGGCTTTCTCCAACCAAGACCGAAATCTTAGCTGACTGGGAGGGAGTCTCACTGGGGACTGATCAGAGTTACAAAATGACCCATGAACTGTGAGCACTTAACTCAGCAGCTTCTGAGAGGCACCAGGTTGAAGGAGTGTGGGAAGCTGGGCTCATGCAGGGATCCTGGGAGAGCACTCCTTTCTGCTCAAGGGTTCATGGCCTCCACCCTGGGGTGGCAATCCTGGGGTGGTCTCCAGGTGAAGGGACAACATGCAAAGACCACCCATACTAAGTAGTGGGAAGTTATCTTTGTCATGCTAACAAGGCTCTGGGGACACATGGATTTCTGATTTCCAGAACTATAAGGTAATAAGTTCTTACCGTTACCAATGATCGAGTGGTGTCCAGGAGGTCTACTTGGATCTCTGCAAGAACCAGCATCTACACATGTTCAAGTCTCTGCCAGAAGATGATGCAATATTTGCATAAAACCCTCCCACATCCTTCCATATACTGAGCCATCTCTGTATTAGCACAGCTGATACAATTTAAGTAGACACTGAGCGGATTGACAAGAAAATGTCTGTGTATTCAGTACAGTTCTAGTTGGCTGGATCTGAGTATGTGGAAGGCACAGATATGAAGTAGTGATGACAGCCCAGTGGTTTGTGCTTATGACTTACAGATCTTATTGCGCTCAGTTGGTTTCGTGGAATGCCACCAGGAAATCTTGTCAGGATTTCTATTGCTGTGAGAAGACACCATGGCCAAAAACAACTTGGGGAGGAAAGGGTTTATTTTCACCCTACATCTTGTAAATCTTCAGAGGGAAGACAAGACAGTAACTGGAGCAGAACACTGTTCATCAGCTTGCTCCCCAGGGCTTGTTGAGTTTGCTTTTTCATACAACCCCAGGCCATTTACCCACAGTGAGCTAGGTCCTCTTACACCAATCAATTTGGCGGGGGTGGGGTGGGGTGGGGTGGCATTTTTCTCTGTTGAAGTTTCCTTTTCCTAAAAAGGCCTCCAGCTTGCGTCAAGTTGACATAACATTAGCTGCCCGCACTGATTAAGATGTAAAAGCCAGGCAGGTTTGTAGCAGACAATTTAAACTTGTGTTTGGATTTCAGGGTGCAGATAACTTCAGGTAGGGCAAAGGGTGACTCAGGAACATCCATCGAGTATGTGACCCATCCCTGTAATTTTAGGAAGCATTGAGGCAGGTCAAAGATTAAGAAAAGATGTAAATGGATAGCTTGCTCCTGGCTTGTCCTGTGGTACATGATGAGAAGAGCTGGGCAGAGCAGGTTATTGACCAGTCAGGAGGGTCTTCTAGTTCAAGGCCAGCCTGAGCTACTTAGTGAGTTCTAGGTTTCTGCTATAGAAAGTGTCAAGGTGGACGCTTTTGTCTTCTCTGTCTACAAGGTAGCCCTATTTGCCTGGTTGCTTGGTTTCTTTTAAGTTTTCTGAGTTAGACAACTGAAGCCCAGCAGTTTAACTCACTCCAGAATTTTCCTCAGATGCAGTGTTGTGATGTCAGGAACCAGGACCTAACACTGAGATGTTGCGAGGCAAACATTTTATTTTTACAGCTGGGTTGGCCTTACGTTCTCCTCAGGGGTACGAGAGTGAAAGCATCCCAGACTAGAAACAGAAAGGTCTTTTTTTTGGCCAAAAAGTGGAATTTTGCAGTTACTTTTATGATTATGGGAAAGGTACAGGTTATGGGTTCATGGTCAAAGAGATAACATATCACGAAACATTTTATGCTCAGCCTGTAGAATAGTGGAAGCAATTTGCAATGTGTAATCTATAAGATTATCAAAGAAGGAATCAAATGATTCAGGTTGACCTCTAACTAAGGACATGATCAAAATCTAACACTGTTTAACTAAAAGGAAAAATTGAGCCAGCTGTCCCTTAATACACAACACAGCTCATTCTTACACAGGGGGGAATTCCTTGGGAGCTGGCTAATGAAAAAAAAAGAAATAAAAAGGAGAGGAAAGGACGTGACTTTTCCTAGGTCATATTCTCCTATGGTGGAGAAGAAAGTTTATTGTAGATAACAGGGGAAGTTTAGAGTAGTCATGACTGTGAGCCCTGTGAGGAGAACCAGGCACAACAGCCAGGAGGTCAATGGTACAAAAAGGCAGGTAACCAAAATGTCTGAATTCCAGAGAGTAGAGCCTCTGCAGGAAGGGCAGCCTAGCTCAGATGGTCACTCTAGTTCCCAGCATCTCACCAGGTATGGTGTGAAGTCAGGAGTCAGAGGGAGGTAAATGCCACCTCCAGATTTGAATCATCACCAGATAATAATCAAAATGGTGTGGAGACACATACTTCATTAGTGTCTCCCTGCTAATAGGGGACCTCATGAGGGAGGCCAGGGGTTGCCACAGAGTCCACTAGCCATGGGGAGACCTCTCAGTGGCACTCAGGAAGAAGTGACTGGAGTTTGGAGAGGGTGGAGGGACACAAGTCTTCTGCACCAGTTGTCATATGGATGATGGTACTGAGCCCCTAGAAAGACTGATTTAGAAGTCTGGGGACAGCTTGCAGAAAGCCCCTTGGCGTATCTGTGTCTCCTGCTTCTCAGTCTCTCCTTGCTGTCTGTCCAGTGTTGACTTGGCGAAGGTCAAAGGTTCCACGTGGGTATGGAGCCACGCCATGAGGTGTCCTTAGCATGCTCAAGCTCGAGCGAGACACCACCAGCAGCAGGTGTGTGTCCTGAGGGAATGGGCTGAGCACGCATTGTCATTCATGGCAGGACCTGAGAGGCTGGCCCCACATCTTCCCACCTGAGCTAGTATGTTAAACAGGATCAGGGTAGATCAAAAGGAGTGGAGTTGTAATTTGTGCCTGTCTTCATTGTTTTCTTTTGATATGACGCCATGGGCTAGGAACTTAAAAAGAATGAGAGCTCATTCAGCTCATAGCACCTGATGCTAAGAATCCAGGGACTGCATCTGCTGAGGGGGTAGTGTAGGTTTAGATTTTTAAAACCTACTTAAATAAGGGTTCTCAAATGCTTCCACACCCCCCCCCCCCCCAATCTAGCCTACCATCCAAAGGTAGGGGAGAAAAGATGGTAAATAGGACAAGGAGGTGTGGACTTGTTTAGAAGTAGTTCCTTGGGGATGATTCCCATCTCTGTCAGGATACAGCAGTTCAGTTCAGTAGTGCCAGGCTAGCAAACAGGAATCAGTAGCTGTGGCATGATCCAGTGATCCAGCAGAAACTGCCAGGCCACTGCTGAATTGGCACAAGTGAGTAGGAGCCACCAAGATGGGCTGGGACGCCAGGCAGAAGAAGTTCCCTGCCATGCCTCTCTCAACAAAACGAAGACCAGGGAAGACCAGCGAAAGTATTGCAAAGCTAGCTATGCAAGTCCACTGTCACTGTCCATTGAGTCCTATTTATATTCTCTCCAAACACCACGTGTTCTCCCATAGGTCTTGCCTCAGCAAAACATCATGTAAGTTTGTATTACCTGACATATCCAGAAACTTCCATTTCAAGGTAGGGTCGGGTGGGGTATGTCTCTGTAGAGTTCCCAGGCAGTGCTGAATGTCATAGGGTATGGTGAGATATAAGGAAGGTTTGGTTTTATAGCAGACTTGACCTTGTTATAACTCACTATCCATTCACTCTTTGTGTTTTGAGATAGGGTATCCTATCATTCTGGTCACCCCTGGATGGCTTTGAACTCACTGTGTAGCTGAAGATGACCTTGAACTCCTGGTCTCCCAGCCTCCAGCTCCCAAATGTTAAGGTTACAGGAGTGCATTAGCACACTTGGTTTACAGTGTATTGGGAATGGAACTCATGCTTTGTGTGTGCTAGGCAAGTCCAGTCAACTGAGCTGTCCTCCTAACTCCATGAGTCAAGATACTGTACTTCATCCAGGAGCATGGAGTCTCTCAAGCTTGTCCCCTCTCAGATGCATACTTGGTCCCATTGCTTCATATCTCACAACCAAGGGAAGCAAGCATTTTGCTGTGTTCAGATCCCAGCACACAAATAAAAGGGGGCCTGGCAGCACATCTGTGACCCCAGTCCAGGGAAAGAGCAGAGGCAGGAAGATGACTAGGTCTCTGGTTAGACGGTTTATTTAATCAGTGATCTCTGTGTTCGGTGAGGAGACACTGTTTCTCCACTACACACACACACACACACACACACACACACACACACACACAATTTACTTCCCACCTTACTTTGTGAGAGTAGGGCTGGAGCTCAATGAGTAATGAGATCAGGGATATATATGAGATATAATAATATAATATAATACAATAAAATATAATATATATAGTCTGTCTATCTGTCTATCTGTCTGTCCACCTGCCCGCCCATCCATCCATCCATCCATCCATCCATCCATCCATCCATCATCTATCTACCTATCTACTTATCTATCTATCTATCTATCTATCTATCTATCTATCTATCTATCTATCTATCTTTGGAGCTATATAGAAAGATACTTTGTGCTGGCTTCTGGTTTCCACATGAGTGTGCACACGTATGTTTGTACTAGGCACCTTTGTCTACACACACATGAACATATCCAACACACACACACACACACACACACACACAAACACATACCCCTCTAAACTGTAGATTGTCCCTTGGTTGTTGGGGCACGAAACCCTGTTTGTTGTTTTGTGTTTAAATTCTGGTTTTATTTAATGTGTATGTGTGTTTTGCCTATGTCTACGGACCACGCACATGCTTGGTGCCTGTGGAGGCCAGAAGAGGGCAGTGTAACTCTGGGGCTGGAGTTAGAGATGGTTATGAGCCAACTTGTGGGTGCTGGGCACTAACCTGTGGTCCCCAAAAAATCAGTAATTACTCTTAACCAGAGAGTTACCTCTCTAGCCTCTTGTTTTGCACTTTTTGCTGACTATAGTTTTAGTAACTGGGCGTACACTGCTGTAAACACTGTCATAGCACAGTCAAACCAGGCTAGCCTTTAAAGTCACATTGAGAGTCCATGGAAGTAGAAGGGCCTTGGGCCGCCCTGGAGCTGGCTTGAGGGGCATCTCCTGATCCCATGGAGAACATGTCAACTGCCTTCATCCTTCATTTCCAGTTTTTCCATACTCTCTCATTAAAATTTTCTTATTTATTCTAGCTCTTGATATTTTATCTCAGATGAAAGTAGGGCAATTAGTCCCTTGTCTCTGTTTTTAACGGTGTCTCATCAGCATTCTGGCTTAGCGGTTAATTATGGCTTTAGGGTTTTTTCCCTTTGAAATGAATCTATGCAGCTCACTAGCCCCTGCCATCCCAGTGCTGCAAGCTGACTTCTCCTACTGGAGACTTTAGACCTTAGTTTATCATTATAAAAATCAAGGGTTAGGGGTGCGGGGGTGGGGTGGGGTGTTGCGGGGGCTGGAAATATGGCTCAGTGGTTAAGAACACTTGCTGATCTTGCACGAAGCAGAGTTTAGTTCTTAGGACCCACAAGGCAGCTCGCAGTTGCCTGTAACTCCAGTCTGGAATTCCCACTTCTGATATTGGTAGGCACGCACACACACACACACACACACACACACACACACACACACACACAGGCCAGGCACTAATGCACACAATATAAAAATAAATCTTAAAAATAAAAGCGAAGCCGGGCGTGGTGGCACACTCCTGTAATCCCAGCACTTAGGAGGCAGAGGCAAGCAGATTTCTGAATTCGAGGCCAGCCTGGTCTACAGAGTGAGTTCCAGGACAGCCAGGACTCCATGGAGAAACCCTGTCTTGAAAAACAAAACAAAGAAAACAAAACAACCACCCAAAACAATTTAAAAAATAAAAGAAAGGATGAATTAGGTGTGCTAATAAAGTATTAACACTCCTCATTCCTCACTTCTATCATGCTGTGCTCCTCTGGCCAATGCTTTGACCTCTCTGTGCCCCATTTTTCTCATCTGCAAAATACCATGTGCCTTATAGGAGTATGGTGATAGGGGAATAAATTAATACGCCGGTGCTTGGTATTATGATTGACTCAGGGTTATTATAGTAATTAATAATAATAATAATTAATATTTTTGCTTCAAAAAGGCACTTAAATGCATTTTCCAAGTGGCCCTTGATTAGCTCTTTTTTCCTAGGTTTTACTGGCAAGACCAACCACTGAAAATAGTCTCCCCACAGCAGCGTTCTTTGTATTCACCAAGTTGCATTTTAAATTTATTCATGCTGCACACAGCCACTGCAAGGGCACCAGCAGAGTGAGGAGAGAACAGAGAGATGGGCCCTTGGCACTTCCTCCCACCCCTCCTCCCAAGGGGCCGCTCACTCAGTGACAAGCTAGCTGAGAGCTAACTTGTGGAAGCCTTGCACTTGGAGGTAAGGAGAGGCCATGGGCTCAGGCACCGCTGGGTCTCAATTTCAGATGTAAATAATACATCCTGCCCATTCCGTTCTATGGGCTCTCAGGCTATCTACACAGGATGCCTGTAAATAGCGCTTGGAAATCTTGCAAATTTCTAGTTGGTGACCGTGGATCTTCAGAGGCTCATTTTGCTTTTTTATTCCTTAAAATTTCTATTAGTGTATATTGATCTCACAAAGTGATGTTTTGCGACCTCTTTACTGCAGTATCTCCGCATTCTTTACTGCCATCCGCCCTCATTGTTCACTCCGGCTTTTGTGGATGCGTCATCCCAGTCTTTGCAGAAAGCTGACAAGAAACCTCTTGTCAGGCCTCTTCCTGTGACCTACCACGTGGACTAGCCACAGAGGACTGTTTGAAGGCAGCAGCGGGAGATGCCTGGAACACTAGGGTGACAAGCTGTCTGGGCTTCCTCTTCCTGTGGCTTCCTTTCTGCATTTTTGCACAGGGGTCCCACTGACCAGAGTGGAAAGCCCTCTGATCCAGAGCAGTGGGAGAGCCGTAAGATTGCTGGCTCTGCAGTCTGCTGACTGGAGGTCTCTTCAGCTAGTTCAATCCAAGTCCACACACATTATGTGAAAACAAGAGCTTCTAATCTTTAAACAGAGAACAGTTGATAGGGTCTTCCTAAGTTCTCTAGCACCCACAAATCATCCTGTGCTGAGCAGTTCCTGTGAGAATACTGGTTCTGCCTTGGAAAGGCTGCTGGCTCCATGCTGGTTTTCTTCCTGCTCCTCTGCGTTCCTGAAGAAGAAAGACTGTCATGTAAGTGTGTGTATGAACATATGCATGTGTGCATGCATGTGCATAGATGTGTGCATGCGTGTGAATGTTTACATGTGTGCATGCAAATGTGTTTGTGCATGAGCATGTATTTGCATGTGCATGCATGATGTACATGCATATGTACAAGAACACATGTGCTGGTACTTATGTCTTGGCAACCCAACCCACAGTGGTGGTGTCACACCTATTTATAACTATGGTCAATGTTTTTTATAATGTGAGTTCTGAGGTTCAGACTCGAGTCCTCATCCTTAAAAGTAGATCAATGTGCGAAGCTAACGAAGAATTGTTACACTTCAGACAAATGCCCCTTAGAGCAAATGGTACAGGTCTCATCTCTTTCCCAGCGGTTTGCAGAATAAATACCTTCTTATCTCTCTGAACAAGGACTTTTTCTTTTTATTGTCACCAGCTCATCCAGGGCCAGCAGGTGGCTTTTTTTTTTTCTGACAAGAGTAGCATGTGTCTCTGAAGAAAGAGTTACTGGAGAGGATGGAGGTTGTTCTAGGAGAGGCTGAGGCTCTAATGTGACAGGGCAGCATTGCAGATGTGAAGGCTGCTGCATCTTCAAAGCAACAGCTCGTTACTATAGAATGATGCTTCTTCCTGCTCCCTTCTTAATTGCTCCAGCTATTGGCTCTTCATTTTTGCTTCTAGATGGTTCTGTAGAAAGCCCAGGCTATCCTTGGATTTGAATAACAGCTAGAGCTAAGTCTCATTTCTCCAAACTGCTGTTCTCTGTATGTGTATGTTTTATCGCTAGTGTCAGAAAGACAGTTCTCAGTATTTGTGTGTGTGTGTGTGTGTGTGCTCATGCTTATGTAAGGCACGGGGAGGGTGATGGATATCTTCCTCAGTTATTTCCCACCTTACTTTGTGAGAGGTTTTTCAGTGAATCTGGAGCAGTGAGGCTTGCTACACAGCCAGTTAGCTGCAGGGATCTGTTTGTCTTTGGATCCCCAGTATCATGACAGTCAGCTTTTTACATGAATACTGAGGATCTGAACTCGGGATCTCATGCTTGCCTAGCAAGTACTTTACCCCCTGAACCATGTCCCCAGTCCTGCTCCACATTGTTTTTAAAGAATCAGAGTTTCAATCCTCTCTTCTGAAACAATGTAGAAAAGACCAATGGGAGGTGTCTTTTGTTTGCTTGTACTCAGGGAGAGAGATGTTTTTATTGTCCTCTGTTCCCAAATCGCCTCTGATGGCATCATCTTTGCATCGAGCAGCCTTCCTAGCAAAAGACCCTTTGTTGTAAGAGCAAAATAAAATGAGCCCCGGGATGGCAAATGAAACCGATTGTGTGTGTGTGGTGCTGGCTGCGTTCTGGGCTCTGTGCTGAGTTCTACCTGTCACTCACCTGTAAGTGCATTTGGTATTCCATCGTCTGGCCTAGCCATGGACCCCTCATCTGAGTGCTCACATTGTCCTGTTTGTTCCTGTTCCTGTAATAAAAATACCCTGACAGAAGCGGCTTAATGGAGAGAGGCTTCATTTGACTTACAGTTCCAAGTTATATTTATCTTTGTGGGAAATCAAAGTTTTAGGAACTCGAGTCAGGAGGTCACATCACATCCACAGTGAAGAGCTGGGAGCAACAGATTCATGTGTACACATGAATCTTCTGTTGTTTACTGTTTAAAAATCGCAGTGTATGTGTGTGTGTGCATGTGCTTATGTGTGTGTGTTGGTCACTTGTGGCAGAGTACATGTATGTGTGTGGATGTCAGAGGACAACTTTTGGGAGGTATGTCCTTCTTCCACGTAGCTCCAGTTCAGACAAGTACCTTTACCCGAAGTTACGCCATCTTGTAGGCTCCTTGTTCACTCTCATGTAGTTCAGAAACTCGTCCTAGGGAATGCTGCCACCCACAGTGTCGGGTCTTCTCTCCTTAGTCAACATAGTCAAGATAACCCTCCACAGATATGCAATGGGTCAACCTGACCTAGACAATCTCTTCCCCGGTAACTCTATGTCAAGTTGACTGTTTATACTAACTGTCACATCAGATATTGCACTATGACAGCAGCTGGGGAAATATCATTAGTAAGATGGTAACATTTCTTGCCCATAGACTGACACCTGGTAGCAATGGCAGAAACGAAACCAAACAAATGTTACACATTAGCAAAGTCAAGTGCAAGGCCCCTAGGAGACTCCCAGCTTTTTGCTGCATGGCCAGGCCTTCCATAGTCCTCGCAGTGGCCTGGAGCTGGTACCTGACGTTTAGATGAAGAAACTGAAGGGTGGAACCAACCTCCAGAGTGGAGAAGATTACAACAGTTGGCTAAATTCTTCATGTTCCAAGCCTCTCTCTGGCTTAGAACCTCTAGCCTAAGATTTTAGTTTTGAAGACCTTTGACTTATCTCAGGGATACCTTCCAGAACCTGCTGGATATGTCAGAGAGCAACCTCAGGCCAAGGGTGGTGTTTTGTAGCTAGCCCACTGGCTAGAAGTAAATGGCCCAAGTATGGGGGATCTCTTTAATTGTCAACTTGATACAATGTACAATCACCTGGGAAGAGAGTCAGTGAGGGGTTTTCCAGAGCAGGTTGATCCATGGTTGTGTCTTTGGGGGTGGGAAGGCCTTCTTCTGTGGTTGGTGCTGCTCCTTGAGTAGGGGATACTGGATGGTGTAATGGCGAGAGAGCCTTCTGAGCACTAGTGTGTGTGTAAAGTCTCTGTTCTCTGCTGGGGACTGAGGATGTGAAGTGACTGGCTGTGCTTCAAGTTCCCAGTAAGGCAAAAAGTTAGGAAGCAGAATGAGTTCAGCTCTTGTTACCAGACAAAAGCTGTCATCTCAGCAGCTGACACCTGGAAAGTCATTGGCAGCCCCATCCTACCTGCCTGGCCTGGGAAGGCCTAACTCCTGGCCTCATGACACCTGGACTGCCTGGTAGTAAAGGGCTGACCTGGAACTGTGATCCCAGTCAACCTGCCCTTTCAGGCTGGTTTTGTTAGAGTGTTTTATCACAACAACAGGAACTATCAACTAGAACACTCAGTGTCTCTGGACTTCACACAGGCCATAAAAAAGTATCATTCTGAAATAATCTCAAATAACATATGAAAATACAAACTGTAAAGAGGGTAAATATGCTCCCCATGCGAGTTAGTCTCTGACAAATGTCCGACACAAACCAGTTATAGGGAGGTAGAGTTGATCTGACTTGTGGTTCCAGAAGTCAAGGCTGGCAGGATCCTTGACTTGGTTTGAAGTGAGGGAGAGCATCATGGCAGCAGGAGTGTACAGAGAGACTATTCATTCCGTGGGAGTCAGAACCAGACTGACAGCAATGGCCAGAGATGAAGGGCTGGGGAGATGGCTCAGTAGGTAAGCCTGCACAAGCCTGAGGACTGAGCCTTAGGACTCAGCCAGGGTGGGGACGATTGTCTGCAATTGTGCCGTAGGGGTGAAACAGGAGGATTTCCAACTTGTTGACCACCTGGTCTAGCCCAAATGGTGACCTTCTGGTTCAATGAGAAAGCCTGTCTGAAAAAACAAGGTAGAGAGTGGCTGAGAAAAGACACCGGACCTCTGGCATGTGCATGGATGCATATGTACACAAATGTGTGTTACACACACATACACAACACACATACACAAACACACACAAGCAAACACACATAAGCAAATACACACACATACCATATACACACACACCACACAAATATCACACATACATATACTACATATATATAACACACACAAACACACATACATAACAAACACACACACATACCACACATACACATATATCACACACACAAATGCACACATTTATACCACATACACACAAACACACACGCATATAACACACATACATATACCATACACACAAACACACCCATATAGCACACATACATATTCTATATACACACATATACAACACACACACAAACACACACACATATGCCACATATTAAACACTTACACATATACCACACACATATTATACACATACATACAAGCACACACATATGTGACAGACATACACATACATGCCATACACACACAAACACACACATATACCACAGACATACACATATACAAACACACATTTATACCACATACACATAAACACAGACATATACACACATATATGCCACATACACAACACATACAAATATACCACACACACATACCACCACAAATACCACACATACATATACTACACATACACATCACACACACAAACGCACATACATAACACACACAAGCACACATACCACCACAAATACCACACATACATATACTACATATACACATCACACACACAAACACACATACATAACACACACAAGCAGACATACACACACATGACACACACATAAACACACACATATACCACATACACACACACATACAAACACACACATATACCACACACATACAAATACAGACATGCACACACATATATGCCACACACACACAAATACAGACATGCACACACACATATGCCACATACACAAGCACACACAAATATACCACACACACATACCACCACAAATACCACACATACATATACCACACACACACAAATACACACAAATATACCACACATACACATAACACCACAAATACTACACATACATACACTACACACAAATGCATACATAACAAACATACATACACACACACAAACCCACACACATAACACATATACCACAACACACAAGCACACATATAGCACACACATGCAAACACACACACATACCACACACACATATACCACATACTCATATACCACACACAGACACATTACCACACACATACACACAGAGAGACACACAGACACACACACTTTCTAGGACACACCCTCTACTTTCCCTCCCCCATCTCTCAGTGCCATCAAGTGACAAGCGACTAAAACTGTTTATGAGGTCAGAGTCCCTGGGATCCGATAGCTTCTCCAACAGGTCTTTACTGTATGAGCCTCTGGGAGGGGAGGACAGTCCACGTCCACAGCACCATACAATCCTAGTGGCTGCAGGGCTGGAAGGTTCTGCATTTCAGAAGTATCCAAAGGCCTCCAAATGCAGCCTTCCTCCCTTAACCCGATCCTTAGTTTCCCCAGTGTAGGATGGAGAAAAAATTGACTGCAGCTCAAGAGTGCCTGCTGTTAGTGCTGGGTGCTAGGTGTCATGAACAGGGAGGCCATTCAGAGTATGTTTGTGTGTGTGTGTATGTGTGTATGTGTGTGTGGCATATGTGTGTGTGTGTGTATGTCTGTGTTTGTGTGTGTGGTATATGTGTGTGTGTTTGTGTGTGTGTGTTTGTGTGTGTGTGTGTGTGGCCAGTCCCAGTGGGAGGTTTCTTCTTTCTTGTTGGTTCTTCTTAGAGACAGTGGAGGGGGAAGGGCATTGGCAGGGGGTAAGTTTTGGTCTTACAAAATTCTGGGGTAGGACTTTGTCTTACAAGATATTTAGAGTTGCTGTATAATAAAAGGTTTACTTATCTAAGTCTAAGTTACTATGCTACTGTAGCTGAGCTGCCTTCTGTGCTCCTCTGAGGCCAGAGACTACAGTCTCAGGCACTTAGCACCTCATCCTAAAACAGCAGGAGATTAAGTAAAGAATTAATTGCTAATGCCTTTTCCCTGTTGTCCAGATGCCTCTTGCTTGTCAGGTTAGGGGGAAATTTGGAGCAATAAACTTCTCTTGAACCAGGAGAAGAGAGTAACACTCTCAGAAAGAAAAACTTTTACTTATGCATATTTACAAAGATGCATAATCTCACATAAGTTCATACACAGCTTCATGCTTGCTCATTTATAAATTTCCATTCAAATCCAGTTGGGCCTAGCTTGCATGTGTTCTCATAATTATGGAACAAAAGACCAAGCACAGGTGCAGAAAGAACTCACTCATTCTGGATGAAAAATGAACTCCAGTCCTTACTGCATAGAGAAGGAAAAGGCTTCCACCCTTTTAATGCTAAATGAATTAAACTCATGTTTGTAAGAAAAAAGCTTTGTTCCTTTTAATAAGACTAATCCTGCCTTGTCCTCACCATGGGGCCTGCTCTGTCCCATGGTAAGGAGAAGCCTGCCTGCTCCTTCTGCTCTCTGCAGTGTCTTCTTTTTTCCTCTTTCCCTCTGCATTCTGTGCATTGCTCTTAGTTTTTTTTTTTATGTTACCTATAATTTTTAAGTTATTGCACTCTGCATTCTCCTTCTAATCTTGTTCTCTCCTCCTGCTCTGAAGTCACAACAATGCTCTTACTCTCAATGACTTTTTTCTGAAAGCTCTGCCTGTACTTCTAAGTTCTTCTTGAGTTCAATTCTGTCTAAAAGCTTAGCTTGGTTCCCTCTCACAGTTCAAGTCTTCTCAGTTCAGTTTTTTTTCACCTCCATTCCACTCACCACAGCACTGACTCTTCTTTTTGTCCTCAGCACTTAAACATCTTTCAGAATATGTGATCACATGTTAAAAAGTTCATCACAAGTTCACACAAAAAAATCAAATCATAAATTGAAATAGAAGTTTACAGCAGAGAATGTTTACGTGCATGTCCATTAGGAGTAATTATCTGGCTAAACATCAATCACCTGTCTCAGCTCCACAGGTTCACGGAAGGTTTAAAAATCATAAGTAAGTTATAAGTGAAGTTTTGTATAGATAAACCCAGTTAATATTTTATCTTCTGTCCTAGCACCTATAATAAATGTTTAGTTCCCTTTTTATGACCTTTGGTTAAATGTTTTACAACCTCTTGGAACATGCTCTGAGTAGGAGAAAGTCTGGTTATCCTCTAAGAGCAATTAACTGGTGACACTTGGGAGACTGGAAGAGTTCTCATTGCAGTTTTGATTATCAGAAAAGGACCTAATAGCAGTACCAGTATAAAAGAGTTGAATAATCACAGATATAATTTTAGGAATTCCTACAGGATCATCATTAAAACTTAAGTCCTCTATTTGTCTGTACAACATCACTGTAAGACAGTACACCTTTGTGGATCTGTAGAGAACTGCTCCAAATGGGTGTGCTATTACTTATTGAATATTATATATGTTTAATAATAACAGGAAAAGCATATTAACAGCAGGAATCTTTCCTAAAATGACTCCCTTACAGCTTTGCTTAATAAGGGCTCACCTGTCGCAGATTTTATAATAATCCGTAGCAGGCCATTTCAACATGATCACCTGCTAGTATATTAGCTTGTCCCATTATGGCTCCTGACTTGTGTGTGTGTGTGTGTGAGTGTGTGTGTGTGTGTTATACATGTGTGTTTATGTGGTATATGTGTGTATGTATGTGTGGTATATGTGTGAGTGGCATATGTGTGTGTATGTGGCTTATATGTCTATGGTATATGTATGTGTTTGTGTATGTGGAATATGTGTATGTGTTTGTGTGTGGCATATATGTTTGCATGTCTGTGGTATGTGTTTGTGTGTGTGTGGTATATGTGTGTGTATGTCTGTGGTATATGTATGTGTGGTATATGTCTCTCTGTGTGTGGCATATGTGTGTGTTTGTATGTGTGTGTGTTTTCATATATGTGGTATGTGTGTGTAATCTTCCAGAGGGCAGACTCCATCACCTGGGCATTGAGGGCCCACCTGCTCACAAGAATGAGGGCCACTCACTTACTAATATACATGATATGACTAGCCTCAGCCTTGCCTATCTGTCACACAGGCGAAGGTTCACCAGTGTGGGTCAAAGGGAGGTAGGAACCCTTTTCTGCTCTGCCAGCAGACGAAAGGCCCCTGCCCAGGTCAGGACAGGACAGCCTATCTGTGGAGGAGCACTGACACACACAGGCAGGGTGTCCCTTGGTGGAACAGGAATGCAGGGCTCCGGGATAGTGGCCTCCTATCCATGACACCTAGCACCCAGCATTCACACTAGGCACTCTGAGCTGTAGCCAATTTATCCTCTGACTCTGTCTCAATGACCCTTCTCCTGTTCCACTGGATAGCTGTGTTTAATGGTTTAGAAAACTGCTGTGGGCCTGAGAAGCCTTCCCTGCAGAGTCATTGTAATTAGGATAATGGCTTCCCTGGGAGAACCATTTTCCAGGCCTCACAGAACCTCTGATGGGTCTCTGGGACTTTCAGCCACAGGCTGCCCCTACCTAGGTTCTTGGCTTAGAAGCCAGGAATATCTTGCTGGAAGTTGCTTGAGGCTCACTGAAAAGAGTGAGAGGCAGGCAAGCAACACTTCCTCTGTGTCCTAGACCCAGCCCAGGTCATCAGCGGGAGAAGGTAGGGTCTGCTCTTTCCAGCGCTACCTCAGCCCTCACCACTGTCATCATCCCAGCTGGCACAGCACAGACAACATCCACTCCTCATCTCCTTAAATGGCTCCACCGTCAACCAGTGTTCCTTGCTCATTTTTGACATGCTAGGCTGGGGCTTTAACTATGATGTGGTGGTGTGTACCCCAGCATCTGCTCTGGCACAGAAGACAGAGACCAAAGAAGCAGGTGTCCATTGAAGTGCCAAGCAGTAATGTGGATCAAGTTAAAGAGAGGCTATTGGAGTCAGATCTGCTCCTTTAACAAAATACTCAAGCGAGTGACTCTCTCTGTAGGTCACTGGGTCCTGACCTTTCTATTAGAGTAGTGGTTCTCAGCTGGAGACAGTTTTGCTCTCCATGAAGCGTTTGCCCAGCCAGAGACACCACTTACCATTTTGTAAGTAAACACAGAAACGAATGAACACTCCTGCATCTGCTCAAATCCCTCACTTGTCTGAGACCATGAACTGTTAGAGCCAAGGTGATCTGGGCTGAGAAACTACAGGATAGGTGGGAAAAAGGATTGCTCAGAGGTCAGGGAGAAACAGGAGGGAGAGGCCAGATGTAGAGGGTGCTGGCCTCAGCTCTGCACCTGGTAGGTGGTCCAGCCCCCTGTCTGCAGGAGGCTCTGTACATCTTGATTTTGCTTGTACATCAGTCCCTGGTTACCCTAGGAAACTGAGCTTCTTCATGGAGCCCTGCACAGAGTGTGGGAGTTCAATAATCCGGGGGTTGGCAGTGTACCACTTAAAGCCTTTCCTCTCCACAGTCCCCACAACCCATAGGCCTTCTCTGAAAGGAGTCCATTTCAGTAGAGCTGCGTGCTCCAGTCTTCCTAATGTTTGCTCTATGTCCCTAGCTCAGGAGCGCATTTGTCTTTGTGTAAAAACAATGGAGTGCTAAACTGTAGGCAAACAAGAACCTGCATTGTTCTGAGAACATGGAAGACACAACCTTAAGGATAATAAGCGCATTTGCTTACTTGGGATGAGAGTTGTGCATCTTCAGAGCTTCTCAAAGATTGTTCTGTGCAGCTAGGGCTGAGGACCACTGAATTACAGCAGTACTCGACTGGTAAAGAATTGTGCAGTCTTGTACATATGGGCACATAAATATATGGCACATTTCAGGCCAGAGAAAGGTTTGGTGTCTTCTCCTATTCCAGCTATCCTCTTACCCTCAGTACTACCAGCACACCCTTTTCCACTTGGCCTGGGGCAGAGAGGGTTACCCAGCACCAGCCTCTTCACTTTCCTGTGCCTCAATTTCCAAATCTGCAACACAGGAAAATGAACTGTACCTTTGTCACTGCCCAAGTGAATAGGGTGCAATGAAGTTCTTTGACCTTGCACAAATCTTCAAATCTTTCTTATGGGAATCCTCGCCCACTCCATTGCCCCCCCACCCCCCCTCCCCCCGCGCGCTTCCGTCTTCCTCTCCCCTCTCTCCTCTCGAGGGGAGGGAGCGGTGTGGTCTTCCGGAGGTCACTGGGTCTGGGAAACGCGGGACCCTGCGGTTTGGCCTGCACTGCGAGTAAATTCAAAGTTAACTTCGAGACTGTCCCCTGGGAGGGCCAGAGCGCACAGCCAGTAGAGGCCCTAGAGGATCTGCGCAAATGCTGGTGCCAGGGAAGATGCTCTGGCCAGCGCACTCGGGAGGCGGGACCTTGGCAGCTGGTTCCTGCTGCTTCTCCATAGCTCAGCTCGCAGCTCTGTGGTCCAGGGGCCCAGGCTCTGACTGACCGGTTGCTGCTGCTGCGCTGCGGGAGTGAAGTGCACCTCCTCCCGCCCGCCGCGCACCTATCACAGTCCCTAAGCGCATTGCCGCGCGCTCCTCCCACTTGCAAATGCCAGTCCAGCTTGCGGCTGCCCTGGCCTGGACAGAGCCTGGGAGCCGCCTGCCTCCCCTGCCCCGTCCCTTCTCAGCTCCAGCAGGACGACGGTAAGGGATTGCGGAGGGAGGCGGGGGCGAGGGGCACAGGGACTAGAAACAGCAGGGCAGGCTGGCATCCATGTGTTCTTCTTCCTGTAAAATTAAGGCAGAGATGTCACGGAGCTTGATGCGTGTTTGGATTCACTGACAGAGACTTGTATGTATACCACACCGAAGGAAGTTGTTCTTCTGGGTGGGTAGCAGCGCACACATAAATGAGGATTACACATCAGATGGACACAGGACATGATTCAAAAGAATAGCGTGAGCGAGAGAAAATAACATCAATCAAGTCAAATTCTAAAGCCAACTCAGAAGCATCCTGCCGCCGCCGCAGCAGCTCCTGCAGTGTGTGTGGGCCCAGGGCTGAGAACCAGAAAGGAAAAAGCCATCTTCTCAGCTAGGGTAGATAGTCAGGGGTGACTGACTTCCTGGCGTGCTCTTCTGGTTATGGGAGTGCCTTGGGCTTGGTAATCAACATTTTCTTTGGGGGTGGGTTGGGGGTAGGGTTTAGCTGTGCTATGGTGTGTGTGTGTGTGTGTGTAGGTTTTAATGCGCTGGAGTCTGGGGAAAGGTCTTGCTCCAGTCAGTGTTGGACTTCTATCCATTTTATAAATGTAGGAAAATTTTAGTTGCATGGCTGAGTTATATGCATGTTTATTAAGCCCATTCTTGGATAATGAAATTTTTTCAGTTAAATTATAGCTTTCGGCAAAGAATATAGTTTTAGTGGTAGAATTGCCTCTAGGCAAGTGGGAGGCCCCAGCTCAATCTTCAGAACTGAGCAAAACAAAACAAAACTGTCTATCAGTCATCCATCCAATCTTGTATATGTTCCGTGTAGCTGTCTCATCTTTTCAGCGTTTCTTCTTAAAAAACAACAACAACAACAACAAAAAAAACCAGTTTGAGTAATATGCACATTAGGCTTCAAAGAGATCATATCATGAATGACTGTTTTCTGTTACCTTCAGTTTTTGTATAATTAAAAAATAAATAAATAAAAAATAAAGTCTGATTTTTGAGGGAGAAGCTCAGGACAAGGCTGATGGCACCAAGTCTGAGAATTGACCCTGAGGAGCATATCCTTCCTTTGGGTTCCCTTTCCCCTCCCCCAGCTTGACCCAGACAGCTGTTCCTTGCTGACTATCCCTCTCAACAGATGTCCCTTCCTTGTGGGTTTTGGGCAGGTGCTCTGAATAAACCTGGGCATCTCTTGAGTTGTGAGACTGCTGAGATGTCCCAGCATGCTGGTGAGTCTCCTTTCAGCCGGGCTCTCCTTCAGTTTCCACTCTCTGGTTACAGGCACTGGACAGGACAGGCTCAGAGGATCCTGGAAGGGCTTCCAGAGAACAGTCTCTGCTTTTCTGGGCTTGGGCTTGGCCTTGGGTTCTGAGCTCAGGAACTTGCCATCTGTTCTGTGTGCTATTTAACTGGGCATCTGATCTCATTTCTCCTGGGTTTTCTGTCAGGACTAGATCCTGGTCCTGAGTGTCTACCCACAGTTCCAAGGTACTGCTCCTGGATAAGTTAAGGTGTGATCCTTCCTTGGTCCTGACAGAAGGTAAGCTGCCTGCCTTCTCACCTGACTATGAGTATCAGCTGTCTGGAGTTCACTGCATGGGCTCCACCCTGGGCTGGGTAAGCTGCTCATGCTGGGGTTGGGTTGTGGGAGAGGAGGGGAGAGATGGGAGTTGAGGAGTGGCTTCCGATACACACAATTGACTTTTCTCCTGCACACAATTGCTTGTCTCTGGTCACTTCCCTGCCATCAGGGAAACACATGATTGGCAAGGGTTCTTTCTCCTCTCCTAGTTTCGGTCTACCCTCTGGCCAGGCTTGGGTATTTCGCTCTATCAGGCTTGGTGGCTGGCCTCCAGTACTTTTCTTTGCCTCTGGTAAGGGAATTGTCTGAGCCAACCTACAAGTGGGAGTGGGTGAGGCAGACATTAGAGATTTCGGGGAGGCAACATGGCTCTCAGTTTAAAACCAGGATCAGGAGATAATGTGACCAGATTGAACCCTGAAACAGCTGATGATCAGCTGTCCTGCCAGGTGCACAGCTTTCAACCATTAAGCCCTGGACACTGAAAATCACAGCCCTTGTGTGCTAGCTATTACATTAGTTCATTTTCCCAACTGTCCAGCTAAGGGAGGGTGGAGTGGCAATGTTCCAGGCTAGTTCTATCTGGTCTAGATGCCATGTTGACAATTATAATGACCCAAGCTCCTTATAATTTCAATAGAGTAATAAAAACACACCCGTCAGTGCCAAGAGAGATCTGAACATGTCCAAATTAGGGCGGGAAAGAGGAAGCGCCCTGACTCCCGGAAATCTGCCCCACTCCCATGACACACTCTGATGCCAGCACATGTGTCACCCGCCTTATAACAGTCTGAGTGAGTGACCATCCAGAGTGCGTACCTGCACTGGGGATGGGTATAAGCTGATCTGCTCTAGTCACTGGACATCTACTGACATTTCCTGCCGGCTTCCAGAACTGGTTAGCCATCTGTAAACTATACCTGCAGATTCAGCCAGTGGTGAGAAAACTATAGAGCTTTTGACAAAATTGTATAAAGCGAGGGCGTGACCACTCGGAGGTATGGTTGGAGGGGAGGTTCTTGTTGTAGATATGCGGGGGAGTACAGCCAGAGGCATCTGGAAGAGTCCGGAATGGGGAGAGAAAGAAGTAGACTAAACATGACCAGTAGATTGAACTGGGCCATGAGAGGAGAGAGGTGTGTGTGTGTGGGGTGGTGGGTGGGTGGGTGGAGTGGGGTGGTGGGTGGTAGGGGGAGGATGAATGAGAGAGGAAGAGGGGGAGAGAGAGGAAGAAAACAGAGAGCAGAAGGGGAGAAGAGGCCAAGAGGGTCACCACGGAGGTAATGCCAGGGTTATGTGGGAGTGAGAAGCCTGAGAGCCGGCGAAGTTGGGTAGCCGCTCGATCGGGTTAGGAGAGCTGGGTCGCCGCAGGTACCACTGAGCCTGGACGCTAGCATGGGCTTTGGTGGGCTCATAGGCATTCCAAATAGCCATTTGTTTGTTTTGCGCCTGACAAAAAAATAACATTTGAGTTAAAAATCAACATCGAGGGTTTAAAGATATCAACCAGACTTTTTACACTTGATCTTAGCCAAAAGGCCGAGAAGCGACCAACCAGACTTTTTATTTTTCACTTTTATTTATTTACATTTTTACAATCTAATCGTTACTCACTCCGGATGGTTCACCCTCCCACAGCTCCACCTCCCATTCCTCCTCCCCTCCCCCCCATCTCCAAGAGGATGTCGCCTACCCCATCCCCCAACCCCTGCCGTGCCTCCCCACTCTGTAGGGCCTCAAATTTCTCCTGGGTTAGGCTGTCTTCTCTCACTGAGGCCAGACTAGGCAGTCCTCTGCTGTGTATGTACCAGGAGCCTTGTGCCAGCTAACGAATGTGTGCTGTCTGGCTGATGGCTCAGTGTCTGAGCGATCTCAGCGATGGTTGCGACTGCTGGTCTTCCTGTGGGATTACCCTCTTCCTCAGCTTCTTTCCAGCCTTTCCCTAATTCAACCACAGGGGTCCCTGATTTCAGTCCATTGGTTGGGTGTAAGTATCTGCGTCTTTCTCGGTCTGCTGCTTTCAAGCAGACTTTTAATATCTGCTTTTGAACACTATTCCACATCCTCAATAGGAGTTAGAGTCATCTGGGACTACACGGTGTTAAAAATGTAGTTGATCACTTCTGTACACTCACAGAAAGACCTGGGAACTTGGGCAGATCACTTCAACCCTGTACCTTGCTTCTCTCCATTGATGCCATAGACCAGTGGTTCTCAACTGGCCTAGCGCTGCCCTGCGACCCTTTAACACAGTTGCTCATGTGGTGGTGACCCCCAACCATAACATTATTTTTGCTGCTACATTTTGCTACTGTTATGAGTCACAGTGTAAACATTTGATACGCAGAATATCTGATATGTGACCCTTGTGAAAGGGTCACTCAACCCCCAAAGAGGTCAAGACTCACAGGTTAGGAACCACTGCACTGCCATAGATGCTGATACTACTACTTCTCTGAGTGCATGGGAGGGCTAGATTGTCCCATCTTCCCCTGTGCTTCTAGTGACAGTGACTATTGACGCCATCATTACCTACCATTCTCTAAGCTCTGCTGAGTTTTGCTTAACAATGGATAGAATAAAAAGCTTCTCAAATTATAAAATAATTGATTTTTAAGGGGCATTGCCAGCTGGTATGACACAGATATTTTGGGGCATGGTAGGATGACTAAAATAGCGGACAGACTTTGGGGCACAGTGGTGAGTGAGCTGACTCGTGTTTGCACTCTCTACTACGTAAGATTTTGATTCCATGTTCAAACTCCCTTTCCAGGATCATGGTCCAAGGCTGTCTATAGTCTTTCTTGCAAGACCTCATTTCTTTGTTCCCTGAGGGTGTTTTAATTGCCATGCGTTAGCTCTGCAAGTCTTCTTTTAATCTCCTGGGTCTCTTGTCCTTTCCTATGCCCACTGTGTTTTGCCCTCTGAGTGCTGGGTGTCTCTGGGGAGCAGTACATTTATTGGGCTCACCTTTGATCCACTTCTGTGAGTTCATTCTTGCAGGTTATCTGTGCTGCCGTTCTTGTTTAACAAGGACAGGCTACCTGGTTGGCTGTCTCTGTAGGTAAAAGTTAAGTTGGTCGTCTGTTATTGCCTTCCAATTATGGGGGTTTTATCTGAATTCTTCTCAGAGTTTTAGTCAAGTCCCGAGTGTCATAATCTGCTTCTTGTCTCAGGCTATGAAAACAGAGGGAGGCATCAGGCCATGCGGATAACAATCAGGGCTGGCAGGTTGCTTTTCCTGGAAATTTACTAAAATGCATTTTCAAGGCCACTCAGGCCAGGGACGAATCACATTTATTTTTCTTAAAATGGTAAGAATTTTAAGAAATATTTCAGGCGTGTAGAGAAGTCAGAGAGCAGCAGACAAGCTGTGTGTGTGAGCTTGCTCATGTGTGAGTGTGTTCCTGTCACATTGGTGGTTCCTGCTTGTCACTTATGAGGAAAGATTGTAAACGTGAGCTGGTTATAAGGCATTGGCCTTCAGCTCTTTTCTGACCTTTGGCATTTTCTCAGTAGATTCTTCCACATCCTGTGTGTGTGTGTGTGTGTGTGTGTATGTATGTGTGTGTGTTCATAACTCTACATGTGAATCTGCATCTCACATTGCCACCATTATGCTTTTGAAATTCACGGGTGTTGAGGCACAACACTAATTTTTTGCATTCTTATTGCTTTTGCTGGATCTTTAGATGTTTTACATTTTTGTATAAAACATGATGGGAGGCATTCCTGGTCAGTTGTCTCTTGAATACCTGTGTAATTTTCTATAGATTAAGGATCCATCTATATTAGCATATCTGACTTCCCAGGCATGTGGGTCTCCTATGGTTCTAGACCTGGAAGGATGCTATTTGGGGGTGGTGGTGCACTAAATCTCACTTTCACCAACCACATGGCTCAGAAACTCAGTGCCTGGTTCCCCTCAGCTTCACCAACACATAGGATGGTCAGATCTTTGCAGTTGTTCTAATAGAAAGATTAGGAACTCAGTCTCACTGCGTTCAGTGCATTGACCTGATTCTAGCATAGCTGGCCATTTTTTATTTACATATAAGTGTCTTATTTATGTATCTATCTGTCCTCACCCTGTCAATTGATCCATCCATCTTCCATCTGTCTGTGTTTATATCTTCTTGTCTATCATCTATTCATCTACCATCTATGATTAATCATTTGTCTATTTTCTATTCACAATATATAGCATGAATCTACCACTTAATGCATATCTGGTGTATCAGTTATCCATCAATCAGTGTGTCTAGCTAGCATCAATTCATCTATCACCTATCAGGTATTTCTCATCTATATATGTCATCTACTATTTATAATCTACGTAATTTACCTATCTTCTATTGTATTTTTTTTTGGTATATCTATTGTCTGTCATCTGTCTTCTAGTCATAATCATGTATCATTTCTCCATTACCTACCATATACCTATTGATAATCTATCATCTACTATTTCTCATCTCTTGTCTGTATGTCTATCATCTATCAATCATCTATTATTTATCATCTATCTGTGTATCTATTATCTATTTACCATCTATGTATCATCTATCACCATCACCCACCTATCATCTATCTTTCATTAACTATCATCTATTATGTCACCATCATTATCCATCATCTATCATGTATTTGTCTATCTATCACCTATTTATCAGGTCATCATTATCTATCATTTATCTACCTGTCATTTATCTATCTGTGTATTATCTATCTACTGTCTATCTATCATCTATTTATCGATGTATCATCTTTCTACTATATTTTTATTTATCTATCTTCATCATTATCATCTACCTATCACCATCCATCTATGTGTCTTTTTCACTATGACCAAATACCTAGTAAGACAGAACTTGAGAGGAAGATCTGAGATCACAGTCTAGAAGGTAGAGTCCATTACAGCAGGGTAGCATGAAGTCATGGCAGCAGGAGCATGAGGAGAGTAGATAAATCATGCCAACCAGGCAGTATAGAGCTTGGGTAAAGAGGCCAGGCTACAATTCTTAAAGGCCTGCAGCCATCTTCTACAGCCATGCTTCCACACCAAAGGTCCCATTGTCTCCCAAACAGGGTCAAAAGCTGAGGACCAAGCATTTTATCCACAAAAGCCCATGGGGGACATTTCACATTCAAATTATGGAAGTCTTTCTATCTGCCTACTGCTTGGGATTCCTCTATGACTTTCCTGTTTGTATCTTTTGTTTATTTTTTATTTTGGATGTCTGTTCTTATTGGTTGTAGAAGCTTATTAGAACCTTCATTTACACTGGGAACACTTCTCTGTGGTCTGGGGCTTGTACTGTCATATTTATTCTAACATACTTTTTAGTTTTTACTTTGATCAAATTTGTTGAGTCTTTGTGATTTGTGTTCTGTCTTAAGAGCATCTTTCCACTCTATTTTTGAAGGCAATCACATTTATTTTTCTTATAAAAGTTGTAAAGTTGTAAAAGTTTTAAAGTTTGGGCAACTTTCCCTACATGAGAAAACCATTTGGGTTTAACGCGCCTTGAGTCTGGTTTGAATTGTTTGTGAGCTCAGAACTCAGGTGTGACTACTCCATGTGAACAGCCAGTAGCCTCAGGTGTGACTGTTTTCCTAGTGATAGGCTGCCACTGCCTTATAAATGTGCAAATCTGTTTCCAATTTGATTATTCTCTCTTTATTGATTACCTTGGTTATGTAAGACACAAACATCTTAATCTAGGTGACTTACATGGTAGAAACTTGTGGAGGCCAAGTAAGTCTTAGATCAAAGCCAGGATGCCGGCTTCTGGTGAGGTCTCTCTTCTGGTTGCAGACCTCCACTTTCTGTGACTGTAAGGGAGCTGACATTTCTCTTCCTTCTAATCATTCAATTGAATTAGGGCCCCACACTGGGACCTCACCATCTAACCTTTAATTATAGCCCGTAGGCTCTGCCATATCAGGGCCAGAACTCCAATATGAATTTTGGGGAGATACCATTTAGTTCTTAGCATTAGCCTTTTCACCTGTACCTTACCTGTGTGTTCTTGACTCAATTAGTGACTGGGAAGATTCACAGGCTTCAAATTTTCCTGTTTTTTTTTTTTTAATGTGCTGATATATTTTTGTCTTCTATTATAAACTTCAAGTTCACTTGTTAGGTTGAGTTAAAAATTTTGTCATTTTTCAGGATTTTTGTTCTGTCATAATAATAGCCTTGTTGATTTCAGAGCAACTACAACATTAATTGATGATGATAGTGATGATGTCTTACTATATAGCTGAGGCTGGCCTTAATTTTTAGATCCTTCTCTCTTAGTTTCCTTAGTTTTGGGATTATAGTCATGCACCACATCACCTGGCTCAACATAATTAATTTCCAGACTGTTTACATTTTGCACAGTGTTCTTGCTAATATTATTCTGGCTTGGGATCATAGCCATAACCCCATGTATTCTTGATTGTCATGTCCCTTGCCATGTCCCTCTATTAGTGTCTCAGTCTTTGTCTCTTATGGGTTTAACATATTGGGAAAGGCCAGGACAACTGTTTCCTAGAGTATCCTTCAGTTTGAGTTTGCCTGACATTTCTTATCATTAGGGTGAAGTTATGAATTCTTATTAATAATAATGTAGAGGCTTAATAAGCTAACTATATTCTTATTGGTATTAATGTTGCTATTTTTCATTTCTCTGTGTGTGCCTTTGTGAATATATGTCATGTGTGTACACAACTGTGGGTCTGGAAGAGGGCATAAGATCCCTTGGAGTCAGAGTTAAAGGCAGTAGTGAGTGAGCTGCTCACCGTGGGAACTGGGACCCAAACTTGAGTCCTCTGAAAGAGCAGGAAGTGTTCTCAACCACTGGGCCATCTCTCCAGCTCCTGTCTTGACTGTTTGAATGCAGCTAATTATATTAGCTGTTATGATTATGAATAAAAAGAGGAGGCTACAGCTTCTCTAGCCTTTAGGAGTTAGCATGGACATATGGCTCTCCTGACTGATGAAAAGGGAAGTGAACTGGTCCGTGCTAAGACACCTCATGTGGGAGTTTGGTTTTCCCAGTTGTCCTTGCTCTGTTGGCATAATCACACGTTGATATGAGTATGCCGTAAAATCAAAATAGCACAAAATGATAAACTAGCACGTGACAGTCAGTTGCTTGCAAGAGCATCTTGGTCACCTCAGGGGTAGGGCTCAGAGATTTGAGAATTGCTTCTGAGACAGGCTAGCCTAGTCAGTCTGAGATCATAACCATAGTGACTGAAAACAAGCTTAGGCTCTCCTCTTTCACTTCTTGTATTCTTTTTTTGTTTGTTTTCCTGGTCTTATTGCATTGGCTATGGCCAGCAAGTGAGATGCTTAATGGAGGCAACCATGGTGGACATTCTTGTCTTGCTCCTGAACTTGATGGCAATGCTTCTAAGTTTCACTCTGAAGTGTAGTGTCCGAGTTAAGTCTATGATGGTTACATTTTGACAAGTTAAAACGTTTCCCTTTAAAAATGATGAATTAGTGCTTAATCTTATTGACTCCTTTTTGATGTATTGTTTTTTTTCCCACCGATATTGTGCCCCCCCCCAATATTGTCACATAGTGTGTTATTTCTTTTCCTGTGGCTGTGATAACACACTCTGACAAAAGAAGTTTAAGGGAGAAAAGGCCTATTCTTGCTCATAGTTCATGGATTCAGCCCATCCTGGGGGTGGGATGGGGTGGGGAATCAGAGGAGCGGGTTACATTGTGTCTGTTGTCAGAGAAGAAAGTCGTGAAAGTATGCTTGCTATTTCTCCATCTTTTTCCGCCCAGAGAATAGTGCCACCCATGGTGAGGGGGTCTTCCCACTTCAGTTAATACAACCAAGATAATCCCATCTCTAGGCCCATCTCTGGGTGACCCCAGATGCTGTCCACATAGTGTTGTTTAGGAATGTTGCTTTTGTGGTTACAGTTTGCTTTTCTTTCCTTATCCTTGGCTGTGGTTGAGTGCTTGTTTATTGTTTCCTTTTTTTTTTTTTTTAAAGACAGGGTCTCATGTAGCCTAGGCTGGCCCCCAAATAGAAAGGTTGATCTTGAACTCCTAATTCTCTTTCTTCTACCTCCAAAATACTGGGATTATTGGTGTGTGCCACCATACCTGGCTATTGTTTCTTTGAAATCAAATGTATGTGTGTGAAATCAAATGTGTGTAAACATTTATTATATAATATTAATTATTATATGTTTTATATTATATAACAGAATATATATTTTAATATATGATACATGATATAATAAATAATAAATATTATATACTATACATTATATATTTTATTATATAAATGTTATATAATATTAATGAAATTAATAATATACATTATATATATATTATATATATATATTAGAAAATATTTGTTCTAAGGGATATATATATATACATCCCTTAGATATATAGGAAGACAGGTTGACTTTTTATTAGAGACTTATTGTCTCATTGTTCTTTTTTTATCCAAGTTCTGTTTCTTGTTCAGCAAACTTTACAGGTTTATAATTTGCTCTAAAATAATTTCAGATTTGGAATTTATTGACAGAGTTAATAATAGTATTCTCATGGAAGCAGTTAGTTTTTAAATTTTTCTTTACAATCATAGATATTTTCCATGGATACTTTCCCGACCTTCCTTTATACCTCCCTTCTGAAGATATTACTTAAACTTATATATATATAGCTCATTTTTCCTAGTCTGGTAATTTTATTTTTAGTAGTCTTTTTAAAAAATCTTAAATTTTTTGACTTCATGGGTTTTTTGGGGGGGTTGTTGTTGTTGTTGCTGTTTTTACTTTATGTGTACTGGTGTTTTGTCTACGTGTGTGTCAATGTGAGGATGTGGGATCACTTGGAACTAGAGTTAAAGACAGTTTGAGTAGCCATCTGGGTGCCAGGAATTAAACCTGGGTCCTCTGGAAGAACAGCCAGTGCTCTTAGACTCTGAGCCATGTCTTCATTTTCTTAAATAACTTATCTTAACTCATTTAAAACACACCCTCTGAAGCACTGTAGTGTGTAGATCCTCTTTGCCATATTTTCTTCAGCTCCATTCTCTACGTTTTTTGTCTCCTGTTGGATATTTTTCACTCTCTGGTTTTTCCTCATTTTTCTGTTGTGCGATCTAGAAAGAGTGTTTCCATCTGTTTACTGTTCATCCTGGATTACAAGTCTCTGTTTTAGGCACATATACTGCAAGATTTGGTGTTTACTTATCATTAAGAGACCTCCTTGCCTTGTCTTTATTGCTGGGAGTTTGGTAAATGTGAAAATGAAGTCATTTCGATGGACATAAAATGAATGTAATCATGTATTTGATCAATTGTTATGCTTTTCTTTGGCATTTTAAGTGTAGGTTAGTTCCATCTGTTTAGTGATACATTTGGTGTTATCTTTCTGTCAGAGGATAAGATTCTGCATCTATGGCTTCCGTCAGATACAATCAGCTGTCACACATACTGAACAGAGGAAGCTATGGGAGGGAGAGAAAGAGTGGCTGGTGAGAGAGAGGAAACAAAGCTGACCAACGAGCTGCCTTTTGCTGGAAGCGTCAACGTCAACGCAGTTTTGCTTCCCAGGGAGAGCAGAGGTGTCTGAGATGAGGCAGGAACTGATCCCCAAACAATGACCACCTGGAACCCTAGGTACAAAAGAGGCTATGACACATTTTATGGCCAGTCCATTACAACAAACTCACCCCAAACAACCTTTAGCCACCTTTTAGCCATTATCCAATTAAATGTAGACATTAGTATAACGTTCAATATAAGCCATTAGGAAAAGGAAAACCAATATCTGGCAAGCCTCTATAGTGTGCTGGGTGGCTTCCTTAGAGGCATTGTTACTTTTGATGTAATTTCCATTTTTTTTATTGGTGACCTTGACAATCAGGCAAGGTCATAAAGGCCAGAAAAACTCAAGGGAGTCTTCTCTGTGCTCTTTGCTGTTGCTGTTTTGTTTTTTGAAGTCTGGTGTACAAGTCACTCTGTACATCAGACTAGCTTGGAAGTCGTTACTGTGTAGTCTACGCTGGCCTCAGATTTGTGCTACCTGTTGTGCCTCAACTTCCTGAGTGCTGGGCTTGCAGGCAGGAACCCCCAGACCCTAGCTCCTGTCAGTGTCTTTCAGAGTCTGAAAGCTGGGCTAGTGAAACGGCTTGAAGAGCTGGATGCACCTGCCGACAGACAAGCGATCTGAGCTTGATCTCTGGAATCTGCATGAAGGCCATAGGAAAGTCCACAAAACAGTCCTCTCTCTACATGTGTGCTGAAGCGCATGCACCAGCATCATACACATACAACAATAGTGATAACAGTAATTGCACATCTTTTTATAGCCTCTGCAGGTGTCAGGCATGCATGTGGTGCACATACATACATACATACATACATACATACAAAATAATAAAATGAAATTTAAACAAAACAACAGCAGCAGAAACATCAAGAGGGGAGGTACCTAGATTATGAAAATTGGAGTTTCTGGCTCTCAGTGACAGCAGGGACTTCCCGGAGTCAGGCAGGAGGAGGTAGGGTCAGAGTTCGTGTCTTCCACTGTTTGCTTTTATCTTCCACAGCCCAGGAGGTGTCTCTACCCACTCTACCCTCTCTCCCCATCACATGTCTGGAACCCACGGGGCTGGGGACCTTGACTACCTATTTGTATGAATTGTGGTGGCCACATTTGTCTCTCAATGCATCTAGTGAATGTCAGACGTTGCTTTACCCAGCCTTCAGGCACAGTCAGGGGGCCTTACAATTTCATAGCAGGGCACCGGGCTGTGGAGAGCCAGACCTGAGCAGACTGGGTGTGGGTGGAGATTCTGACATGGCGGTGTTACTACAGCCACTCTGTGGGCCCTGGGCTGTCCCTTGGCCCTTCCTTGTCATCTGTGGCAAATATGTTGGATACCCATCCTTGTTCTCGCTCTCCCTCTAGTCTCTCACTTCTGTCCTCTCTCTAGCTCTGGCTCTCTCCCTTTCACTCTCTTTCTTCCTCTTGTTCCTTGTCCTTCCTTCCTTCCTTCCTTCCTTTCTTCCTTCCTTCCTTCCTTCCTTCCTTCCTTCCTTCCTTCCTTCCTTCCTTCCTTCCTCCTCCCTCTACTTCTTCTCTCCCTCTACTTTCTCCTCTCTCTCTCTCATTCTTCCTTTCTCCCTCCTTCCCTTTCTTTATCCCTCCTTCTTCCTCCCTCTTCCCTCCCTCCCTTTTCTCCTTGCTCTCTCCTGCCCTCCCTCCCTCCTCCCTCCTTCTTCTTCCTCCCTCCTTCTACCTCCCTCTTCCATTTTCTTCTTCCTCTTTCCCTCTTCTTCCTCCCTCCCTCCCTCCCTCCCTCCCTCCCTCCCTCCCTCTCTTCCTCCTTCCCTCCATCCCTCCCTTCATTGTCTAGTGATGCTGATTTCAAACTCAAGATCTTTTATTCCTGGTCTCCCTAGTGCTGGGATTGTACTCCATTCCTAGGATGAATTTTCTTTCTTTCTAAGTAGTCAGAAGTTTTGATCATTATGAAGTTTGCTGTTAATTGCTGCCTTGTGACCAGGATGACAGTCCACTTCTTATATTTGATGTGCTTGTGCTGATGTATGGAGGTATATGTAAAAACAGTGTTGTTAGTTTAAGTTGAAGCCCGAATCTGCTAATTTTAGCATAAAATTAAGATTTTTATTTCCTCAAATGATTTTTTGCATGTGTATGTGTGTCATGTGTGTTGTGTGTGTTCACGTGTGGGTGTAGAACAGAAGTTGATACTGGCTGTTTTCCTCACTATTTTATTTTACTGGGGTGGGGTCTCTTATTGAACTTGGAGCTCAAGAATTTGGCTGCTCTTTTAGAGGACCCAAGTTTGATTCCTTGCACACATAAGATGACTCACAATCATTTGTAACTTCAGTTCTTAGGGATCCTCTAGGTAGTTAAGGATCCTTGTCTCTGCCTCTCTGGTGTTGGGATGACAGGTGAGCCACCATGACCACCCAACTTTTATAAAGGTACTAGAAATATGAATTCTGATCATTAAACTTCTTCAGCAAGATCTTTATCTATTGAGCCACCTCCCCACTTCCTCAATCAACTGGTTAAATGAGTAGAATATATATTATCAAATAAAATCAGTAGAAGAACTTATGACTTTGTGTTTTCATGAGAAAACAGTCCCAACTTGTTCTGTGTCAGCCAACGCAGAAAGCCAGACACCTGTGGAAACACAGGAGGCCCCTTTCTACCAAACAGGAGGACTTTCTAACAAACCTATCAATGTTTAACAATTTTAACAAGGTTGTAAAAATGTGTTGCATGTTAGCTGTGAACCATTTCACAGTAAAATCTGTAGATTTCCTGGCAAAGTCATCTTCAGTGCAGACTGTGTGTTTGCAACCAGACTTGGAGTGATGTGAATATGAGAAGCTAAAGTCAGATTCAAAAGAAATCCAGATGCTGGAGGGGGCAGCCTTGGAGTCAGAGTTCTGTGTTAATCCTCTTTGACAAATGTTCTCTGCCATCCAACTCTGAGAGCTAAGATAAACATCAACACAATGCCAATACTCCTGGGTAGAATTTCACCCAAGGCTGCTGTGACCCACGTCACTAAGAAAGCACAAGAGAGCATGTGGCAGAAACACAGACAACAGTGTACAAGCTGTGCCAACTTTCTTGACCACAAAGAATGCCCCTGGAGAATGGCTACTTCCTTTTTCTATGAAAGTCTAAGGAATGGATTGCTAGGTTCAGGGGAATGGTCGTTTTGGTTCATCAGAGTATGAACGTAGTAGACTGGTGTTCCCAATCCACTGGACTCCATGAGGGTTTGCTTTGACTGTCTTTCTTATGTTTTGGTCCCATAGTAATGAGGGATCAATAATGCAGAGATGATTCAACAGTGTTTGCTGCCACTGTGATAAGGTGAAGGGAAAAGCCAGTTAAAAGGGTGACAAATATTCATGCCATGATCACAGTTCAAGATTTAACAAGGTACCCCCATAGTTATATATCCTATGCCATGATGCTGACTTCTCTGGCTTCTGTTGAAACCAGTTCATGTTAGTTAATAGGATATATAACTATGGGGGTACCTTGTTAAATCTTGAACTGTGATCATGGCATGAATATTTGTAATCAACACAGAATCCATGTACAAATGTAATTTTAAAATATGTTTCTAGAATAGTCTATTATAGTTTGCTTTATTAAGTGGTCTACAGCAACATAGCTAAGGCTTCCATTTTACATTTTCAGCAATCCCTGTCTTTTCCTTCAATGCCTCCTGCATACTAGGTAAGTGCTCTACCACCAAGCCATGCATGGTCATTGCCTTCTCGTACGTGAATTATGAAACTTGCAGGGACCCTATTTTTTATTTTTCATATTATGACACTAGACATGCTGTTAATGTCCAGTGGGTAAATCTCATAATTCTGAAATCGTTTCACAATGTGCAGATTCTTTGCTTTATGGCAGTAACTACTCATATGTGCAAAGTTCATCTTAGTTTTAAAATCCCCTTCAAAATGTTTGCTTTATTCTGTAAATACATTCTTACAACCCAATATAATATTTCTTACTTTAAGCTTGAAGACACAGAGGCTCAAGGTTTTAAGAAACTTGATTAAAGTCAAGCAGGGTGGTGTAGCTGGAGAGGCCTCAAATACACTCTCTCCTAATGGGATTAATAGAATAAAGGTCTGTCTTCCTTACTTTTGCTATGATAAAGAGGCACCATGAGCATTTAATTGCACCAAAGCATTTAATTGATGGCTTGCTTATAGTTTCAAAGGCAAATTCATGACCATCATGGCGAGGGAGCATGGCAGTAGGCAGGCATGCATGATGTGGTAGCCGAGAGCTTATATCTTAACTTCAAGTTAGAGGTAGAGAAAGATAGAAATAGAGATAGATGGATGGATGGATGGAGAGATAGAGAGATAGATACTTGGCTTGGTGTGAGCTTTTGAAACCTTAAAGCCTCCCATATGTGACACAGTTCCTAATCCTTACGTAAACAGTTCCAATGACTAGGGACCAAGCATTCAAAGATATGAATGTACAGTGACCATTCTCATTCATACCACAACAGACACCTCGGGCACAGCCATATTGAAAGAGCATATGGTACCCCAGAGAGTTCAGAGAAGGATTGGAACCTAATGCCAAGTAGGAAATGCAGCTGTACCAAGGGGCCATCTGATGGAGGAACACCTCAGAGAATACCATTTGGTCAGAGAGAATCAGATAGGAACCTGCAATCCTGTCTCCATCCCTTGTAATTCTGCTGGTGTTGCTCACCACTGGCCAGAAACAAAGGATACTGGCCAACAGGAAGTCTCCACAAGCCCAGTGAGCGGGGAGAGCAGTCAATGAACATGCAGGAAAATCTTGAATGGTATAAAACTCTGGTATGCAATCTTGTTATAAACTTACTGCTCTTTCTGCATCCCCATTCTGAGCAGGAAGCCACTCTTGGATGGGCGCCTGGCGTGGCCTCTTCTTTGTTCCCAGGCTCATCTGTTGCTGTCCTCTGACCCATCTCTCTGGTGACTGCAGCTTTTCCTTCTTCACACAGTATGCTAAGGCAAAGTCACGTTTGGCAGGGAACTCTTGTCAAAAGACTTAACAAGCTTCAGATTGAATTACCACAGGCGACTTCTTTGTACATGATCATTCCTCCAAGGAAACCAACACATGGTGTTCTTTTCTTCCTGAAGGACTGGAAAATGCTAGAAGCTGAATTATGGGGTCATACCAGGCAGTGGGGGCCCATGCCTTTAGCCCCAGCACTCTGCAGGCAGAGGCAGGTAGATCTTTGAGTTTGAGGCCAGACTAGTCTGAAGTTTTAGTTCTAGGACAGCCAGGGCTACACAGAGAAACCCTGTCTTGAAAAAAAAAAAGTGAGAACCTGAAGCTGTATGTAAGAGGGTGATCTATTTCTTCAGGGATGTATCTAAGGAGGTTTAGCCATTGGGGCCATTGTAGAGAGAACACCCCTAGCCATTCCCAAGAAAGCAGGATTAGGAGGCTGATTTCTTGGTGTTCAATATGGTGTTCTTAGGTATAAGGTATTATAGAAGGCTGTGACCCTTTTATGCTGTAATCAAGGCGGCCAGTGTGCTAAGGAAATAGTCCTGTAGATGTAGGAGAGACCGTGAGGAATTGTGAGTGCATGATGAGATCTGAATTGAGAGATTGTCGGGGGAGCTGTCCAAATAACCTTCCCTCAATTCAGAGCAAGAAACAGAAATTCCAGGTGAATCTCAACATCACAGAAAACATCCATGACCAGAACCCAAACTGACTCTAACTTCTAGCCCTCATCTAAAAGACAACCCTAACCCTATCCAAATCAGAGACTAAGACTAAACTTAACCCCAACCCTAATCTTAAGTATAACACTAACCTTATCCCAAATCTATCCTTAACTAAATCCTATTCAGAACCCTAACCCTAAACCTAGTTCCAACTCTAACAGAGCTCTATCTCCTGTCCTGACACTAGCCTAAGGCTAACCCAGCTAGGGTCTTGGTTCAAGGCTTAGTGTCGGAGAAGGGAAAGAGGCAGGGGTGGAGGGGAGGAAACTATAACTGAAAGTCTAAACTCAACTATAGTTTTCGTCCTAACTCTAACATAACCTTAGTCCTAGTACTAACCCTAACCCTAGTTCTAGTCCTAACACCACTGCATCACTAGTCTTAGACCTAGTAGAAGCAAGCCCAGGGTTATCCTACACTGGACTTACAAAGTACCACCTCTCTTCCTTTAGGTCAGCTGAGTACTTAGCATGCAAGATAGGTTGACAACAAGACAGGTTCTGGAAATGTGACTGCCACTCTGGAAAGCTATTCAGTCAACCTGCTTTCCCCCTGCCCCATCTATCAGCTACAGACAGTACCAGGTTTCTGTCCTGTTGTGGTTCCCATAGCTGCCCTGAAAGGGACAGGGCTATATTATAGGATGCTTACCATAGTCATGCACGAGGGGATAATGTTCCTGAAATATTGAACAGTCTTTCCAGGAACATAAAGAACCCACAGTTCTTTATGATAGATCCTGTGCTTTGTGTCAACGCCTCCTATGTGGGTCGGGATATCTTAAGCCTCAAGTAGGGCTGCCTCTCATTCCATTTCAACAAATGAATCTAGGTTACCCAGAAGCCCAAGAGCTTGTTGGAGAACTCAGTGTTAAGACAGAGAAGACCATGGGCTGTGCACCTGCATCCTGGGGTTCAAGCTCACCTGTGGTCCTTTTTTGGTGGCATGTGCTCCAAATTGCTGCCTTTCTTCGTGCCGCAGGCTGAGGCCAGTGACTTATGGATGATAATCAGCAGAATATCACTAATCCAGAGATCCTCCCCTGTAAGTTGCCTGTCACCAGGAAGGTGCCATCATAGGTGTTAAGTTCCAGCTAGGTCTCTCTCTTCTTGAGGTCATTTCCCCCCTTCATCTAGGTAACTTCTAGATGACCTTAGCAAAACATGTTTCCTCTCTCATTTCCTGTGATAATTTGTATACGCTTGGCTGGGGGAGTGGCAATATTAGGAGATGTAGCCTTGCTGGGGTAGATATGTCACTGTAGGTGTGGGCTTTAATACCCTTGTCTTAGCTGCCTAGAAGCAAGTCTCCTCATAGCAGCCTTCAGATGAAGATGTAAAACTCTCAGCTCCTCATGCACCATGTCTGACTGCATGTTGCCATGTTCCCTCCTTCATGATAATGGACTGAACCTCTGAAGTTGTAAGCCAGCCCCAATTAAATGCTGTCCTTATAAGAGTTGCCTTGGTCATGGTGTCTCTTCACAGCAGTAAAACCCTAACCAAGACTCTGTCTCTCATTTTTTAAAATTTATTTTTATGGTACATGTATGAATGCCTGCATGTGTGTGTGTGTGTGTGTGTGTGTGTGTGTGTGTGTGTACCACATTTATGCAGAAGAGGATGACAGCTAGGAGATAATATTGGATCCCCTGGAACAGAACAGTTGTGAGCCACCATGTCAATTTGGGGAACCAAACTAAGATCCTCTGCAGGAGTAGCAAGTACTTCCAATCACTGAACCATCTCTCCAGCTTCTCAGTCTTGCATTTTTAAAAGATCTAATCTGAAGGCTGGTGAGGTAATTAAATAAGAAAATGTTCATGGAATAGGGTATGGGGTTAATAAATGCTAGCCCCCACACATCTACAGGAACATAGATGTGTGGGGTCCCCCCCCCCATTCTCTCTGGGAAGGAAGGTCTCATATGGCCTTGAAGGTAGCAGGAAAATTCTGAGCCACAGAGACATTTCCGTATCACTTTAAATATCAGATTGGGCATTCTCATGACTCAGAAGCATTCTCCACCAGGACAGCTCTGAGCTAAGAAGATGAACGAGTCACAGCTTTGTTCTTTGTGGGATAATTGGCCCAAATTAAAACAAGTCAGAAGATTCAATCAGGTCAAAGGGATCTAGGCTTTAGGTGACAGATGAGCGTTGTACTCTGTAAGTCCTGGAGGAAGGCTCCTTCCAGATGGCCAAGCCTACTCCTAACTGAGGAATCTGGGCTGCACACACGGCGAGGTACTGCTCCTAGTGTCTGGAGCTGCCCCTCAGGCACCAGTGCGCCCTGGTTCTTATTGTATGCTGCTGCTCAGGCCCATGACAAAGTCAGTCGTCTTCACTGATATCTTTTGTTTTTCTTTCCACACTTGGTAATCAGATCCTTGGTTCTTACACAGTGTATATTATTGTGGAACTTTTTGCAGATTTGCTTGAGGTATAAATAAGACAGGGAGACTTCTATTAAGTTTAAGGATTAGGCCTTTTACTGGCACAGTCTTCTAGCTACCATTTAAACTTAACCAACTATTCTAGCCTGAGACCCACCCTATGGCTAGCTTTATACCTCCCTGGTTTGTTCCTGTCCCTGTGTGTTCCCTTCCATGTTCAATTCCGAATCTCCCAATTTTACTCCCCTTCCCCATATCATTCTGCCTGCCTGAAAGTCCCACCCTCGTACTTCCTGCCTCAGCTATTGGCTGTCAGGTCTTTATTACAACACATCAGCGCTGAGACAACACCTGACACAGATCTTAGGTTGTCTTTAGGCAGGTGAGGAAGGGTGAACATTTACTAACTAGAAAACCCAGTGATGGGTCATAGAAATGACAGTATCAAAATCCTGCGAGCACTCAGCTCTCCACCAGGTACAGAATTAACAACTGAAGTTACAGAGACACACCTCAACAGTGTAAGGAAGATCACACCAACAGTATGTGGCACCATATTCATCCTGAGGCAGATCCTTTTTTTCATGCCTTTCCTTCTTGATGCTTTCTCAGCAGTTTGCCAGAGTACATGAGTGTTGGGTTACTTTCTTGACACACACCAGGTGACTATCTCAGCTTTGCTTTAGTTTGCGTCCTAGTATCTGATCTCTATCTGGTGCTTGTAGAATCTTTGCATTTTCACATTGCATGGAGGGACCTTGATGTGGCTAAAGGGGCCGTGAACAGTGATACTGAGGTAAAGTCCTGTCCATAGTCTTACTGGCCAGAGGCAAGCTGGGGAGAGTGGACTTTTGACTCCTGAATAAAGATAACTAGTGGCTGATCCCAGCTGATCTAGCCAAATTTCTTCCTAGGCCTCATCCTTTGAGAAATGCCGGGAGTCAGGGCCAGACATTAGTCAAAAGGGGGAGAAAAATAACAAGAGAAATAACATGTTAGGCCAGATGACCCACACCTTGCATTGTTCAGTAAAGTTATCAAAAAGAAACACTCCCCAGTGGAGTTCTGGAGTCAGTGCTGATCTGGCAGCCAGTGAACACACGGCTCCATTTACTCTCAACCCCTGCACTACCAAGCACTATGGAAAATAATCAGTCATTTGTGGTATATGCTGTTTATTTTATTGTTTTGTTTAAAGATTTTATTTATTTTATGTATAGGAGCACACTGTTACTGTCTTCAGACCCCATTACAGATGGTTGTGAGCCACTATGTGGTTGCTGGGAACTGAACTCAGGACCTCTGGTAGAACAGTCTACTACTCTTAACCTCTGAGACATCTCTACAGCCCTTATTGTTTCTTAAAAATGATTTATTTTTATTTTTCTGTGCATTAAAGTTTTGCTTCTCTCTCTCTCTCTCTCTCTCTCTCTCTCTCTCTCTGTCTCTCTCTCTCTGTGTGTGTGTGTGTGTGTGTGTGTGACTATAGGTTCCCTCAGAACTTGAATTACAGATAGTTGGGAGCTGCCACGTGGTTGTTGGGAATTGAACCTGGGATCTCTGGAAGAGCAGCCAGTGTTCTCAACCCCTGAGCTACCTTTTCAGCCCTGGTTTGCACTTTTTAAAAGTCCAGTTTCAACAGAAAGAAGAGGAACCAGGTAGTATGATAAAGCACTCTCCACTGCTTAGGGAAGCTGGAAGCTCTGCAGAGACCCTGGAGAACCCCGGGGTTGAACCTGTCCCAGAAGTACACTGGACCTCTAACCACCCGGCAGCTTACCCCTCCCACATCCCACAAACAGCAGGGAGTCAAACATGACCACTTCTCTGAAGTAAACCAGGCTCACCTCTCAGAAATCATCAGTCTTGCATGAAAGGTTCAGAAAGCAAACGTAGCCAACTCAGTGAACATTTTGTACAACAGTGAGATCCCACATAAACCCGGCATCTGTTTTCAAATGAGAAAAATGTATTTGAGCCAAGAAGTGTAATTGGGTATTTAGAGACAGAAATTTCTTCCCTTCTCATGTACTGTCTCCAAACTTTGCCTTGGGCTGCTGTGTGCTGAATTGTCTGTCCTGACACAGTCTGCCATGGTAAATGACACAGATAAATGATATCCATAGCCTTTGAGGCTATCAGTAATAGGAAGGTAGGTTGTACAGAGAATTGATGGTTTACAGTCCTGTAGTTAGATCCATGCAACATGATAGTGACATGAGTAGCCTATGAAGGAAAAGCTTCAGTTAGGAGCTGGCAGTAAAAATAGTTGTATTAATGGAGGCAGAGGTGGGTAAAAATGAGGGATTCGAGACCTAAACAGTGTGGCAGTGACCATGTCACAAAATCTAGTGTGAGGGCTGGGAGTCAGGGATAGTCACCAGGAGTAGATGAACCAGCTTGAAGGCTTGATAGAAGCCCTAGTGTAGGGGAATCGAGGGCAGGGAGGTGGGAGAGGTAGGGGTGAAGGAACATCCTTATAGAAGCAGGGGGAGGGAAGATGGGATAGGGGGTTTCCAGGAGGGGGGAGGGAACTGGGAAAGGGAATAACATTTGAAATGTAAATAAAGAAAATATCTAACAACAACAAAAACAACAATAAAAAACAACAATAAAAAGAATACTGCAAGCCAGGAGAGTTAAGGTGGTTGCAGGGGATTGGGCTCAGTCAGTTACGTGCTTGACAGTTGTCTAAGTTACTTTCATACTGCTGTGATAAGATACCACGGCCAAAGCAGTTATAGAAAAAAGAGTTTATTTGGGGCTTCCAGTTTCAGAGGGTTCAGTCTGTGACTGTCATGGCAGTGTGTGTGGCAGGAAGCAGGCAGGCATGGCGCTGGAGCAGTAACTGAGAGTGTACATCTGATTCACAAGTGTGATGCAGAGAAAGCGACTAAGATGGCATGGGCTGTGGAAACCTCAGAGCCTACCCGCAATGGTACAGCTCCTCCAAGGCCACACCCCCAACCCTAAAGAAAGAGTTCCACCAATTGGAGACCAAGTATTCAAATATATGAGCCTTTGGGGGCCATTCTCATTCAATCCACCAGGGAGCCAAGGAATCATTATCTACTTTATTTTGCCAGACTTTGGTGATCAAGGATCTAATGCAAAATTTTCATGGTTTCCAAACTGGGTAGTCAAAATACCCAGCATCGTGACTGCTGCCATTCTGCAGAGCCTTTTTCCGGTGTGTAGAGCTTTTATTTGCTTTTTGCTAAGAAGACCCCATTGCTTTGATTTTTAGTGAATTGAAGTTATCAAACGCTTATTTTCCTCAAACAAACAAACAAACAAACAAACAAACAAAAATCCAAACAAAGAAACATCCTTAAATCTGAAAACATGCATTGTTGTTATTGTTGTTGTTGTTCTGTTTGACTCTGTGGATAAATTGTGCTCAATAAAAAAATCAGTATCATCTGGGGTTTTGTTCAAAAGGGAATACAGCAGAAGTTCCATGCTTGAAAAGCACTTTGCACCACACTAGATGAAGCTCCAGCACATGGCTCACCTCACATAAAGTTGGTTCTTAAAAAAAAAAAAGATTATTTATATGAGGTAGAGGCAGCTTCAATAGGGAGCAGATTGCAGAGTGAGGGGCAGAGCTTGAATACAGCCCAGACACCTCTTTGGTCCCCATATGAAGTTCCAGGCAAGATAAGATGACATTTTTCATGTCTAGGAGAGAAGAATTTGAGGTCAAGTGTAATTTCCCAGCAGGAAGCTCCCCTGGCAGGCCAGAAAAGAACGCTTCCTCAAAGACAACCAAGCCCTGTAGGGTTGTGCTGGTTTGTATATGCTCTGCCCAGGGAGTGGTACTGTTAGAGGGTGTAGTCCTGTGGGAGTAGGCATGGCACTGTGGTTGTGGGCTTAAAGATCCTGATCCTAGCCGCCTGGACGTCAGTCTTCTACTAGCAGCCTTCAGGTGACCATGTAGAACTCTCAGCTCCTCCTGCACCATGCCTGCCTGGATGTTGCCGTGTTCTCCCCTTGATGATACTGGGCTGAGCCTCTGAACCTGTAAGCCAATCCCAGTTAAATGTTGTCCTTTATAAGACTAGCCTTGGCCATGGTGCCTGTTCACAGTAGTAAAACCCTAATTCAGAGAAGGGTCGAGCAGTATCCATGGTATCTCACAACACTGGAGGTGCCCCATAACTGTTAGAGATGATTCCTGCTGTGGACTGGATTAGCAGCCCCTAGTTCATAGGCAGAGCCTTAGCCTCCAGAGTACCAACTTGGGGTCTTGGGGAGCTGAGCAGGTTTAGCTGAGTTCAGCAGGATGAAGTTCAGGTGAAGGAATTACTGTCACCATAAAGGTAGAAAGGGACAGTTTGGCATGGTGGCACATGCCTTTAATCCCAGCTCTGGGGAGGCAGAGGTAAGTGGATCTCTATTTGAGGCCAGCCTGAGTTCCAGGATACCCAGGACTATGTAGAAAGAACCTGTCTCAAACAAACAAACAAACAAACAAACAAACAAACAAACAAACAAACTGAACAAAAGGAACCACAGTTGAAATCTATCTCTGCTGTGTGAAGACAGGGTAGGGAGAAGGCCCTTCCCAAGGAGCTGGTTCCCTGCTTGGTGACTTTACCTTCAGAACTGTGGGGTGGTACAGTTATGATTTTAGCCACTCTGTATTTTCCCATTACAGCTGAGCAATTGGAGAAACCTACACAACCTCCTTCTTTGATGTGCTGGTTCTGAGACTGGTCATTACAAGGTCATGTGGAACTGCCTCTCTAGGTTTCCCCCTCAGGGGCAGCTTTTCCTCCACACACCGTACTGTTACCCACCAGGACAGCATGGTTTCCCCATCTCTACTGATTGGCTTGCTAGAGTAGCTTCCATCAAATATCCCCATGTGTGACTTCCTTAGCCTGGGTCCTGACCACTGGTTTTGGATAAAACTTCTTGCCCCAGTCATGGGAGGCCAGATGTGCCCTCACACTGCCTTTTAAGGCATTGACCTCTGAGGTGCAGGTGCCCTTGGCTGTGTTCTTAGACCTAGAGATGGGGCTTAGAAATGTAACCAAGTTTGGAATAAGGATCTTATCCTATGGGCTTTCCATTTATAGGCAAGAAGGCTAGTGCCCATGATGCCTATGAGAAGATGAGATACAAGGAGCAAAACCAAGCTGGCAGCCCTGGGTACCATAGGTGGGTGCTACCATATATGGGTGGGAAGAGTCACAGTTACCCTGTCCTCCGTGTGATGAGGGATTCAGGACCCAGGTGTGGAGCACTAGACACCATTCTGGGATTGAGCCTGGATGGGAACAGCCTTCTCTTGTGTATGTGTGTGAGGGCAGAAGTCTACCCCAGGTCTCATTCCTCATGCTTGGAACTTGCAGATTAGACTGGTTAGCCAACGAGTCCCAGGGACCCGAGGTCAGCACCTCCCCAGGGCTGGAATCAAACGTGTCTGCCACCATGTCCAGATTTCTTTTGAAGAATTCTGAAGATTTCTTTTTCAGAAGATTTTTTTTCTGAAAGAATTCATGTCCTTATGCGTGCACCAACTGAACCACCAGCCTTATAAACTGTCTTCTGATTCCACATTCCTGATTTATTCCATTCTATTTGCATCCTGGGACTCCCGTATCTGTGTCTGCTGCCTCACAGCCCATTCATAATGGAAATCGGAATAGGCTTTGGCATGTAGTTGACTGACTCATTAACTGATGAGATACTCCAAGAGTCATTGTACAAACTCACAGTGATCAAGGGTTCTGCCAGCTCCCAGCCTTCCCCCGCCACTCACATGTGGTTTGGATGAGACTCAAAAGAACAAACCCAATTTTCTTCCTGTGGCCTGTTTTGTGGTACACAGGAACATGAACTGCACTGTGGGAGGGAAAATTAAAGCTGTGACCAAATGAACTCGGACAGTTCTCTAGAAGATACCACGTTTTCAGAGATTTCTAATTTCACTGAAAGTGTTAGCATACTGTGTTAGTTATTTTTTTGTTGCCATGATAAAATACTGTTCTAAAAGTGACTTATGGAAGAAGGAGTTTATTTCAGCTTAAGGTTCCGAATGGATAAGGGTTGACCATGGGAAGAATAGCAGCAAGGGTGCTTAGCAATCAATCTCATTCTCAGACATGAAGCTCAGGGAGGGAAGGAGGAGGGAGGGAGGAGGAGAGGGAGAGAGAGACACAGAGAGAGACAGAGAGAGGGAGGGAGGGGGAGAGGGAGGGAGAGGGAGAGAGAGACACAGAGAGAGACAGAGAGAGGGAGGGAGGGGGAGAGGGAGGGAGAGGGAGAGAGAGACACAGAAAGATACACACAGAGAGATAGACAGAGAGGGAGGAAGAAAGAGTGAGGGAGGGAGGGGAGAGACAGAGAGGGAGGGAGGAGGAGAGGGAGAGAGAGAGAGACAGTGAGAGACAGAGGGGGGAGAGGGAGAGAGAAACAGACACAGAAAGACACACACACAGAGACAGAGATAGAGAGGGAGGGAGACAGAGGGAGAGGGAGAGAACGAGAGAGGGAGGGAGGGGGAGAGGGAAAGAGAGACAGAAACACAGAAAGACACACAGAGAGATATAGAGACAGAGAGACAGAGAGGAAGGGAGACAGAGAGAGAGGGAGGGGGTGGGAGAGACAGAGAGAGGGAAGGAGGGGGAGAGGGAGAGACAGAGACACAGAAAGACACACACACAGAGAAAGAGAGAGAGGGGAAGGGAGGGAGGGAGAGAGTGAGGGAGAGGGAGGGGGAGAGTCAGTGGGAGAGGGAGAGAGAGAGACAGAGAGACACACAGATAGACAGAGAGAGACAGAGAGGGAGGGAGACAGAGAGAGGGAGGTAGGGGAGAGGGAAGGAGAGACAGAGACACAGAGAGATACATAAAGACAGACAGAGAGACAGACACATACAGAGAGACAGAGAGGAAGGGAGGGAGAGAGAAAGGGAGAGGGAGGGAGGAGGGAGAGAGACACACACAGAGATAAAGAGAGACAGAGACAGAGAGACACACAGAAAGAGAGATAGAGAGATAGACAGAGACACACACAGAGACAGAGAGGAAGGGAGGGAGGGAGAGAGAGAGGGAGAGGGAGGGGGAGAGGGAGAGGGAGAGGGAGAGAGAGAGACAGAGAGACACAGGGAGATAAAGAGAGACAGAGACAGAGAGACACACAGAGAGAACAGGCTAGGATATAAAACCTGCCCACAGGGATGTGTCTTCTCCAGCAAGGCTCCTCCTTCCGAAGGTTTCATGACTTCCCCGAACAGCGCCACCAACTGGAGGCCAAGTATAGTGTTCAAAAGCATGGGCCTGGGGGGGGGGCAGGTCTCCATCAAACCACCATGCATGGTGTATGCTTACAGCAAAAGGCACAGGTCTCAGCTGTCCGGTCCAATGAATCTTAACACAATTATATCCTTGTAGCCACTATTCTCTGACCAAGAATAGAATGTATTTAGCCCTCCAGAAAGTTCCTTGTGTCCCTCCCTCTCAACAGTCCCTCACCAAAGATAATCACTGTTCTGACTTCCTCTACCATAAAAAGGGTTTTCCTTGTTCTGCTTTGGATAAATGGGTACATTCATGGGTAGTTTCTCTCTCTCTCTCTCTCTCTCTCTCTCTCTCTCTCTCTCTCCCTCCCTCCCCCCCTCTCTCTCACACACACAGTGTCTGTTGTGTTAGCATGCAGTGCAGATGTTGTTTGTATTTTATGGCTGTGTGGCATTTCACGCATTATTTCCTGACAATATTTGTGTTGGGTATCAATATATTCCTGCGGTGTCTCCATCCTTTCTCACAGACTTGTGAAAGTAGACATGGATCTTTTGAATATAGCTGCTCAGGGTCCAGTTCTTAAAGCTTATCAGTGCTGGAGAAGCCTTGAAGGGGAAAGAGTTTTCCATGAAGATCGGCACTGTGGGCATCACAGGCTCCCATAGTGATGGTGCCATCAGCACCCAGTAGTAAGCAGCTTCCGAGCAAGGTCACCTCCTCCAGAGCAGCAGTGGGGGCCTTGCAAACAGCTTTCCCAGGCAGCCCAGGGCACTCTAGCCCTCCCTTCCTCCCACCCTCTCTTTGTGTGTGTGTGTGTGTATGTGTGCATGTGTGTCTGTGTGTTTGTATGTATGCATGTATGTGTACATGTATGTGTGTGTATGTGTGTATTTGTATATGTGTATGTATGAGTGTGTGCCTGTGTTTGCATATATGTATATGTATGTGTGTATGTATGTCTGTGTATGTGTACATGTGTATGTATATGTGTGTATGCCTGTGTTTGTATATATGTGTGTATATGTATGTATGTGTGTATATGTATGTATGTGTGTGGTACACACCTTTAATCTGCCCATTGTTGGGTTAGTTGGACTGCAGACTGTAAGTCATTCCAGTAAATTCCCTTAACATATAGAGATATTCCACAATTTCTGTTACTTTAGAGAATCCTGACTAACTCACCCATTTTTAAACTGGGTTATTTGGGTTGTTGGTGTCTGACTTTTGAGTTCTTTATATATTTTGGATATTAACCCTCTGTCAGATGTAGGATTGGTGAAGATATTTTTCCAATCTGTAGGCTGTCGTTTTGTCCTATTGACAGTGCCCTTTGCCTTACAGAAGCTTTGAAGTTTCATGAGATCCCTTTGTCAATTGCTGATCTTAGGGCCTGAGCCATTGGTGTTCTGTTCAGGAAATTGTACCAAAGAGTTCAAGGCTCTTTCCCACTTTCTGTTCTAGTAGATTTAGTGTATCTGGTTTTATGTTGAGGTCTTTGATACACTTACACTTGAGTTTTGTGCAGGGTGATAAACATGGATCTATTTGCATTTGTCTACAGTCAGACACCCAGTTAGACCAGGCAGACACCCAGTTAGACCAGGCAGACACCCAGGTAGACCAGGTGGACACCCAGGTAGACCAGGTGGATACCCAGGTAGACCAGGTAGACACCCAGGTAGACCAGGTAGACACCCAGGTAGACCAGGTAGACACCCAGGTAGATACCCAGGTAGACCAGTTAGACCCGCACCATTTGCTCTCCCTTTTCCACTGTATGGGTTTGGTTTCTTTGTAAAAAAATAATTGTGTCTGTAGGTGTCTGGTTTTATTTTTGGGTCTCTCAGGAAGCAATCATTCCAGACTATAGGCAGGGAGGGTCTCTCCACACCCCATCACAGCATATATTAGGAATACAGTGATGACAAACTTGGGAAGGCTCAGCAGCAGTAAGAAGCGATCAGAGAGGAAGCCCCTGAGGCTGTGCCTCTCGAGGTACATTCATTACAGCTGTGCAAAACAGCAGACCATTGCCAGGAAGCTCACTTCCCTTCGCAGTTCTTCTTGCACGGTGTCTGCCGGGGGGGCCTGAGGACTGCCTTCTTTGCAAATCATGGAAAAGCCTTTTCCTGAGAAACGGTGGCTCAGTCTTGCCTGGCAATCCTGGGATGGGATTCCCTGGGGAGCCGTCGTTCTCTGGCTTCTACTGTGGTGACCTGTGAGTCCATTTCCTTTCTGCATACTGTCCTCTGGTCTTGAGCCACTCCCCTCATGCCCCTCTTGCTACATTCAGCACAATGGACCTTCTCAGATTGCACAGCTTAAAGATTAACTGTCCCAAGGTCAGCCACCCACTTCTGCCGTAGTGCCCACCTTTGGCTGACACCACACATAGTGACCACCTGCTCGCATCTACCAGAAGCATGGTGCTGCAATCTAGGGCTACACTGCCTTCCAGAAAAATGCCATCCTAATCAATATTCCTGATAGTTCTAGTATCTTTTAGATTCTAATTTCTGAGCAGGAGGTACCTGGTTCTTACAATTCAAGGTACAAATATTTACTCTTAACTTTGGATATAGATTCTTGGTAATTCTATTGTAGAAGGAAAAAAAAGGTCCAACTCCCATGGGAACAGGAAACCCAGGGAGTGTTGGCATTGGGTGTGGCCTCTGCTTTGCCCATGGGCTGCCATTTGGTGTCTGTGTATGCAGTGAAGGAGCGGAGTGTTTGCCCCTAGGAACTTCAGTCTTTGCAAAGTGTCTAGAGAAAAGGCACCTTAGAGCATGTAAATGCACATGATATCCAGAATGATCGTTGTGTTGTATAAAAAGATAAGGAGAGAAGGAATATGTTTTGGTGGATGTGCAGTCAGGTGCGGTGGAAGTGGTGCCTCTGTGGGCCCATCCCTTTCTCCTGAGGGACAGAGTTTATTCAGGGCATGGGAAGGGCACGTGAGGGAGTAGAGACAGAGAGGCAGAGAGAGTAGAGGAGTAGGGGCTGGCCATGAGCATGTAGAGAGAGAGGGGGAAGGGTAATGGGGAGAGAGGGGCAGCAGGAGCAAGGGGACCGAGCAGGAGCAGTGGAGCAAGAGAGAGAGGAGGGGGCGAGCAGCCCCTTTTTTATTTTATTTTAGTCTTTATATATATGTATATATATATTACACTCCAGATTTTATCCCCCCACCCTCTGGCTGTTGCACATGCCATACCTCCCTGCTTCACACAGCAATGTCCCCACCCCCTATTCCCCACCCAACCAGACCTCTAAGCTCGAAACCTGGGGCCTCCAGTCTCTTGAGGGTTAGGTACATCATCTCTGACCGAACCCAGACCTGGAAGTCCACTGCTGTATATGTGTTGGGGGCCTCATATCAGCTGGTGCATGCTGCCTGGTTGGTGGTCCAGTGTTTGAGAGATCTCAGGGGTCCAGGTTAATTGAGACTGCAGGTCCTCCTACAGGGTCTCCTCCTCCTCAGCTTCTTACAGCCTTTCCCTAATTCAACTACAGGGGTCAGCACCTCTGTCCGTTGGTTGGATGCAAATCTGACTGCATCTGACTCTTTCAGCTGATTGTTGGGTGTTGGGTCTTCCAGAGAGAGGGTCATGCTCTCTCTCTCTCTCTCTCTCTCTCTCTCTCTCTTGGTTTTTTGAGACAGGGTTTCTCTGTGTAGCACTGGCTGTCCTGGAACTCACTCCGTAGACCAGGCTGGCCTCGAACTCAGAAATCCATGTGCCTCTGCCTCACAAGTGCTGGGATTAAAGGTGTGCGCCACCACTGCCCAGCTTCGGTCTTTTTGTGAACACTCCATAGCCTCAGTAATAGTGTCAGGCCTTGGGACCTCCCCTTGCGCTGGATCCCACTTAGGGCCTGTCGCTGGACCTTCTTTTCCTCTGGCTCCTCTCCATTTGAATCCCTGTAATTCTTTCACACGGGAACAATTATGGGTCAGAGTGGTGACTGTGGGATGGCCCTCCTCTCCTTCATTTGATCCCCTGTCTTCCTGCTGGAGGTGGGCTCTACAAGTTTTCTCTCCCTACTGTCAAGCATTTCATCTAAGGCCCATCCTTTGAGTTCTGAGAGTCTCTCACCTCCCAGGTCTCTGGTGCATTCTGGAGGGTTCCCCCAACCTCCTGAGGTTGCCTGTTTCCATTGTTTCTGCTGGCCCTCAGTCCTGTTCCCTCACTCAATACCAGATCAGGTTCTCTCCTCCCTGCCCATCCCTCTCCAGTCCACTTTCCTTTCCAGATCCTTCCCCACTTGTGATTGCTTTCTTCTCCCTCTCAAGTGGAACTGAGGAGTCCTCACTTGGGCACTTCAGCTTGTTAATCTTTTTTAGTTCTGTGGACTGTATCTTGGGTATTCTGTACTTTTCTTCCTTCCTTCCTTCCTTTCTTTCTTCCTTCCTTCCTTCCTTCCTTCCTTCTTTCCTTCCTTCCTTCCTTCCATCCTTCCTTCCTTCCTTCCTTCCTTCCTTCCTTCCTTCCTTCCTTCCTTCTTTACTTCTTTTTTCTTTCTTTTTTTGGATAATATCCACTTATTAGTGAGTATATACCACGCATGTCCTTTTGGGTTTGAGTTACCTCACTCAGGATATTTTCTAGTTCCATCCATTTGCCTGCAAAATTCAGGATGTCCTCATTCTTAATATCTGAGTAGTACTCCATTGTGTAAATGAACCACATTTTCTGTATCCATTCTTCTGTAGTGGGACCTCTGGGTTGTTTCCAGCTTCTGGCTATCACAAATAAGGCTTCTAAGAACATAGTGGAACATGTGACCCTGTGGCATGATGGGGAATCTTTTGGGTATATTCCCAAGAGTGGTATTGCTGGGTCTTCAGTTTAGATCTATTTCCAATTTACTAAGGAACCTCAAGATTGATTTCCTCAGTGGTTGTACCAGTTTGCAATCCTACCAGCAATGGAGGAGTGTTCCTCGTTCTCCACATCCTCACCAGTGTGTTGTCACCTCAGGTTTTGTTCTTAGCCATTCTGATTGGTGTAGGGTGGAATCTCAGTGTCGTTTTGATTTGCATTTCTCTGATCACTAAGGACTTTAAACATTTCTTTAGGTGCTCCTCAGTCATTCGAGATTCCTCTGTTGTGAATTATTGGTTTAGTTCTATACCCCATTCTTTTGATTGTGTTGTTTGGTTTTTTTGATGGTTAGCTTCTTGAGTTCTTTATATATTTTGGATATTAGCTCTCTTTTATATTGAGTCAGGTAAAATGCTAACATACCCAGTTTTGATGACATTGTCTTAGTCAGGGTTTCTATTCCTGCACAAACATCATGACCAAGAAGCAAGTTGGGGAGGAAAGAGTTTATTCAGTTTACACTTTCCACATTGTTACTGATCACCAAAGGAAGTCAGAACTAGAACTCAAGCAAGTTAGGAAGCAGGAGCTGATACAGAGACCATGGAAGGATGTTTCTTACTGGCTTGCTTCCCCTGACTTGCTCAGCTTGCTTTTTTATAGAAGTCAGGACTAGAACTCAAGCAAGTTAGGAAGCAGGAGCTGATACAGAGGCCATGGAAGGATGTTTCTTACTGGCTTGCTTCCCCTGGCTTGCTCAGCTTGCTTTTTTTATAGATTCCAAGACCCAGAGATGGTACCACTCACAGGGGGCCCTCCCCCCTTGATCGCTAATTGAGAAAATGCCTTACAGCTGGATCTCGTGGAGGCATTTCCTTACCTGAAACTCCTTTTTCTGTGATAACTCCAGCTTGTGTCTAATTGACACAAAACCAGCCAGTACAGACCTGTATCCATGTTAATGAAGGAGAGAACCAGGTTCCTAGCAAGTTTTTGTCTGACGCCCACACATGCAGCATGGTGTACACACACACACACACACACACACACACACACACACACACTCTAATGATTTTTTAAAATGTATTTTTATTTAATTTTAAAATTATGTGTATGCGTTTGTGACTCTGTGTGGGTCTGTGCACAGAGTGTAGTTGCCTGCGGACGCTAGAAGATGGTATTAGATTCCCTGGAGCTGGAGTTACAGGTGGTTGTGAACTACCTGATGTGGGTATTAGGAACTGCACTCAGGTCCTCTGAGAATATTGCTCTGAGCCATTCTCATTCAAAGTGCCACAGTCCACTCTCAACCCCATAGGTTTATAGCCACACCAGACTGAAAAATGGATTTAGTCCGACTTCAAAAGTCCCCACAGTCTTTCACAGTCTCAATGCAGTTTAAAAGTCTAAAGTCTCTTTTGAGATGAGGCAATCTCTTTACTATATAACCACCTATAAAATCCAATAAAAATAATACTTCCAATACACAATGGCAGAGAATGTATATTACCATTCTAAAAGGTAGCAAAAGGCATAGTGGAGAAATATTGGATAAAAAGCAAGACCGAAACTAAGCATGGCAAAGTCCGACTCCTGTGGTTCTATATCTAATGGCAGTGAGCTCACCTGGCTCTTCCCCTCCAGCTTTGCTCACTGCGACAACATGCAGCTCTCTCACACTCCATCCCTGTGTGCTGCTCTCCTCAGTCGGTACCCACGGCTCTGTCACTCACTCCATCCCTGTGTGCGGCTATTCGTAGATACCCATGTCTGACATCTTGGGGTCTCCATGCAACCCAGGCTTCACTTTCATGACCTCATGCAATGGCCTCTCAGGGCTTCTAGCTCTCTCGAGGCCTTCATGAAGGGACTTCTCCAGCCTCAGCAGCTTCCCCTAAGCACAGAGTAAGACTCCACAACCCTTTACCCATGTACCTTTCATGACTCTGAAGCCAGAACCACAGACAACAGTTTCAAATTTGGCTATCCCCCTGGAATCAAGGTCACAGTATCTTTCCATTGTTGCATCTTATGAGCAGAAAATTCCAGATGCCCTTTCCGCTCATAAGCTGAGAATTAGCTGGGTGGGGTCCTGGCCAGAAGACACCTCCTTTTATTCCATTTTGGATCTGGCTTTTCTTTAATCTCCTTATCTCTCTCAGTACAAACCTTAGCTCCAACATTAAATTTCCTGGTGTTCTTTTTCTCCTCAAACCATGCATTGTGTGTGTGTGTGTTCGTGTATTTGCATAGGAGTAATTACAAATTATCTCATAGCAAAGTCAATATTAGTATTAGGCTGTCTTGAAATCTCCTCTGCCAGTGAAATCAATCTCTCAGTCTTCAACTTAATCTCAGGCAGATTCTTATGATAAGGGCAGAAATCGACTACATTCTTTGCCAAAACATCACAAGAATGGTCTCTGTCTGGGTTACTAATATTGTTTTCCCCTGAGACCTCTTGCGGTAGGCCACCATAGTCCACAGAACTGTCCTCCACACTCCTACTAGGATGGCCCATTGAGCTCAGTTTACAGTGCTCAAACAGCTCCTCAGTCCTAAGTCTCACTGTCTTCTACATTCCTCCAGAGCACAACAGAGTTGGGTCTATCTAGTTATCCCACTCCTGGTACCAACTTCTGCGTTCCTTTTCTTTGCTGTGACAAAACAGCATGAGCAAAAGAATTCACACAAGTGTTTACTTGGGGTTTTAGTTTCAGAGGGTTTGAGCCCATGATGGCAGAGCAAAGATGGTGGTCGGAACAGCTTAGAGTTCATGTCTAGATGGGAAACTTGAAAGCCCATGCCCAGTGACACATCTTTTCCACAAGGCCATATTCCCTAATCCTTACCAAAGAGTTACAGCAACTGATGATGAGATGTTCAGATATATAGGCTGATGGGGGCCATTCACATTCAAACTGCCACAGGTCCTTATTTTCACCTGTGAGGCTCAAGAGGATTCTCAGATATTTGTTGTTGAAGGTAGGTTACTCCTGCGGTTGGCTTTGTGTCTCGGTCAAACCCATTTTAGAAGTGACAAAACTGAGGCTAGAATTACAGCTCAAACACTCACTCAAGGTCACACTGGGAGGGGGAAGTGTCAAGTCCTCTAGTAAAGTGTGAACAACTTGAACTCTATCTTTTTGTTTGTTTGTTTGTTTGTTTGTTTTTTTGTTTTTTTTTTTTGTTTTTTTTTTAGTTATTCCTGAGAGACACAATCATCATTTTTGGTAGACAAACTAAGTCCAAAAGATTGTCTCAGAAGGTAGTGTGGAATCTCGCTCACCGGCTGCTTTTCTAAAGGGATTCATTTCCTTTTGGCTTCTATCCTGTGGCTTAGCCCTCTGGACGGACCTGAGCTCTTACTTGGCAGAGGTGAGTGTCATTCTTTCTCAGTATGACAGCACTAACATGGCTGCTCCAAGTTTACTGAGAAAGAAGATTGGGCAGATGATAAAAGAAAATCGGATTGGAGGGTTTAAAGAGTAACCTTAAGACATTCGCAGGTTTCTAGAATTTCGAGGCAATTACGCAAATCAGAAAATTGGGCGTGGCTCTGTGTTCATGACTTTTCTCATTGCTGTGATTGGGCACCAGATGAGAAATGGCCACTGGGGAAGGACTTATTTTGGATCATGATTTGAGATTATACTCCATTGCAGTAGGAAGACATAGATACCACTGGGAGCAGCTTGCAGTGCCGGTAGCAGGAGTGTGAGGCTGCTTGCTCATATCTCCTGGGTCAGGAGGTAGAGAGAGGACCATGCCATAGACTGCTTACCCCAAGAACTCATCATTCTTGTAGCTGGGCCCCATCTCATAACGGGCTCTATACTCTTACAGCTACACCACTAGCTGTAAGAGTTCAAACACATAAGCCTGTCAGGAACTCAAATTCTTTTTTTTTTTTGTCATTTATTTATTTATAAAAACTTGTTTTTATTTTATGTGCATTGGCGTTTTGTCTGCATGTATGACTGTGTAAAGGTGTCAGATCCCCTAGGATTGGAGTCACAGACAGTTGTGGTTGCCATGTGGGTGCTGGGAATCAAACCCGGATCCTCTGGAAAAGTATCCAGTGCTCTCAACCACTGAGCCATCCTCCAGCTCCTGTCATTTGTGCAGCTGATCTTAGTCATTCTGAATGAGCTAAAATCAGGAACTCAAATTCTTAAGAGTTACTTTTTGAACACAGAGAAGTCTGTGGACACTCCTGTGCTTATACCCAGAATGCACAGCTCCCAGACCCATAATCTAGCTACTTTGTGGCATTCTTTGTCAAGGAGTCTGAATAGTTAGTTCATCAGTGAGGGGCTGGCTGTCCCCAGCACTGGGCCCAGTGTCTAGAATCCCAGGTGTGGTACTGTGATCCAAAGTGTTAGGCAGCCCTTTGTGTCTCACTGTTGAGGTGTGGCCTCCATTTCTGTTCTGAAAGATTCCAGTTTACTCAGCTGTACATGAGATACCGTCATGTATCTCATGTACCTCACCTACCTGGTACATCAACTCCGTATTTTTTTTAAAAGTTAATTTTTTAATTGCATATGTATGGGGTTTGATATAATTTGGAACACATATATAATGTGTGATGTTTGCACCGATTCATAATTCTATTTCCTTAAACATTTATTTTTCCTTTACATTGGGAACTTTTTTTGGTAAACTTTAAATTTTTTTTTCAGTTTATGTGTTCGGGTTTGTATTATTCTACCCCGACACTTCTCAGGCCTGGCCGTTTGTTTCTTTGTTCTTTCAGATGGCCCACATGAAGACGAGGCTAGTTTATGCTTCCATTCTCATGATGGGCGCGCTCTGCTTGTACTTCAGCATGGAGTCTTTCAGAGAACTCCCGTTTGTTTTCAAGAAAAGTAACGGGAAATTCCTTCAGCTTCCGGATATAGACTGCAAGCAGAAGCCGCCTTTCCTCGTGCTGCTGGTGACATCATCCCACAAGCAGCTGGCCGCTCGCATGGCCATTCGCAAGACATGGGGTAGAGAGACATCGGTGCGGGGCCAGCAGGTGAGGACCTTCTTCCTTCTGGGGGCCTCCGACAGCACTGAGGACATGGACGCCACAACCCTGGAGAGCGAGCAGCACCGTGACATCATCCAGAAGGACTTCAAAGACGCCTATTTCAACTTGACCCTGAAGACCATGATGGGTATGGAATGGGTCTACCACTTTTGTCCTCAGACAGCTTTTGTGATGAAAACAGACTCAGACATGTTTGTGAATGTTGGGTATCTGACCGAACTGCTGCTAAAGAAAAATAAAACGACCAGGTTCTTCACAGGCTACATAAAGCCCCATGACTTTCCCATCAGGCAGAAGTTCAACAAGTGGTTTGTGAGTAAGTTCGAATATCCCTGGGACAGGTACCCACCTTTTTGCTCCGGTACTGGTTATGTCTTTTCCAGCGACGTGGCGATCCAAGTATACAACGTCTCAGAGAGTGTGCCCTTCATCAAGCTGGAGGATGTGTTTGTTGGGCTCTGCCTGGCTAAGCTGAAGATCCGGCCGGAGGAGCTCCACAGCAAACAGACCTTCTTCCCCGGTGGTTTACGCTTCTCTGTGTGCCGCTTTCAGAAAATCGTGGCCTGCCATTTTATGAAGCCCCAGGACCTGCTCACTTACTGGCAGGCACTGGAGAGCTCGAAAGAACAGGACTGCCCTGCTGTCTGAGGGGAGCCTGCTGGCACCTAGGACAAACTTCTGACAACCTTTGGTGATGATTTGGGAAGATCTGGGATGTTCTTGCTGGGAACTGTCTCGGGTAGAGAGAGGATGAGGATGTTCTCAAAGCTACATGGGAAAGGATAGATACGAAAGCTGAGGAATGACTTGTTCCCACTTGGCACCCGGAGCAATAACAGATCTCATCTTTTCAGGCCTTTGCCGGATGCCCTCGATGTCTGAGACACGCCCTTCATCCACCCGTTTCTGGGCTCAGCATATATATGAAGAAGCCCTGGATATGGTCATCCCCCTTTTGTAGGTTAAGACCAGCCATGTCACTTACTCGTTCAAAAACTCACAGCCTATAGACGGAGCTGGAATGAGAATCAAGGGGTATCAGGATTCAGTTGGTGGTCGGTCCCCAATTGGGTGTCTCATGCCTTGGGAGAAGGTGGTGGTGGGAGAAACTAGGGGTTGGGGAGGGACTTACAGCTAAGTAGCATCCTTCAGTCCTTTTCCAGAGTCTCGTGCCCCTCACTTCCCAATCCCTTGTACTTTTAGAATGTCAAGACTGGAATAAACCAGCTTTTTCAGGCCTTACCCTTTGCTCGAATGATGTAGCTGGGCACTGAGTTAATATAGATTAACCACTTGATACCCAAAGTGTCCTCAGTATGATTTTAAGAGACATGCATGCCTGCAGCCTCTATAGCTCACTTCCATGCCAGAAGGAAACTGGTTTTATAGGACCATAAAAGTCAGGCTGAGAAGCCACTGCTGAGTCTTGCTCTATAGACTGACCACTGCTAACATCCCAATGAGGGAGATGTCTCCATTGAGCTGACTCTGCTTTGGATGTACTATTAGTGACCATTTGCAGCGCTGGGGCACTTCAAACATCTAAGTTCAAACTCAAGGGTAGCCAGGCACAGGCATAGTGGGGTATCCAGAGCTTTCCTGGGCTCTGGGCTGGGTCTAAGCTCCGGAGATACAAAGCCTGGAAGCAGGCCCAGTCTAGGGGCTCTTCCTACATCTGTGGTCCTTCCTGACCTCCCGGAATTTATCATGTAGTCATAGACATGCTGAGTGTTGCCTTTTGGAATTTAACTTTCTCTTCCCAGCTGGGTGTCTCTACCCCTGAAGGTTTTCATAAATGGGTAAAGACAGGGGGCTTTTGGCCATTTAGCCACAGTCACCAGACACGTAATCTTGCTCTGTGTCACAGGAATTATTGATTTCCCACAGCTTTTCTAGATTTTACTATGTGCTTGGGGCAAAGGCTTCTCGTGGCTATGTAACTGTAAATGTTGGAATATGCTCTCACCTGAACTCAGGAAAACTTAACGGTTGGAACACCATTAGGTTGGAGGAAGCCAGAAGCTGCCTCCAGGGCCTCATATTCATGCTTGTTCCTGTCTCTCCTATTAATCTCTTCCACAACTCTTGGGGAAAATTCTGTCTGTGACATTTTTCAAAATCATGAAGCACCAAGTTCTAGACCCTTATTGAGAATATGTGAAATTCTGAACCAGGTAGAGAAAGGGTATTTGTTTCTGGGTGTGTACTATAGACTACATACACCGTCAAAACCAACCCCGACCACATCTTCTTTGACAGAGGGGGAAGCCAAAGCTTGTACCATATGGTGGTGTTGCTGTCTGGAGGGTGGGAGAGCTGGCGTCAGCACCTAGCACCGGGCGCCATGTACCAGACCTTTCTTTTACTTACTTGTTAGCCATATTGCCCTTTGCATCCACATAGACAGCAGACTGGAGCGAGCATTCAGTGCTGAGAAGAGGGTTGGGCGTAGGTATATGCACAGCGTACTGGAGCCTAGACAGATGTGGTCACCTGTGCCCATACTTGCTGTTGCATTGAAGATGCCAGCACCCTTCCCAAGGGGACATTCTTCATTCTTACAACCAGATTGGTATCAGCAGAGGCAGCTGAGGTGACTCAGTGACTCACCCTGCAACTGAGACGTGGCACAGACACAGTGCTCGGCCTTCTCCATTGGTGCACCATTAACATCCCTTCCTGTGTGCTTGATTCTCTCAGAAGCTTGGGGCTGGTGCTACCCCAGGAGTCACCAGCATCTCACTCTGCCTGCACGCTGCCACCCCTGTCCTCCTGGGTGTTGTCTGGAGTGTTGGTCTACTTCTTCCCGGTTCTGCTTCCTGTGACTTAGCCCTGGGGCTTTCCTCAGAATTCTCACAAACTTCCCATTGAGACTAGCCTTATCATGAGGTCGTGTGTGGCCAAGTATGGCAGATTGAGTTCAGTCCTTGAGACCCTTGTGATAGAAGGGGAGACTTGGTCTTTACAAGCCCACGGTGGCACATATGTGTCTGCACACATGTGCATGCAAGGCTCTAATAAGTAACACGTAAACAAAATAATTTTTGCAACGACTCCTTCAAACGCTGACCTCTGAAATTCTTTGCTTATTTTTATTCCTGTTGCTTTCCAGGATGCAAATCCCTGTGTGTGAGCACTGGTAGAGGTGTAGTAGGAAAAAAAAAAATCCCTCTCAGGTAGAATTATTTGCAAAATGCCCTAGTTTGGTTGGGAATTCAATAGAAAAATTTGTTGGGAGGCTTGCCCCAGTTTCCCACCTGTTATTTAACTCCCGGGGTAAGACCCTCAGAGTGGCCTTAGATCATTCCTGGAAGTAAAGAGTGAAACCATCTAAACTCAGAGTCCAGAACAGCTGAGTAAGCCTGGCAGGAGCAAGTTAGACCGAAGCAGAGCAACAATAGCGAAAGGTTTTAAGTCCATTAAAAAGTAGCATTTTCTAATTACCAGGTATAACACTTTTAAATACAAGAAGAAAATGGATTTTGTGGCCAAAATGTCATATACCTGCTTTTTCTGTGGTATTGCTTTGTGGTTTTTGGTGCTGGGGATGGAGCCCTAATGCTTATCAGGGCTCCCCTACTGTGCCTCTCCAGCCCCTGTTGAGTTGTTTTGCATCACACATTTTACTACCTCCTGTAGGGGTCTTGGGGATCAGAGCCTGGTGCCTCCAGTTCAGATACTGTGCTGGGTAGTTTTAACTGTTAACTCTGGAAGAGAGTTTTAATGAGAAATTATTTCTTCATTATTAATTGATGTAGGAAGACTCAGTCCATTGTGGGCGACACTATTCCCTAGGCAACAGTATGAGAGGAGAAAGCCAGCCAAGGGCAAGCAAGGATCCGTGTTTACCTCTCTGTCTGTGGGACTGTGGTGTGCCCGCCCGTCTGCTTCATGTTCCTGCCTTGACTTCCCTGCAATAACACACTGCAGCCCGGGCGTGTGAGCTAAATAAACCTTCTCTTCCCCAAGGTGATTCTGTCACAGTAACAGAAGTGAAGTTAGAGCAGATGCTCAGGGTGATACCCACAGGGTCAGACCCTTCTCACTTTACCCTGCCCTGGATGTCACCCAGTGCCACCTCTCTGTCCCACACAGAGGGGAGCCCAGAAGCTACTTAAATTCTGTTTCAGGGAAGTATCAGGGGAGGAGAGCTGACTCATTTCACCTAAAAAATGCCTCCTGTGACTGCAGACGACTCATATGCAGCTGCGGACACTTTGTAGTCAAATTTGATTTCCTAAAGGATTAAAAATTAAATGTCTATGTCACTGAATGGAGTTTGGAATTGTCATTTGCCTGTATGTGGAGGAGGTTCTACAGGCTATGATACTGTATTTTGGGAGCGGGTATATGTATTTATGATTTGTCAATGATATTTATCTTTAATAAAAATTAAGTTATAAGCAGCATAATGTGAGTGGTTCTAACCTTTAGCTCCTCTGAAGCTAGCAATGTATGTGTGTATGGCCTAAATTGTTAAGTTACGCTAGCTTTTCTTTTTTTACTGGTGTTTGCATCTGGAGAAACAGAAAAACTTTTTTTTTTTTTAATTTGGCTTTGATTTTGTAGGCTTAGAAAAATATTACTGGAGATTCTTGGTTATCTTTGAAAGATATGAGGACTTTTTGTTTGTTTGTTTTTGTTTGTTTGTTTCTTTTTTGAAACAAAGCCATAAAACTACAGTTTGGAGGGCTTTGGGGCAGTCAGTATCTGAGGGAGCAGTGTATGTGGTTGGGTGCTGTTGGTAATTATAAATTCAGATATTAGTAGGCAGTTATCCTTTGGAATTATTCTCTCTCTGGCATAGTTTTCTTTTGTTTGAGCTTAGGAAACTAATATTATGAATTGACTGTGCCTTTGGGGTCTTTGATAATTATTTGTTTCAGAGGTACAGTTTGGATCCTGGAATTCTGATGTGTCTAAGGTGGATGAATCAGGAGCGTCTCCCTCTGGCATTAGCCTGACTGTCACATCTCACACTGTAGCCCTTGAATCTCTGTACCTATGCTCGGTGCTGTCTGCCCTCTCTGCCAGTCTCAGAAACCAAACAAAAGTTGGAAACAGCAGGGCTGTGCATGGAAGTGCAGGATGCCAGCTTCCAAACACTCTGCTCACTCCTCAGCCCCCACTACCCCTTGCCTCTCCGTGAAGGCTGGCCCTGTCCTGCCTGCATGCCTGAGTTGCTGCCTCTCCAACCAGGCTCCTACTTATCCATCTGCAGTTCCAGTGCCCCCCTCTCCCCTTTAGGATAGTCCCTCAGTATACAGATTGCTCTCCCTGTTTACATGGGCATTTCTCCAGGCCTCCTCCTCTCCAGCTCTGTTTTTCTTTCTCTCTTAGTGCAAAAACCGTTCCAAAGGACAGCCTTCCCTGTTCTATCTGTTCTCAGCTTGTTTCTCTCACTGGGTACATTCTGACCCATCCTGGTGGAGGGATAGCACTCTCCCTGTGGTAACTACTTCTAGCATACCAGAGGGGCTGGTGTCTAGCCTGCTTTTTCACCATCTCTCAAGGCATCTTATCCTGTATGGCCCTGCTTCATGACAGACGCTGGTCTGCATTGGATTGCTAAGAAGCCAGAAGGGGTGCCAGGGACAAAGCTCAGTGAATAAAGTGCTTGCCACCTGAGTAAGAGAACCCACTAAAGTTGGGCATAGAAGCACGTATCTGTTATCCTAGCCTCTCTACTGTGTAGGTGGAGACTCCCCAGAAACTGTGGCCTGGTAGATGAGGTGGCAAATGCCCCCAACAAGGTGGAAAGCAAGGGTTGACACCAGAGGTTGTCCTTCAAGTTCCACACACTTACTGGGACACCTATGTGCCTCAGGGGAGAGCCAAGAACAACAGAGGGGGAGGGGCCTCAGACAGGAGCAGCCCAGTTCCATATTAATCAGGTGGTGACACTGAGTCCCAGTGATCTGTCTCCCAGAGACAACACCAGAACCAAATTTCAAATATTATATTAAACCATGGTGTGAGAGGTGAGCTGTTAACAGCTAATGCTTGTGTGTGTGTGTGTGTGTGTGTGTGTGTGTGTGTATGTGTGTGTGTGTGTGTGATTTGTTGGTTCTGGAATGTGGAAGAGGAGACTCCATACATGAAAAATACCAGATTCAGAGTCTTGGAGAGTGGAAACTGTTTGCCAAGGGAAACACCAGTTCTCTCTGAGGTCCGCCTCTGAGCCTTATATCTGGAATTCAGATTAGGATTAAGGTGTGTATCTTAAAGGAGGCCTGGCAGGGTTAGATCACATTGACTCAGCAAATTTGCTTATCATTAATTTCACAGTCTCCTGGAGCTCTCTCCATCTCTCCCTCCTTCCCTCTTATTCCTCCCTCCCCCTCTTTCTCCCTCTTCCTCTCTCCCTCCTTTCCTCCCTCCCCTTCCCTCTATCCCTCTATCCCCCTTTCTTCTCTCCCTCCCTCCCTTTCTCCCTCACTCTCCATCCCTCCCTTCTTCCCTTCCTCTATTCCTCCTTCTATCCCTCCCTCCTTCTTTCCCTCCTTCTCCCCTCTCCCTCTATCCCTGGTGTTGGTGACAGTGATGGGACCAGAGGGGGCCAAAGCTGCATCTGATGCTGGCACCTGAGCTTGGTCATGTGTAAGACTCTCCCACATGGAGCTGGTTTTAGCAGCATAAGAACTGCAGAATTAAGGGGGGTCATGGAGAGCAGCTGAGGCTTAGCACAGGGAGAGGTCAGGGGAGGCTGCTGATGAAGGAGAAAGCCCCAGGACTGAAGGGTCATGGAGAGCAGCCAAGGCTTGGGCTGTGTGGCAACAGGGAGTCCCTGAAGAGAGCCCAGGAAGCCATTTATGAAGGGGCAGCCTATGGAGACCCCAGCACAATGGAGGAGTCAGGGGCCCATCAGATGGCAGAGTCAGCCAGAAGAGAACCCAGGAGACCATGAACGAGTCTCAGACATCAGAAAACACTAAGGTACTTATGCTGCTCCATTTTGAAATGAGAAACACGTGACTTAATTTTGTGCATGTGTGTGCTTGTGTGTGTGTGTGTGTGTGTGTGTGTGTGTGTAAGAGAAAGAGAGAGAGAGAGAGAGAGAGAGAGAGAGAGAGAGAGAGAGAGAGAGAGTGCAGTTGCCCTCTGAGGTCAGAAGAGGAGGTTAAGATGGAATTATAGGAAGTGGTAAAGCTACCTGATATGGGTGCTGGGAACTAAACTCAGGTCCTCTAGAAGAGCAGCAAGTCCTGTAGAGACTTTCTCCACCTCCCATCTGAGATTTATTTTATGTTTCTCTACATACATGTATGTGTGCCACACAGAAACACTGCAGAGGCTATGAGACCCTGAATCTCCTAGAACTGGCGTTACCAGTAATGGTTGTGAGCTGCCAAGAGCACACGGGGAACGAAGCCTGGTTCGTCAGAGCAGCCAGTGCTCTTAACCATGGAGCCATTTCTCCCGTTTCTCTTGCCCTGGTTAACTTAGTTTTTGATTTTACAGGAGCCTGTATTGAGAGACTTTGGATTTTAACAGTGTTGAAAATTTAAATCCTGCGAGAGTTTTAAAGTTATACTATGTTTTACATGGTGCTATTTACATAAGATCTTGGGGATAATTTAAAAAGAAAGGTTATGAGTGATGTATTTATGCGTTGATTTGGCAAGGGGTCAATGTGTTGGTTAGTTTTTGTCAACTTGGCACAGGTTAGGATCATCTAAGGAGAGGGAACTTCAACTGAGGAATTAACTCCATCAGACTGGCCCGTGTGCAAATCTGCAGGGACTTTTCTTCATTAATGATTGCTGTGCTCAGGTCCAGCTCACTATGGGCAGAGCAAGCCCTGGGCTGTGGTCCTGAGTTCTATAAGAAAGCAGACTGAACACGCTGTCAGGAGCGAGCCAGTGAGCGGCACTCCTCCTTCAGTCCTTGTGCCCTGTTTCCTGCCTGACCCCCTTAGGGATGGAGTGTGACTGGAGAGCTGTGAGCTGAAACCAACCCTCTCCTCTCCAAGTTGCTTCTGGTTGCGCTCATTGCAGCAATGGAAAGGATCTGAAGAATACAAGCAGAGGAAGTGTTTAAGAATGAGAATTAGGGCTGACAGTGCGGCACAGTGGGTAAAGGGGCTTGCCACAGAAGCCTGAGGCCTTGAGTTTGATTCTTGGGACCCATACAATGGAAGGAGAGATGTGATTAACAGAAGTTGTGTTCTGACTTCCAAATGTGTGCTGTGGCACATACATGTGTCTTTATACTCACACATACACACATGCACACACACATACACCACATATATATATACACACCACACACACGTATGTGTGTGTATATATATATATATATACACACACATACACACACACCACACACAAACACACACTATACACACCACATACATACATACTTACACACACCCTGCACTCCCCACTCCCAACACTACACACATGCTTCAACACACCACATACGTATACACACATACACACATTCTGTGACACATACATGTATCTTCACAGTCCCACACACCACACACAAAATATTATTAAATAAAACATTAAAAACAGCTAGAGAACAGAGAAAGAACTTAGAAATCAAGAACATGACAGCAGAAAAAAATGTTTATGATCGATTCCCACAAGTAAGAAAGATAAATTGGTCAAGAGACTAGCCTGCTCCTTTCTCTAGGAACCAGACAGGTAAGCTGGACACGCTTTCCTCCCTCACTGGCCAGACCTTTGTCACATGGCTCATTTATTACCAAGCATTTCTGGGAGATGTGGTTAGCCCTCCTGCATTGCTGTAGCAGAATACTTGAGGCTGAGACATTTATAAAGAAACGACTGTATTCTCATAAGTGCTGAGAAACCCCAGGTCAGGGACCTCTCAGGCTTCTCTTACTTTGTCCTCCGAAGGCCTTAATTTGCTCCTGGTCAACTAGTGACCTTTAGCCCAAGATGACAGGCTCCATGGGGTAGCAGTTGGGTCTGGGGTTATCTCTGACTACAGGAAAAGAAGCGTCTTCTGTGCTTTTCCTGGGATGTTCTGGAATGTTCCTTGTTCTCTGGGTTCCACTGACTCTGGCCCACTCTGAGCCATTTTGTCGGACTTCGCATTGATTCCCTGTTCTACCTGATACCACTCTGCTGCTGTGGTTCTGTTGTGAGTCTAGAGGAACTTGGTTTCTGTTGACTGCAACTATAAACCTTAATTAGTGCATACAGAAAGCCTATAGCAAAAATCAAACTTCCTGGGGAAAGGGTGGACTCCCATCTTTAAAAGGGTCCTATTTTAGTATTCTGCTCAGCTGTGAACCACCAGATTAGGGGCTAGAGGGAGGGGCTCACTTGTGAGCCGGGAGTAGACGTGTGGCTCATGGAGAGGGTAGCTGAGGCCTCTGAGATAACCATAGGGACAGGATGTACCCATTAGCCCGAACCACAGGAAACTATGGTTGCCAGAGCTTCCCTTTCCAGCTGCTGAGGTGACTTAGGTGAGCAAGGTAAGTGGTTGTCACAAAACAGGGACTGATAGGGCATCCACGAGTTCTAATGTGTGGGGCAGATGCGTGTGGCAGCTTGGCAGGATGGTAGTTAGAGCTGGAGAAGCTGAGTGAGGGGTGATAGGACCAGTGGCTCCAGGTCTCCATCTGTTGTGTATATTAAAAAAAAACTGGGTGGGGATTATAATACAGTTATATCATATCTCCCTTCCTTCTTAATTAAGAATATATTATATAATCAGTAATCTGTTATTCCTAAAAACATAAACACAACCTGCTCAACCCATGTGAGGGTTTGATGTCTGTCTCCAGTTGGTATTGGAGAATCAGTTGTGCACTCTTCCCTGGGGAAGGCTATATCCCCAACTCTTAAGCATTCTCTAGTTGCCTGTAGTTCTTTGTGGGACTGGGGCCTTGTGGACCTTTATTGCCTACAATATTAGGCATTAGCGAGTCACGACTGTGCTTTATTTGGACACCTTAAGAACACAACAGAAGGTGTCCATAGGCACCGGTTTGCACCTTCAAGAAGTGAATGTGTTTGATTCAAGCTAAAAGAGAAAAGGAAAGCAAACCATACTAAACCACTTCCCATCCCTAATCTAAATCACGTCTATAGCTGGCCACAGTGTAGACAGACGAGACAGCCCCGCCCACCCTGTGGATTATCTCTCATGGCACCTCTGGGCAAGCTCTAGCCAGTACACAAGAAACGAGATGTGTAAGGTTAGCTGGGCCTGCACTGTCAGAGGTCAGGATTTGACAGGTTTTCTTACTCCCAAGCCTAAATGAACCACCCTGACCTCCTACGGAGAGCAGAGGTCGTTTTCCACAACACACTTCTCTTTTCTAGGGCCAGACAGACCCATGGAGTAAAGAAGAATAGACTTCTGCCACCTTGGCAGGAGCTAGAGAAGGCAGAGCTAACGGATCAGAGGTTCATCTGCAGCCACCAGGCTGAGAAACCATGTGGTCCAGCTGCAAGGGGGGCCAGGGCCTCGGTGCTGCAGGTGCAGTTTCATTGTGGCTATGGAGCTGTGTGTATGACTGAGGCAGTGGGGAGGAAGCTGGGGCTGGAACCCACTGCCAGGTCTCTCTCTGGCTGCTCGTGGTGACCATGGCAACCCTCAGGGAGGGCAATGCCTGCTCCGCTTGTTTTTCCAACTTGATGTGGATTCCAGGTTTGCCAACTGTACTTTGGAATCCTACAGAGAAAGGGATCAAAGGGAAAAATGGATCTAATTTGATCAAGTTGTCGTCATGGAAATCACTCTAAGCAGTCCTCTATGAAGGTGTATAGCTAGCCAGGCAGTCTTACATGCCTGTCATCCTCCAAGGTAATGACCTACCCCCTCCCATGCTAAGACTGTATTTCCAGCACCAACAAAGTGACACATAAGGACTGCTTACAGGATGTTGTTACATGGCTTGCCTTAGCAAAGGATTGAAAATAATGCTTACATTCAAGGAAAAAAAAAGCAACAGACTATTGTGCGCTGGTGCAGGAAAAACACGCCTGGCTGTGGAGTATGAATCAGCAGTTTTCAAGATGTTTTGCTAAGTGAAAGCCGGCCTTGCACAGAACAAGCAGAGAGCCGTTGAAGAAAAGCTCAAATCTCAGTTTCAGTGGGACTCTTGTTCTTTCTTTGTGGCCTGTGAATATATTTCATGGTCGTGCACAAAAATTAAGAGTTTCTAAACACCGAAGAAACAAACCCAAAGCAAATAGACTCTGTTGTGTACTGATTTTGTAGCAGAGTGAGATACCCACTCTACAGCAATAATTACACCTTCTGATACTGACTTTAAGCCTACTTTAAGCCTATAGTAGGGGTCCCCTCAAGCTGTGGCAGGTATGGAGTGAGGCGAAAGACTTGAGCAATGGGGCCTAGAACCAGAGAAGTGGGTGCTGCCGAGCAGAGATGCAGACGAGGGTCTGTTGGTCAGCTTGAAGCTTTTTCTAGAACTGGACTTGGACATACTAGTCTTGGCACACGGTATATTCTCTCTCGGAGACCCTCCCTTATTGTCATCTAGGCTATAAGACACCGTGGGTGGTCCTTCATCATGCAGAACCTTGCTGCCTACCCTACGATCACTCAAACATGAGGGCTTAGCCGTCCCTGCAGAGGTGGCTCCTTCCAGACTTGAGGCTAGCAGTACAGAATGAGACTGAAGCAGTCAGGCTAAAGCACACTTGGGAACTGTGGCAGGACTCAGGCCAACAGCTAGGAGCTGTTCTGGAGATGGGACCAGCAGTGCCTAGGGAGGACTTTCCAGCTGTGTTAGCACCGAGCAGAAACCGGATGACAGTGGATTGCAACTCCTGAAGCTGGAAGCCCCCAAAATAAATCCTTTCTTCCATCCATTGAGGGCGAAGTGCTTAGGGAGACTCTTAAATCCCATACCTTTGCATCCACAGCGTAGAAAGGATTCTGCATGTATGTATTATCAAGAGCCTTGTGCATGGTTGACCGCTTGTTTGTTTTCAGTGAGCTTAATGGCCCAGGTGGTCATGGGGAGGGGGCACACAGGGTTAATGCTGGTAGATGTTAACCAGACTCAGGGTTCCAGGACCTGCCTGAGCTAGATTTCTAAAAACAGGGGAGAGAAACACAGTCTCAGAACTGTGGCTGTGATCACCTGAGCAGACAGGCAAGCCTGGGCCCCAGAAGGACCGACTGCCCTTGTCCCTGCCCTGTCAGGTCTGGGTGTGTGGAGATCGGCAGGGCAGGATTTTCCTACAGGGTTAATCTGCTGTTTTCTCAGACGCTGACACAGGTGCCTGTGGTGAAGGCAGCAGGTCAGCTTTGTCTTGGCATATGATGGGAAGAGCAAAGCCCATGGTGGATGGGCTCACAGAAGCCTCCTGTGGCAAGACTCAGAGCCTGTGGTCTGCTTTAAGGTTCCCAAGTTAATTGGCATGGGGGAGATAATGCCTAGCTCCATCGAGCCCACTGAGCCTTTGCAAGCTCCAGGGAAAAGAGAAAATGGTCTTAGAAGACTGTCTAAAAGGTAGGCATGGTCCATAGGAAACATCCTATGGGTAGTGCAAACTGTCAGCTATGCAGCCTTGCTGAGGAATTAGCTCTGGAAGCCCTTTCTATGAGCATCCATATCTACACATGTGCGCCCAGAATGCTTTTTAGTATCCTTGGAGGTGATTTCTGAGGCCCCTCGCTGACATGTTAGAGCCTCCAGCCGAATAGGACTTAAGTCTCAGAGCGCTATGGAAGTGCTGCTCCCGGAGAGGCCTTTGCACCAAAAGTCAACCATGGTGGTGCGTTTCCTCTGCAGGGTCCCTGACAATCAAATGGGTGTGCTTTCAGTGTGATGTGTCCTAGAGTTGTCTTACGATCTTATTAGGGACATTTATCACTATTAAATACAAATATTTTCAGAGATGAAAATGAATAAAAGTGAAGCTATACCCCCATGGCTTTGGAGAACTATAAAGATGGGAAAATTATTAAAAAAAAAAAAAAGCAACCTGGAAAAATGGGAGGGTGTGAGGGATCAGAGGTGTTGATGGCAGTTTGCCTAAGGGAAACTGGAATCCTTCCTGTAGTAAGGATAATGACATGTGGTCTGTGGGCAAACAACCTTCTGACGCTAGCCACTCAGTTTACAACCTCAAGTTAATAACTTTGAAAACAAAGTGAATGATAAAAATGTGTCCAGGCAATAAGGCAGTCTACTGGCAATAAGAGGGTTTATACAGGGTGGAGTTAGCGTGGAACACACATCTCTTCCTCCATATTATATACCATAATGCATTTACACAGCATCAATGATTAACAGTGTGTTTTCCTCTTCCTGTCTCATGACCACACAGAGGAGATCCTTTATTCTCAGTACTGGGTGTGATTTCCCATGAGCCCTTCCTCCCTTTCCTCAGATTTTCCTCCTCGATGCCTGCTGATCGGCTGGGAGCTGTGCTGTGGCAGAATGTGTCGCTGGCTGGCTGACTGCCTAATGATCCCCAATTCCTGCGGATTCCCTGTGATTAGCCCAGGAGTAAATCCTTACCCATGACTCAAGTCAGCAGGCAACTGACAGCGATGTCTGTCTTCTTTTCTACCGAGGTGACATTGGGGACTGTGGATCCCCAACTGAGGCATAGCCCATTTACTGTCAGAGTTAGTGAAAGTGAGCCCAGCTGTGTCAGGCTACTGCAATGCTAGGCCTTAATATCAGTGCTCTCAGATGTCCCAGCTTGAGAATAACATTACTTGTTTTCCAGGGTTCAAAAACGCATCCTAAAGAGTTATCTGCCAAGGTTTTCTGGAGATGATTAGTGCTGAGATTGGCCTGTGAAGCACTCTCAAAGGCTTCGAGTATGTATAATTTTTCTATGCATACAGATGGGTTCTTAGATTCATAAGCTTATATGAATTTTCTTATATGAGTAAATTTTAAAGGGCAATCATTTTAACCCAAATATTACCTATACACATGGAGCCTCTGTGCTGTGAGACCCACAAGGAATGCCAACAGCAGCCTGCCCCTCTCCTTCCCTGTCCCAGCTGGGGTCCTGCCTGCTGCTGCTGGTGTTTGTGTGACAGACACACTCACCTCACCCAACAAGGAGTTTGTTCTGAGAAGTGTGTTGCCAGGAGAACTTGTCATGATGAAGTGGTTGGCCTCTTCATATGACCTCTTCTTCCAGTTGGGAAATGTGACTAACACTGGATACATTACATGTTATAGCATGATAAGGTATTGCATGTTACAGAATTATAAGGTATTACATGTTATGGCATGATAAAGCATAGCTTTTTAGAAATTTATTTTTATTCATTCCCTTTACATCCTGCTCACTGCCCCACTCCCGATCTTCCCCTCCCATAATCCTTCTCCCCTCCCCTTCTCCTCTGAGAGGATGGACCCCTGCCACATCCCCATATGTTCTCACCCTGGCACAGCAAGTCTGAGGGGCTAGCACATCCTGTCCCACTGAAGTCAAACAAGGCTGCCCAGCTACAAGAACATATCCTACATATAGCAACAGCTTTTTGAGATAGCCCCTGCTCCAGTTGTTTGGGACCCACATGAAGACCAAGCTACCCATCTGCTACATATGTGTGGGAGGCCTTGGTCTAGCATGTGTATGCTCTTTGGCTGGAGATTCCCATCTCTGAGAGCCCCAAGGGTCCAGGTTAGTTGACTTTGTTGGTATTCCTGTGGAGTTAATATTCCATTTGGGGCCCACAATCCTTCCCCCAATTCTTCTGTAAGTTTCCGAAAGCCCTTTGGCTGTGTGTGTCCGCATCTGTTTGAATCAGCTGCTGGGTGGAGCCTAGGTGGTCCAGCATGGTTGCTAAAGGGACATTATGCCATAGTTCCTACCCCTAGAACATCACCAGGCTGTTGATCTCCATGTGTGCTGATGGTTGCTGTTGCCCTGAAGCTGGTGTGCTGTCTCTTCTTTTGTTTTACTTTCAGTCTCTCTTTCTGCAAAATATACTTCCCCCATTAATCAGAGCTAATCACTTCATAATAAATGAAACAGATGTGGTTCTCAGGGATGAGGAATGGAATGAGGCTGTGGAGGACAAGGAACAGGCCTTCTGCTTGGCCTTTGGGGGCCATGGGTTCAGGCTGTCTGGTTTCAGGCAGGAAAAAGAATGAGAAGGGAGAAGACGGAAGAATGATGATAGTCCTGGGTAAAGCGAGAGCACTGCTTGAACGACAGCTCTCATCCACTGCTGACTCTACGTCATTATTGAGTCAGTGCTGCTCCCATTCCTCACGCTGAGGCTGGACCTCTAGCAGAGCCTCTCAGAGGACAGCCATGCTTGACTCCTGACTGTACGCACAGTGGTATCATTAACAGTGTCATGGATTGGCACTTGCCCATAGGATGGGTCTCCAGTTGGACCTGTTATTGGTTGGCCTTTCCCTCAGTCTCTTCTCCATCCCCCATCTCTGCATTTTGTGTAGACAGGACAAATTTTGGGTTGAAAGTTTTGTGGCTGTGTTGGAGTTCCTATTGATCCACTGGGGTTCCAAGGCATAGCTTTTGATAGTAGTCATCTTGTATAAGAAGGAATAGGCTTTAAGATGAGGAAAGTGTAGTCAGGAAGTTCATGAATGTGTCCCTTCCTGGGCTATCGATATTGGGCATCACGAGCTATTCACAGATGTATGTCATGTACTTTTAAAAATTACATTTTATTCAACATTTTGTGTGTGTCTCTGTGTGTGTTCGCATTCTTGAGTGTGTACATGACAGGACTCTTGTATTAGTCAGAGGACAACTTGTGGGAATTGGTTCTCTTTCCACCAAATGAGTCCCAGGGATCAAACTTAGTGTCAGCCTTGGTAGCAGAGCACCTTCACCTGCCGAGCCCTCTCGCCAGCCCCCAGGTGTGTTTTTGTGCAGTGGGCACTATGTTAGATTTGTAAGCTTTGTGGTGTGTCACAATGATGTTGTGGTATCTCTGGGCAATAACATTTATTACAGTCTTCCTGGAGTAGACTAGTATGCAGTCTGTTCTGGACTGAAATGTCATTTCCTGAGACAGGTGGTATTTCTGAATAAGGTACTTTAATTATTACCCCAGCATCTTAGCCATTCTCCCTTGGCATTCTACTTCTGGGCAGTCTGAGGTTTAGCTACCGTCCATGTTCATTATTTTTGCATCTGGCAAAAGACCTAGAGTGAACAGCTCAAGGGAGGAAAGATTCAGTTTAGTTCATTCCTTTCCTTTATTAGTGCTGAATACTATTCCATTGCCTGGATTTATTATTATTATTATTATTATTATTATTAACAACTCATCTATTGAGGGGATATTCAGTTGATCCCAGTTTTTTACAGTAAGTAGAGTTGTTATAAACACATGTGCCTTTGTGTCGTATGAGTTTACATCCCTTGGGTCAGTGCTGAAGAGCATGGCAGATGGATGAACTGGAAGGGAGGGATGCACGGGCTCTGTGAGTAGCCTGCAGATCGCCTTCCAAAGCAGCCAGGCTGGTCACCTTCCCACCAGCTGCAGAGGAGCAGCTGTGTTGCTCCAAAGAGTCACCAGCATTTGGTGGTGTCGGTATTCTGGATTATGCCATTCTAACTATTATTTGTTGGATTTTATTTCTACCAACAAAATTAACTTGTGATAACTTATCCTCAAACTGATATTTACTGCATGATTTTTTTTTTAAATCTATTCTTATACACCAGAAAAGTGAAATATACGGGAATCTTTAAGCATGTGTAGTGTGTTGATAATTATGAAGAGACTCAGGACACACAACTGATGATCATTACCTTACCTTGCTTTGACATTATATGGCTTAGGACTGTGCTTACAAGCAGGATAACTGAGTTTGTCTGGCGTGGGTATGTGGGACTTTGTGTGGTAGCGAGATGAACTTGGGGGTGAAGGGACCTGCCGGAGAGTTGACTAACAGAGGGCTGCCAAGTGAGATGTCCCAGGGAGGTCCTGTGGCCCTGTAGGGCCAGAGAGTTGGCGATCCAGCAGGAGCAGAGGAGTGTGGTTCAGCATCGCAGAGGGTTGACGGGTCGATTTTTAATATTTCCTGCAACAGCACCTCAACTTGCTTTGACGTTATATGGCTTAGGACTGTGCTTGTAAGCAGGATGGCCAAGTTTGCCTGGTGTTCTGATTAGCATAATAGCCACAGTTAACATGAAGACAGTTCTCCTCTGGATGTGCCAAAATAAGCCCTCTCCATTGTTGATGGACAGATCAGCAGTTTGTGTCTATGTACTGTGGACACTTCTTGTATTCTTTATGACCCACCTCATTCAAAAAAATTTACTAAAATTCTTTAATGTGATATATTCTGATCAGATTATTTTTCTCCTCTGATGTCTCCCATATCCTCCTCACCTCCTTACCTCTTCAATGTTATGTACTCTCTCTCTCTCTCTCTCTCTCTCTCTCACACACACACACACACACACACACACACACCAAAGAACAAGCAGAAAACCCAGTCCAACCAACCAACCAACCAACCAACCAACCAAAACATCATGGTGTCCATTTTGTTTTGGTCAACTACTCCTGGACATTGGACCTTCTCTGTTGTGTGATTGATAGACCCAGTGATCCTCCATTGGAGACAACTGATTTTTCCTTCTTTGGTGCTGTCATTTTGTCTTGTTTGAACTCATGCAGGTCATGTGTGTCCAGGTCATGTGTGTCCTGTCAGTTTCTTGAATTGTAAGAGCATGGGCTCTAATGTGTCTGGAAGACACTGTTTCCTTAGTGTGACTAGTTTCTTTGTACATGTATTCCTCCTAGTACAGAGATCCTGGGAGAGACACATTTCCAACACTAATACAAAATACCGGCTTGTTTCTAGATGTGTTATACTGATTCAGGTCCAAATGAGAGGTTGAGAGTTCTCACTATTTAAAAAACTCATTCCATCTGGTATTATCAAGCCATTCAGGGTCTAGCAGCATGGCAGATGGATAGTAATGCCCATGAGAGGAGAGATTCTGAAATAGGGCTGATAGGATACTGGCTTGAGAATTTAGGTCTTTGGATGTAATTTTGTATGTAGCATGAAATGAATCATTAGGAGGATGAGCTACAGCAGGTTGATCCCAAACTCCTCAAAGATGCCCATAGCCACTTACAGCAGCCCCTGGTCCATCCAGACAGTGGAGGTAAGAGAAAGCTTTTCTAGGTCTGTGTAGACATGATCATCCTTGATGAGCGTTTTGTGCCTGTGCTCAGAATACCATTTTGAGATTTCTCTCTTTGTCTGTGTGTAACATATTTTATTCCTTTTCTGTGGCTAAATAGTGCTACGCGGCATGAAACCATCCAAATGTGTTAATTTGTCTTCTGCGGTGTGGACATTCAAATCTTTTCTAGTTTAAGCTGTTGTAAATAAAAACTGCTGCGACTCGGGTCCATGTCCTGTGTGGGTGGATAAATATTTATGTTTCAGAAAACAGAACCACATAGGGGAGGCTCTCCAGTTTAGGTTGGCTCTAGGTTGGAATCATGTGCAACGATTATAGATCTTAAGACTAAATGAGTAAACCCTCATAAAGTAATTGGTGTCTCTGTAAACATTTTTGAAGTGCCCACAAAGCTCTCATTCATAGGGCTCAGAGCACCACTGCATTAGCCTGACTTGTTTTGTGAGGTAAGAAAAGACCAGTTTTCTTCTTTCTGGGTACATAAGAGAGCAACTTCTTTGTCTAAGATGTTTCTAGGCAAAAGTCCTGTGGCATTTATTTGAGTAGTTCATTACACATCGTTATAATTTGCCACAGGCGCTAATCCCTTAAGCATCCTCCCTCAGACTTGAGCCAAACACTAAATCGCTTAACAGAACTTTTTCCCCAGAGTGCTGAAGAAGGTGTGAGCTAAACTCGGAGACACAACAAATTCCAAGCTAATGAGGCCAGTGAATAAAGCTGTAACCTTATGTAAGTAGAACTCAGAGCCTGATAGCTAAGCCCATGAGGACCAGCAAGTCTCTAAGATGCTAAGCGAGCTGGTGGGAACCAGGAAGATGGGACCTGAGGCTGCTGCTCAGGGTCACCAAAAGTTCCTTCTAGCAGCTCTGAGTGACAGGCTCCTTCCGATCGCGATCATGTGCTATGGGAGGAGACCTTTAAAGATAAGCTTCACAAAACGGAAGGGCACCAGCTGAGCCTGGTGCTCAGACTTAACTACCTAGGAATGAATCTTGGGGAAGGGAGAACTATTAAGTCTTCCCTTCCAGATAAATAGAGTGAAACTTGCATGGTTTACAACCATACATTAAAGAAAGAGAACGGGAAGACTATAGCATTCTGCCAGGACTTTGAGGGAGGTCGGAGGTGAGGAAAGAGACAGGCCAATGGCTGTCCCTGCTGCCCCTCCTGTCATCCCTGCACTAGAGCTTCTGGTCTTCAAAAGGCCTTTATCTAGAGAAGCTGAGTGGTAACATCTCCCTGAAGAGTGATTTTAGCCTGTTCTGCCTGCATTTTTTGGGTCATTGAGCCCAAGGGGTATGCGGTGGCCAGCTTTCAAGACTCTGCAAACCAACTATGCATATCTTTTCCATCTCTGTGGAGTCTGAAATCAACCGAAAGGGAACTGATATTCAGGTCAGGTTCCTTCACTCCTAAGTGACTTTAGGCAGGTTTCCTGATGTTTCTGGGTCTTGAGCGTCTCATCTGTAGTGTAAATACAGTAAAATCTCTGCTGTGTTCTAAAGCCACCAAGGAAAGCAAATGGGTGCAATATGCATGGAATTCTAGGGAACAGGAGAAACTTGACTGGTATTGGTCAGCATGCTGTTGGGGTGGCAAGAAGAGAGGCTGTCAGTGTGATCTAAAGTGGCAATTTTAAATCATAAGATCACATTAATTGTGCTACTAGCCACCTACTTTCATATCTGTGACTGTGGTACAGTATCCTGATCAAGAGGAACTTAGGAAAGTGTCTTAGGGTGTTAGGCTTTTATTGCTATGAAGAGATATCATGACCATGGGAACATTTCACTGGCTAGCTTACAGGTTTAGAGGTTTAGCCCATTACCATCTCTTCTGGTGTGCAAATGTGCATGCAGATAAAGCACCCATATACACAAAGTACATAAATATTTTAAAAATAACATTGAAAAGAAAAATGACAGATGAACTATCAGAGGCAGAAGCACACAAGTTTTTCAGGGAATTAAGGCTGAATGGAGAAGGGGAGAGACGTGTGTGAAGGGGTTTTGCTGACAGGCTGTGCACTTATTCAAAACCTGTGCTGTTTGTACGCATCTTGGGTTCTTGGCACGCATTGCTGTGTAGTTGTGACAAAGTAGTCTTCAGAATTTGCTGATCTGCAGACACTGGCAACACCCAGGAGAGCCAGGAGCAGAGGCTGATCTTGAGTGTTGATGACTTAAAAGAGGTTTATTGAGCAAATGCAAATCAATGGAAGCCACTGCTTTCTTAATAGCATTAGGAATATTGCCTTTAGGAAGGAGCCTGGCAGTGACATCAGAGAGCATTCTGGTAGTCACTGAATGAATAGGCAGCAGGTTTTGTGTGGAGGATGTAAATATTTCATCGAGATGTGAATAGAATAGAAACGTGGTTCACTAAACAGAAATGGGGCCAGTCTCTATCATGTTCTCCTGAAATTTCAGCCAAGGACGCTGGGCAGCAGCTGGTGGCTTTCTTAGATAATGCTGAAATGTGTGACACTTTAACACATATTCCCAAATGGCCTGTATGGCCATCATTACTGCATGTTTATAATTGTGAGGTCACATACACGAGGTGATATGCACCTATGAACTCAACATACGGGAAGCTGAGACAGGAGATCACAAGTTCAAGGCTAACTAGCTAAAGACCATCTAAAAATATGAAGTATGGGCAAAGAAGATGACTTGGTGGGTAAATTACTTGGCAAGCAAGCATGAGGATCTGAGATTGGACCCAAGGCCTAAGGAGGTGGCTTCGTAGGTAAACTGCCAAGCATGCAAGCATGAAGACCTAAGATTGGATTCTCAAACCTACATAAAGCTGGGCATATTAGCAGTCTTCTCTAATGGTAGATCTTCTACCCTGAGATCGGAGCAGGGACAAGAGGATCCTTGGAGGTTGGCAGGCCAGCTAGCCTGTAAATGCAGTGCTATACAGCAAAAGACCCTCCTCAAACTAGACAGACAGAGAGTACACACACCGAATGTTGCTCTTTGTCCTCTAGATGTATACAGTGTCACGCTCAGACCTTCACTTACACATGTACATGCACGTGCAAAGATAAAAACTAAAATAAAAATTGAAGCATGTTGACTTCTGAGTTCTAACACAGTAAAGATCCACTCCCCACAGTCCCTGCAACCATAAGGGTCTTCAAAATGGGATCTGAGACAAACACATGTCTGTATTTCTGAATAAATGATTTTGCTATAACAAGAAGGTGCACAGGGCAATGGATACTCAGAGCCAGAAGCTTAGGACGTAGCAACAGCAGACATTTCCTTATTGAGCCTAGCACTCCCCAATGCTGGCTGCATTTCTGCTGGTCTCTTCCACCCACCCAGTGGGAAAAAAATGAAAGGGTCTTAAAGGTTATGGTCATGGCTGAGTACTCAGCTGAGAACTCAGCTGGCAAATTGCTCGTCATTGACCTGAGTTTGATCCCCAGCACCCATATAAAAATCCAGGTGTGCTACACATGTGTAACATCAGTGCTGTGCAGGCAGAGACAAGTAGACATGCCAAGTTGACAGGAGCTAGCCTTGCCTAATTGGTGAGCTCCAAGTCCTACAGGTGGACATCTAAGGCTGACCTTTACACATAAGTGTGCACATGCACTGGAGCCCACCACAAGCTACACTCACAGGAACATTTGCTTCCTTATAATATTATGATAAAAGAAACTCACAGATCTCAGATGAGATTAACAGATCAGCTTCTTTTAAAAAATTATCATTGTGTATGTGTGTATGTGTGTACGTGTGTATGTACAAGCACACACATGCCATGGTGCATGCGTTGTTGTTGGTTCTGGAATCAAACTCAGATCATCAGGCTTTGTTCCATTTTAGATTTTTCTTTTATTTTATAGGTATCGGACATTTTGCCTGCACGTATTTTCTGTGCGCCACATGCATGCAGTGCCCACAGAGGCCAGAAGGGGGCGAGAGGCCCTCTGGAATTGCAGTTACAGGCTATGAACTGCCTGGTAGGAGGGGAATTGAACCGATAGAACAACTAGTGCTCTCAGTCTCTCTAGCTCTGTAGCAAGCATTTTTACCCACAAAGCATCTCTCCAGCCTTGTGGCAAGCAGTTTTACCCACTGAGTCATCTCAGTAGTCTCAAAGCTCTCCACCAACGAATCTACACGTAGCGTGTCAGAGAGCAGAGGGATATGGATACCTTGGGGTGGCGATGGCCAAGAGCCAGGGAGCATCGTGTACCCAAGCAGGCGCCAGCCCTTGAGCACAGACTCTGTACCACACAGAGATGCTATTTGAGACACGTGGTCATTGGATGCCGCCTGAAGCCTGAGAAGGCTACTTTGTTGATTGAGTTTACCCAGAGGCAACAGAGTTTACTTTAAATTGTTAAATATTCTGTTAGGAGGAGGTTGAGGAGCCCTCCAGACAGGGATTAAAAACATCTAGTTGCTGTTTTTGTTTCTCTTACTGTGAAAAAAATACCCCAACAAAAGCACTTGTAAGGGACAAAGAATTTATTTGGCTTAAAGTCCCAGGCTATAGTTCATCATTGTGGGAAAGTCAAGGCAGGACGTTTGAGGTGGTTGGTCACATGTATGATTGAGAGCAAAGAAAATGGACACATGCACGCTTAAAGGCAGCGAGGTTGCTCCATTCTTATATAACGCAGGATTTCCTGCTTGTGGCATGGCTCCACCCACAGGGGTCAGGTCTTCTCGTGCTGACGAGCGAGCGTGATAGCCATGCCCCACAGACACTCCCACAGGGGCTCGCCGAGACGCTCTTCCTAGGTGATTCTGGACTGTGCAAACTAACAATTCAATCTAACCATCAACCAGGTATGGCAAGATATATCTTTAATACCAGCACTCAGAGGCAGGGACAGGCAGATCTCTGTGAGTTCAAGGTCAATTTTGTCTACAACGATGATTTCTAGGGCAGCCAGAGCTATCTGGAGAGAGACGCCTACTGACCTAAGACGGTATGAGACAGTACAGAGTGTAGGAGGTAGGTTTTCTGAATAGAGACAGACCCAGACTTCGCATGATTATTATGGCTAAGTCATCTTTCCTCACACTTTGCAGACATCACTATCTGGTCTTAACACTTGAATTTTTGCAGACAACAAACGTGACATTCACGCCTAGCTTTCACTCACCCACCCATTTCCATTGAGCATGCATTTATATCCATGATGCATGCTAGGAATGGTCAGTATATTAACCAGCATGTGCCATTACAGTGAAACTCCTGATGAGGGTTTCCTCATGATACTAGGGTTCAAATCCAAGGTCAGGTGGCCTCATTTGTTTGGTCCTCTGGTGAAGGTTGCATGTGGCGCTCTATAGCACACAGAGAAGGGGGTGAGGAGACCAGGGTTCCATAGTGCCTTTTGAGAACATATTACCAGTGACTGTAGGATCTCCTTACAGCCCTGGGGCCCTGGACCATTTCTGATGGACCGCAGGGGACAACACATCTAACCAGAGGCTGAGGATGCCTTCCACACAATCACCTAAACAGGTGCCTGCCCTTGAAGAATGCAGAATGCCTCAGCTAATCGTAGACTGGATTATGAAAGCAAAAACACCTGTGTTCATATTCAAAAATAAAGCCAGGTGGGGGATAGTCAGTCATTCATGGTTTTTCTATAGGAGTAGCATTTACAGCCTGTGCTGCTGGGATGAGAGCACTCAGAATATCAGACTTACCCATTCACAGAGTGAAACAGAATGTGGTGTGTGTGTCGTGGGCAGGAAGGGAAACAGCTCCGGGATGCTAGTACCTTAAAATGTTAGGACTGAGGCAGTGGTTCCGTTGGCAAAATGCTTGCCTTGCAAGCATGAAGACCTGAGTGTGACCCCCCACTTCATCCCAAGAAGCCACATAAAAATGCCGGGGGTGTTAGTTAACATGCTAGTATTCCCAGATCTAGGGAGGCAGAAATAAGATTTCTAGGGCTTGCTGTTTGGCCAGCCTAGCTTAATGGCCTGTCTCAAAGGAGGATGGCACCGTAACCAAGCAATCCCCACAAAATTGTCCTCTGGCCTCTGAGTGCACACGAGTCACAAACATGGACATACATTTAAAATAAACATCACTGACTGTAATTTTCATTTAGTTTCTCACCCTGCAGTGCCCTCTGGTGGCAAAATTAAAGTACTTCATCCCAACCTGCACTGTTTTTTGCTTGTCTGGGACAGCTACATAATTTATCATGCAAACTTAAAAGAGTTTTGATTGTAAAATGGGAAATGATTAATAATTCCCTAGAGTGCCAAGCAGGAAATGAATCTTGCTGAGAACAAACACACCCTGGAGGGGAACATGACTCTGACACCGAATCAGTGAACTCCGGGCTCATTTCTGATGTTAGAAGGCTTGATTCTTAGCTTTCCCTCACTAATTATCACATGGTGATCGTGGGATTACCAGGTAAACTGTAGGGCAGCTAATTACAGATCACCAGCAATACGCCTAAGACATCAGCAGACACCTAAGGGTGTCTCAAGCATTCAGATGAGCAGAAAATAGTTTTAGTTTTAATACACCCCATAAGTTGTTGCATGGGACATACTTATCCTAAAAAGTATTTGCCACTTATCTGAAACTGAGGTGTTCCTGAGGGATCTGTTTTTCTTTCTCCCAAATGTAGGAAGTGAGATAGGAGCGATCCAGTTGCTTGCTCAGTGGGAAGGACTTGTCATGTCAGGCCTGGGCTGTGTAGCCGGACAGATGACGGCTGCAGTGGCACACAGTGCCCAGTGACTTGGGGACTTGGGGGAGGGGGTGTGTGCTCCCATGCTTGTGTGGCACCCGGGAGGCACTCTGCAGTCTGAGTTGGGGATATCTCTGACAGTAGTCCCAGCTCTGGGTATAAGTGCTGGGTTTGGGCAGGGGTTACCAGCTTCTAGAATTTCTACCTAAGGGACATTGTGGTATCACCAAACCTTTCTCTGACACTGCCCTTCCCACAAAGGGGTCTCTGAAACCCATTTTTGAAACTGTAGTTTATCCTTATGGCCACAACAGCAACTAGTTGTAGGGACAGCCAACTAAGGTGGAACAGTTAAGAGTCCATATTCTAGGGTTCTCATAATTGGGATACAAGGTGCTAGTCACCAGTGGAAACAAAGTTCTGGGATCTGGAATAATCTCTCCAGCAGGGAGGTGGGAAGAAGAGAGAAGGGGATGGAAGAGAACATGAGAAGAGGAGAAGTGGAGAGAGGAGGAGGAGAAGGGAGGAGAGGGAGGAGAGGGAGGAAGGGGCGGAGGAGAATGGGGAGGAGGAGAATGGGGGGAGGAAGGGGAGGAGAGGGAAGAGGAGAATGGGGAGGGGGAGGAGGAAGATGAAGAGGGAGAGGAGGAGCTAGAGAAAGGCATATGTGAGAGAACATGAGGGAATGGCTAGGAAAAGCAAAGACCCTCCGGGCCCCAGACATATGATAAGCCAGGGCTCCCGTCTATGTGTCCCTGAAGCCCCACAGCCTGGACCTGAAACCCTATCTTAGTCACAGTTCTATATCTGTGAAGAGACACCACGAGCAAGGCAACTCTTATAAAATGAAGCATTTACAGAAACGTACAGTTTCAGAGGTTTAGTCATGGCAGGAGGAACATGGTGGTATGCAGCAGGCCCTGGAGCACCAGCTGAGAACTACCTCTCGAGTGGAGAGAAGGGCAGAGAGAATAGACCTGGCTTGGGCTTTTTGAAAAGCCCACCCCTAACTGCATACTTCCTTCAATAAGGCTATACCCCATAATCCTTCTAATCTTATCAAAGAGCTACACTGTCCAGTGGCTAAGAATTCAAATATGAGCTGATGGGGGCCATTCTCACTCAACCACGACACGCTCCACAGCCCCACAGCTATGATGGTCCTAGCACACCATCCAGAGGAACGCTTGGCACAGCTGGAGTGCACGCCCTCCCACTGCTGCTTCTGCTCATTCACTAAGACTGCATCAGAGTGTTGTCCTCCAAGAACAGTAACTGCCGCCTTCTTCACAGAGCAGTTGTGAGCACTAGCAGCATCAGGCCAACCTACTCTGGGCTTGTTGCTGCCTTGTTTGGGGATGGAGAGGAGCAGGTGTTTGTATCTCCAGAGGAAGAACTTCACACAACACCCCTAAATATGTTTCCTGAAGATTTCTTCCCAAGCACTCTTCTCCCCTTAAATGAAATACTATATCCAGAAAACTGTTTTCCAAAGGCATGCCCACCCTCCCTAAGGTCTCCTGCTGCCCCCTCAGGAACTTCCTTTTTGGTCCCTGCACCAGGTGTCTTTTAACCCTGTGTAAATACCTGTAGCTTCTTTCCATGCACGCGCCAGCTCAGCTGTCTGGACTCAGGCCAGTATTTTACAGCTCTGGTTAATGAGGTCTGTTGCCACCTAGTGGCCATCTAGGGTGAAAGGGGAACTCCATCCAGAAGAGACATGGGTAGTGCGTTTTCTTGCCTGCTGAAGAAGCAGCGTCACTCATAAAAGCACCAGGAAGCTCAGAAGATCCCCGACATAAGCAGGATTTGAAGCAGCATGTGGAAGAAGGCGAGGTTCATATTTGCAGGCTGACAAGCAATCAGCTGTGGAAATAGTCACCAGTCCATTGTGCCATCGTGGACTCTTGTTTTCTCTGCGGTTTCTTTCCCTCGCCACGGGAAACTGCCCAGGTACTGTTCCACTTGTCCTCTCGGCTGCCTGGTCAGGCCACTGCAGTTGGCCCAGAGACGGGCCTTCACACTTAGATGGGTGCATTAGAGTCCCCCTCTAAACATAGGACTTGAATGAAGTCAGGGAGTGGGGAGATGGTGTTCTGCACAAACATGAGGACCCGAGTTTGGATCACCAAACCCATATGAAAGCCAGCTACAGCAACCTGCTCCTGTGACCCTAGCACTGGGGACAGAGATAGGAGGATCCAGGGGGCTTGCGGCCAGCCAGCTTAGACAGTGAGCAAAGGTTCAGTGAGACCCCAACTCAAAAAGCAAGGTGGAGAATGACAGAGGAAGAGCCCCAATGTCAGTAATTGTCCTGTATATGCATACACACACACACACACACACACACACACACACATGCACTCACACAGGCACGTATACACATACACATACAAACATGCACACATAAACACAAGCATGAACACACAAACACACACAAACATGCACATGCACACATACACGCACAAACATGCACACATACACACATACATGCACAAACATGCTCACATACACACAGAAACATGCACACATATACACATATATACAAACATGCACACACATACACATGTAGTCACACACACACAGGCACATATACGCACATGTTTTGGATGGTGGCCATATGAACTGAAGATGGTCAAAGCAGAGGGGGAATATTTGCCTCAAGATTGTGTAAACTGGTGCAGAGCTGGGGGGTTTCTTTGTGGAAGAGAATAACGCTTGCTATGCTGAAGTCTGTCCTCTGAAGAGTCTCACTTTAAAATGCTTTTTAATGTTTTAAAAATCACTTAATATTTCATTTTTTGCCATTATGCATTTATGTATGTGGGTCTCTCTGTGTGTATGTGCACTGTTTGCAGATGCTCATAGAAGCCAGAAGAAAGCACCAAATTGTCTAGAACTGGACTTACAGGTGAGGGTGAGCCTCTGATGTGGGTGCTGGGAACTGTGCTTGCCAAGGTCCTGCCTCAGTGTGAGGAGAGTCCTGAGAAAGGAGAGGATGGGAGCAGTGCCCATTCAATGGTGACTCAGTCAGCAGTGGATGCGAGCTGTCAGTTCAGGTGCTCCCTCTGTTCCCTGAGGATTCTCACCATTCTTCCATCTTCTCCTTTCTTCCTTCTTCTCATTCCTTTTCCTTCTCCTGACCAGAGAGGTTGAACCCAGTCTTTTATTTATTAAAGCTATACCATCAAGGATTTGACCACTGTTAATAATTTTTTTTTTTTTTTTAGAAATCCTTAAACTTGCGTACTATTTTCACAAATCCCAGGTTGTTAGTTCCAACCCCTGCTTCCTTAAAACAGAAACTAAACACAAAGCAAAAGCACATTTCCTTATAGTTTTTACATAGCCTGTTCTTCACAGGTAACTGGGCACAAATCTTGTGGTTTCCTGGTACGGTAGACAGCAGTCTTTAGTAAATACTTTCATGTAAGAACAGAAAGGTGACAGACTACTAGGGTTTAAATGAGTTCTTACAAAGTTTTAAATTTTATGTAAGTAAAGCACCTAGCTTTCTCTAGCATCTCTCAGATCGTCATCTTCAATCCTTCAATTGGCTAGGAGAACAAAATACTAACATTTTACATGCTTGTTCATCATCTTTTAATTCTCTAATCTCTGTTTCCTCATCCTGGCAATTCCATGACCTCATATGCTCTTCTCCTAATACTATGTATTTCTAAATCATGTACAAGCCTTTTTCCTATAAAATAAACCCATCTATCATTTGCTTGTTTTCTATAGATTCCTTCTTTTCTTGTCTACCTTTTCTTCTTGAGAACACTTTAACTCTCTGTCCTTGATGCTCCCAAGTTCACTCTGGCTAATTAATGCAGCAGTCATTGGACTGGAAGGTACTTGTATCTCCTCATGAGTCCAAATTCAAGGCCACGTCTGGCAATGAACTATTTCTACAAAGGACCGTGTAGGCTTTTATGGCCTCTGTGGCTACGTTGTCTAGATCCTTTCCCATGGCTGTAAAGGCCAAGCAGAAGACTTGTTCCTCATCCTCCACAGCCTCATGACCACCTCTACTCCTCATTCCTGAGAACAGATCTGTTTCATTTATTATGGAATGATTAGCTCTGAGTAATAGGGGAAGTATATTCCCCAAAAAGAGATATAGAAAAGACAGCATATCAGCTTCATTCCAATAGCACATGTGGGGATCAATGGCCTGGTGATGTGCCAGGAGGCAGGCTCTCTCTCTCTCTCTCTCTCTCTCTCTCTCTCTCTCTCTCTCTCTCTCTCTCTCTCTTCTCTTTCACATGCACACACACACACACACACACACACACACACAGAGACATACACACATAGACATGCACAGTCACACACACAGACACAGCTATACACAGCCACAGCCACACACACACATACACAGCCACACACATACACAGCCACACACACAGCCACAGCCACACACAGCCACAGACACACACAGATACAGACACACACAGATACAGACACACACACACACACATACACAGCCACACACATACACAGCCACACACACAGCTACAGCCACACACAGCCACAGCCACACACAGATACAGACACACACAGATACACACACACACACACACACACACACACACACACACACACACACACACGCAGCTATACCTGACCTGGCATGAACTCAAGTCCTCTTCAAGAGCAATGAAGAAGATTCCCATATGTCCAAATTGCACATGAACCATAGGTGACCTGATCCTGAACCACAGGTGACATTTGTGCTGAAGAACCTCTTACCACTTTATCAGGCCGTGAGTGAGTGAGACAAGGTATTAGACTCCTTTGGACATTTTTCTTTTCTATGCTCCACACAACTTGTGGTATGCTGTGATTTTCAAACAGATCTGAGGAACCACTGCCTTGGGATCTGGGGGCACTGGCCTCTACTCCTGCATAGGAAACCCTAAACTGTTAAGCCCTTGGCCAAAATATCCAAACATGCTTGGAGGAATTCGTAAAACTCAGCTACTATAGGAAATGGTAACAGCTCACAAACACTATTTAGTGTTAAGGACTTCAGATGTCACTAGCCCTGCTTAAAGGGGGCCAGAACAGTTTCTTTTGTTCTGGGTAGGATCAAAATGATTTTTTTTTTAAACATCACAGGAGTCTCACAGTAGGGTTTCAGCATTTGGAAGCAGCAGGGACATAGCTTTCTTTGATGCAGTCAAGATATAAGGATTGCTGACAGCTTCTAACAGGCAGGAAGAATCCAGATGTTTATGCTGGATTTTCCAGGTCTGGAAGAAGATAGGATTCCTCCTCAGCAGGCAGACCAGGATTCCTCTCTAGGACCTGACTAGACAGAGGGTTACTGGTTTTCCAAGTGACCCATAAGTCACCCTCGAACACATGATTTTGGTCTTGGTCACTAGGAGTCTGTCTAAGCGTGCAAAGAAAAGCCACAGCAGACTCACTACATTCATGACTTCACAGATCGTCATGTAAGCAAGTGTGCAGTGAAACCACCAACTGGACCACTCCTTGACTGCAAAGAAAGGTTTACTTGGGAGAGTTGGAAGATGTCATGACTACCTCTTGGAGGAAGAGAAAATACCAAAAGCAAAAGGCAGGGAGACTTTCTGGTTTTAATGAAACTCACAGGGACAGGAGGCAGCCTGTAAGATGGAAGTTAGGACAGCAATGTGCAGAAGACTGCAGGAATTAGTGTGTGTGTCTCTGCTTGGATGGAAGGGCGTCCGGGGACATGGGAGCCCGGGTAACACACAACTTTGAGAGGAAGTCTCCTCAGCAGGTGTTGCGGCTCCCAGGGGAGGGTCTCCCCACTGAGCTGAGGGGCTCAGGAGCCTCAGCTGAGCTCCTTCTCTTCCATTCTTTTCTTCTTGGTTTCTTCTGACAAGAGAGTCACACCGGGCAGGAAATCTCATGAAAGAGATTTAGTGAAGGGTCCAGGGTGTGGAGGGACGAATTCAAGGATTCTTCCCTCCCAGAAGCGGGCAGCAGGGAATTGGACAAAGAGGCAGGGCTTATATAGTATTTCTTAGGGGCCCGAGCTTTTCAGGGCAGAGATTTCCTGATTGGGGATTGGTGGGATTTCAAATCCTGAGCTTGGGGAGCTCAGGGATTAGTGGGTTTTCCTGATCAGCGATTGGGTTTTCTGCTCAGGGATTGGTGGGTTTTCCTGATCAGCGATTGGGTTTTCTGCTCAGGGATTGGTGGGTTTTCCTGATCAGCGATTGGGTTTTCTGCTCAGGGATTGGTGGGTTTTCCTGATCAGCGATTGGGTTTTCTGCTCAGGGATTGGTGGGTTTTCCTGATCAGGAATTGGTGGCTTTTTATTTTTTCCAACCTCTTTTTCCTGCCTTGGAACCATGGACTAGGGTGTGAAATCCTTCCAGGATGCAGCAAGCTTTTGCTGAGGGGCCATTTCTGTAGGGCTGTTGGGAGTCCAGGGTGGAGAGGAGGTGCTGCCACCTCTGGACAGTTCTTGTGGGATAGTTCCTGCTGTGGTGTTTCACCAAAGCTTTAAGCCAAGGCAGGAAAGGTGTCGCCACCGTGGACAACTCCACCACTTTGAAGGGTTTTGCAGCCCACTGCTTAGGGACTACAGCTTGGGGGGGCTTTGATATGTGTTTATAGGGCCATGCTAATAGGGAACTAGGTTTCCCATTGATAGAGATACAAGTACTGGCTCTTCCTGACAAAGAAACCCACTCACAGGTTTCTGAGCAAAAGTTTTTGCTTACTTTCTAACAGTCCTTCTGTTTACCTGTCAGGGTGCAGCCTGAGCTCAGCCCAGATTGAAACACACAACATTGCTAGCAGCACTGCCATTTTGGGACTTGTGGGTGAACTTTGGACCTAACACTTTCCATTTAGGATGAGGCTGAGGTCGGTAACTGTGTTAAATAGGAAATCAAGTTAATGAAAAAATAAGTGAATTGTAGTCACGGTGGTGACAGAAGACAAAAATGGAGAGAAGACTGGTGTGTAAGTGTGACTGGCTTCCATCCTGAGTCCTCCAACTGCTCATACAATGCTAGGGAAGGGATGACTGGGGTAGGTGAAGGTTATATGCTATTCCTCATCATGGCGGCCGTATCTCCTGCATCTACAGGATGTGTTTCTGGTTCTGGTGGATGTGGTCTTGCCAGCCTTGGGAAACCAGGGACTACTTCACTGAACGCTGATGACGTGAAAACCCTTTCCATGCAAGGAAAGTAGTTTCCCCTTGCTGGAACCAACTTTATTTCTTGCCTTTCATATGGTATGAGTGCCTCCAAATGAATGCTTTGCAGATCAGAAACCTGTGTGTGATGGTTAATAGTGACTGTCAACTTGACAGGACCCAGGGTCACCTGTGTGACAAAGCCTTGGGCATATCTGTGAGGAATTTTCTAGATTTTGTTTCAGATGTGGGTGATACCATGGGCTGGGGTACCACATGAGAAAGAAAGCAAGCTGAGAACCAGACAGTGGTGGCGCACGCCTTTAATCCCAGCATGTGGGAGGCAGAGGCAGGCAGATTTCTGAGTTTGAGGCCAGCCTGGACTACAGAGTGAGTTCCAGGACAGCCAGGGCTACACAGAGAAAGCAAGCTGAACACCAATCTCTGTTTTTCTCTTTGCTTTCTAACTGTGAATGTAACGTAGCCAGCTACGCAAACTTTTGCTACTCTAACTGCCACCTAGGGTGGACTGTACCCTCAGAGTGTGACCCCCCCCCCCAAGTAAACCCTTTCTCCCTTAAGCTGAATTTGTCAAGATATTTTATCACTGCAAAGAGAAAAGTATACATCAAAGGAGCAATGAACAGGTCCCTCAAAAGTTCAGGACCAGCTTGGGTGACACCAGGTAGAGTTGGGATGCTGTCCTCCAAGGTGGTCAGTGAACGGCAGAGTCTGAAGTCACCTCAGAGTGCTTTGTTAACATCCGTCAGTGGATGAAAGAGAACTGTCCCCAGAGTCTCAGATATTGGAACACTGGGTCCCCAAGTTGGCACTGGCTGGGAGATAATGGAGCCTTTAGAGGTACAGTCTGCATGGAGGAAGTACAACACTGGGGGTGGGATTTGAAGTTTTATAGCCTAGCCCTGCTTTCTGTGTACAGGTAAAATGTGATTGGTCAGCCTCATGCTCCTAAAATGCTTTGTCTTCCTTGTTTTGGTGGACTGTGTCCTCTCTGGAACTGTAAGTCAAAACAAAACAACACAAACAAAAAACTCAAACCATACAAAAAACAAACAAATAAAAAACAAACAAACAAAAAAGTCAACCAGCCAAAAACCCTTTCTCCTCTAAGTTGCTTTTTGTCAGGGTACTTTTTTAAAATCATAACAACAGAATAGTAACTAATACAATCAGCATACCCAGGTCTGGGAACCGAGTCTTGAAAGTGTGATTGACTCCTTTCACGGTCATTTCTGATGACTGGCTAGGGCTTGTGCTTCCTGCCTCTGGAACCTAAGCCTAGCAGCATGGGAATTCCAGGGCCTGGAGAAGTGAGTTGGGTTCCACTGAGATGCACAGTAGGGATCTCATGGAATCCAAATGTGACTGCCACCTGGCCACTTGGGGCCTTTCCTGACAGTGACCAGCAAGTAAAGCAAGCAAGAGGCTCCTTTATCATCCGTAGCTGTGAGCTCTCCGGTCAGGGGGACTAGAATCATTGCCATGTTCCTGAGATGTGGCTGGGCCTCCCGGAATTGTCTGGGGGACTTTATAGGTGCTCCTGTGACAGTGGTGACAGGGCAGTCACAGCTACGGTGGCCTGGTGAGAGCAAGAGAAGCAAAGCTCAGACTTTCAGAGAGGGAGGACTGTACTTGGATCACTGTGACACTGAGGGATACGAGGGACATCTGGAAGGAGTGGTGAGGAGGGAGCAATCTGTTCCCGCCACAGGCCTAACCAGCTACAGGTGACCGCTCCCTGGTGGTTCACTTTGTTTATTGTCTTGACTGGTTAAGACAGTAAGATGGTGCAGCTATTCCTAGAGGAGCAGTAAGGTGCTCTCATGGATGTGTCTGTTACAGTGCTTTGGTTTCCAGACAGGACTAGATCCTGAGGGCTCTGATCTAATGTGTGGATTTGTCCCTTGACAGGTTCATAGCAAAATGTCATCATTAGGAGGCAGGGATTGATTGGAGAAAGTAGTTCAGGGGATGTGTCCTGGGGGGGGGTGCATTATATGTTGCCATGGCCTCTTTCTGTCTCATTTCTGTCATGTGGACTTTTTCCTTTCTTCCTGAAGAGAAACAAGATACACCCATCTACTTACCCCAGATAAGGAACCTACACCAGACTAAAGTTAGTGACTGCATCAATATCTAACTTTGTGTTATGGGGGCCCACCAGAGATGACCACTCAGACACAGTTTATAGGCAATGGAATATTTTTATTCCACCTGGATGGAACCACACTCAGGTATTTGGGACCCAAGTATAGCCCAAAGCATTTAGGCTTAGGGACTTTCAAAGGCAAAAATCACATCCTGGCACATCACTCAGCAGTTTTAGGGGAGGTTTTGCATAAGTAGGCACTTTAACAGAAGCCAAGATAAGCAGTTAGTTGAAGGGGTGTGTGTGCTGTGCACAAGCAAGAGTTTAACAGATGCTAAGGTAAGTTAGCTGTGACTCTTGACTTCAAGTTTCTAGAATAGAGTTGGGCAATTTTCCATAGGATTCTCCATCAAGAAGATAAAATTCTAGTTAAACCTGAGATGACCTCAGCAAGAATGCAAGATGGGGGGGGACCTCTGCACTGCCTTGCCCTGTCACAGGTGAACCAATGAGTTTATTGGGGATACCCATAATAGTATAGGTGAGGGATCTCTTACAGGAGCAGCCATAGATCAGAAGCAGCTGTATCACTGAAAGCCCACAATGCCATCGATGGATGACTTAGGAAAGCTGTAATACACTTAGGAAAGTGTAGTAACTGTAAACTGTTACTCTCTGCAGGGCAGCCTTTGACTCTCTGCTCACAGATAGATTGTAGCTTGTGGATCTGAGACTACTCCCAGGAACCCATCTGGGCAGAGTACCCTCTCCAGCTACTGATCACTGCTTCTATATATAACCTTGGGGAAGGACTCCCATGAAGTGCACAAATTCTGGCTTTTCCTCGTCATAAGAATCTTGTTTAGTTTATTTACTTCCTGGTCTTATGAGCCTCCCACCTCCTTTGAAAAGGGAGTGTGTACTGGCTGGTTTTGAGTGTCAACTTGACACAGGCTGGAGTTATCACAGAGAAAGGAGTTTCAGTTGGGGAAGTGCCTCCATGAGATCTGACTGTGAGGCATTTTCTCAATTAGTGATCAGGGGGGAGGGCCCCTTGTAGGTGGTACCATCTCTGGGCTGTATTCTTGGGTTCTATAAGAGAGCAGGTTAAGCAAGCCAGGAGAAGCAAGCCAGTAAGAAACATCCCTCCATGGCCTCTGCATCAGCTCCTGCTTCCTGACCTGCTTGAGTTCCAGTCCTGACTTCCTTTTGTGATGAACTGCAATTTGGAAGTGTAAGCTGAATAAACCCTTTCCTCCCCAACTTGCTTCTTGGTAATGATGTTTGTGCAGGAATAGAAACCCTGACTAAGACAAATTGGTACCAGCGTAGTGGGGTATTCCTGTGACAACCTGACCATGTTTTGGGGAGGACTGTGGAAGGACTTTGGAACTTTGAGCTAGAAAAGCCATTAGAATATTAAGAGCTTGGTGGAAAGTTCTGTAGGAGCTTGGAAGACAATGTTAAGAATAGTGCAAAAGATAGAGGTCTGGCTTGTGAAATTTCAGAGGGAAGATTAAAGACTCTTACAGTGGCCATGTTTTGATTGTGAAGATTCTGTGGTTTTGGTTAGCTGGGGCTGAAGAATCAGCTGTGAGTAACAAGATACCAGAACCACTAAAGCAAACCTTTGTGTTACTGGGACTATTGATGCTGGTTATCTGGAGCTAAGAAATTAGCGGTGATTAAGAAGAGACCAGCATCACTGAGATGAAATCTTCTGGGAAGTGTTTTCTGAGAGCACAGAGAGTGTGTTCTAGAGATAGCCACAGTTGTATTTTGTGCTGTGGCTGGACTTGGTACTGTGTAAGAGTCACCCAGATGGTACTGGTTTTGAAGGCATGAAGGGGTCATGAAGAGCAGCTGAGGCTCTTGGCACAGTGAGAGGCCATGGAAGGCCATTGGTGAAGGTGCAGCCTCAGTTGCAATTGATGTCCCAGGACTTGAAGGGGTCATGCATAGGAGCAGAGGCTTGTCACCATGAAGAGAGCCTATGAGAGGCTATTGGTGAAGCCTAATTACAGTGGAAAATAGCGGCATTTGGGAGATGCCAGTACTATGTGATGAGCACCAAGAACAGCAGCAGCAGTGGAGTACAGGCAGCTGGAGCCTAGAAGACAAGCTGTGTGCTACAAAGGGCAGAGCTGGAGAAGTGACACAAGCCCTTGGAGGAGCCCAGAAAATTGTGAGTTGGATCCCAGACATTGAACCATTGGAGTTTTGAGTTTTGCTTTTGGTTGTGACTGTGCCCTGATATGTTTCCTTCTTGAAGGAAGAAAGTATTTTAGTGGAGCCCACAGTTAGAGACTGAATTTTTAAAAGACTTTGAATTTTAAAGATATTGGACATTTTAAAGTGATTGAACTTTTAATATGCAAAGACTGTGGGACTTTTAAAGTAATTTAGATCTTGGGGATGAATAAGAAAGTAAGGGTTGAGGCTTAATAGTGATGTGTTTGTGTGTCAAGTTGACAAGGGGTCAATTGTACTGGCTGGTTTTGAGTGTCAACTTGACACAGGCTGGAGTTATCACAGAGAAAGGAGCTTCAGTTGGGGAAGTGCCTCCATGAGATCTGACTGTGAGGCATTTTCTCAATTAGTGATCAGGGGGGAGGGCCCCTTGTGGGTGGTACCATCTCTGGGCTGTATTCTTGGGTTCTATAAGAGAGCAGGCTGAGCAAGGCAGGGGAAGCAAGCCAGTAAGAAACATCCCTCCATGGCCTCTGCATCAGCTCCTGCTTCCTGACCTGCTTGAGTTCCAGTCCTGACTTCCTTTTGTGATGAACTGCAATTTGGAAGTGTAAGCTGAATAAACCCTTTCCTCCCCAACTTGCTTCTTGGTAATGATGTTTGTGCAGGAATAGAAACCCCCGACTAAGACAGAGTGTTTCAATTTAGAGGAAGTGATCATGTAGCATCTTGCTGTCTCTTTTTCAGCTTCCCATCACCACATTTTGCACCATGCTGCTCTGTCAGGCCCTCCCATCCACAGTGGACTGAAACCTATAAAAACATGAGTCAAATCACATCTCTTGAGTTGTCCTGGCAATGAGAGAAGCAAAGGTCATGCTCGTTTTTTTTTACCTGTCTGGATTCATTTGAAGGCTGTGGTCCACCATGACCTTGCAGGCATGGTAACAGAACAGAACTGGTGTGTAGCTGAGATGATCTAAGGTGGGTCAGGGCAGACTCTGGCCCACCGTCTCTCGGTTTGAGCTCTGATTTCAGCAGAGAATGAGCAGCTTCTGTGTTTTGTGGCAGGTCATTCAATGCTCACAGCAATTTGCTGCAATTTGGGGCTCTGGGCCCTTTGTTCTGTAGACTTCACCCAAGTCATGCATGAGGAATGCTTAAGTCAGTTGGTTTTGATTGGTAATAAAGTTGCTGGTGGCTAATGGCTAGGCAGAGGGGGGGGCAGGGCTTTTTGGATTCCTGGGCAAGAGACAGAGCTGGCGGGGAGGGAGGAGAAAGGGATAGCTGCTACCCTGGGAAAGGAGTAGTTGCTATGCCTGAGAAGGCAGGACAGAGAGACAGCCAGGGAAGAGCAGCCCCAGGGTGCTCCCCAACTAGGTCTAGGGCAACAAAGATGAAATACAGATTTTAGTAAGTAGTAACTCAGGAGTATCCGAGGGGAGGTGTTAGTCACGTGGAAGTTTGGGAGTGGCCCAGCCACTGAGCTGTTTAAGGCATATTAAAATATAAGGCTGTGTGTGTGTGTGTGTGTGTGTGTGTGTGTATGTGTGTATGTATGTGTGTCTGTGTCTATGTGTCTATCTTTCATTTGGGAACCCAGAACATTGGGGTGGGTAGCGAGGAACATGTCACCATTGCCTGGATGATTCTAGTAGAGATTAATTGGTAAATTTGACAGCCATCTGCTGCTCTGCTTCCTACCAAGGACTCTTCCTCTGAAGACAAAAAGCCAAAATAAACCCTCTCTTCCCTGAGTTGCTTTTGATCATGGTGTTTATTGATAGTAGCAAAAAGCAACCAATACATTCATTAAGTACAGAGACTATTGGTTAGCCTGGTGGGGTTTGGAGTCATCTAGGAGGCATACCCTCTACGCCTGCGTTTGAGGGTATTCACAGAGAGGACTGGCTGAGGTGGGAACCCTGTACTCTGAATAGATGACACCTTCTAGCTAGCAGTCCAGTTATAAAGAGGATGCCATAACCAAGAGATCTAACTTGTTGGTTTGCACAGAGGAAATGCTATGAGGAGACTGCAAGGCATCAGTGCCCTGGATCCAACCTGCAGAGGAATGCCTCTTCCAGGCATCATTATATGTTTGTAACCACAGACCTTCTCTGTGGTATAGCATCTGTTTTTCTAGTCTCTGTCTGCCAGAGCCTGGCCTTTTCTGGGGTCTCTCCACATGGTCTCTCTTCCAAGTGTCTGAGGCTTACTCATTTAACCTTGTTTGAACTCGATTACTGAGGAGTGGTTCCATGTCTAAATAAGGAGGCATCTACAGGTACTGGAGGTTAAGGCCCAGGCACATCTGCTTTGAGGAGTTGTATTTCACCTACAATAGCCTGCTTGATAAATGTTCCTATCTGAAGCCAAAGTAAATTCAATTCTACTCCCCAGAAACAAGAAGAGTAAATTCAATTCTCTTCCCCAGAAACAAGAAGAGTCCCTCTGAAGCTAACAAAAACATCTGTGGAGTTTTGTTTCCTCAGCAACTGGCCTCTCTGGTGCAAGTACCTATGGCCATAAAAGGACGTCATGCTTATTCTCAGTGTGCATACCTGTGTTGTGGCAGTCATCAAGTCATGCCTGAGGCAAGATTCCTCAGTAAAAATAGATCAGAATAAACTAGACTAGGAGCTTGCAAAGGCGATTTCTGCTTCTATCTCCTGTGTTGTTTTCAAAACACATTTGCCTTTGAAATTTTGAGATTATTCTCACAGTCAACTCTTATTTTACTCTGTGCCAATTGTTAGTGTATGGACTGTGTGACTCTCAAGAAAATTATCGGTGTGGGGTGGAGCAGCTCCTTGCATAGGACCAGGGACCCAGTCGAAGTCCTCAAATATAGTCCAGTCTTCTGGAAGACCTGGACCAAAACAGCACGGTTGCTTGAACTTTTTCCTGGGGAGACAAAACCCAAAAGCCTTCTCCAAGGCACCAGTAATAACCAGTCATGGTTGCACCAGGGTCCAACCCAGGGAGCCAATGAGTTTATGGTGCTTCTAGAACGTGGGCAAAGTGTTATCTACATAAAGGGTGACCCCAAAGGAGTCTCCCAACCTGAAAGGCTCACCCAGCAGAGATGATAGTTTCTTAACAGCTGCTTAGGTGGGAAGTACCATCATTTACCTGTCCCCAGTCAGTATATTCTACAGCCACAAGGCCACATATGATTAAGGCAGAACCCTGAAGGTGTGTGTGTGTGTGTGTGTGTGTGTGTGTGTGTGTGTGTGTGAGAGAGAGAGAGAGAGAGAGAGAGAGAGAGAGAGAGAGAGAGAGATGCAGGAGGCAGTGGCTGAAATCTCAAGTCAGTTTCTTTTTTTTTTTTATTCGATATATTTTTTATTTACATTTCAAATGATTTCCCTTTTCTAGCCCCCCACTCCCCGAAAGTCCCGTAAGTCCCCTTCCCTCCCCCTGTCCTCCCACCCACCCCTTCCCACTTCCCCGTTCTGGTTTTGCCAAATACTGCTTCACTGAGTCTTTCCAGAACAAGGGGCCACTCTTCCTTTCTTCTTGTACCTCATTTGATGTGTGGATTATGTTTTGGGTATTCCAGTTTTCTAGGTTAATATCCACTTATTAGTGAGTGCATACCATGATTCACCTTTTGAGTCAGGATTACCTCACTTAGTATGATGTTCTCTAGCTCCATCCATTTGCCTAAGAATTTCATGAATTCATTGTTTCTAATGGCTGAATAGTACTCCATTGTGTAGATATACCACATTTTTTGCATCCACTCTTCTGTTGAGGGATACCTGGGTTCTTTCCAGCATCTGGCAATTATAAATAGGGCCGAGGAGTGGGGTGACTCTTACCAAACATGTGAAAGATCTGTATGACAAGAACTTCAAAACTCTGAAGAAGGAAATGGAAGAATACCTCAAAAAATGGGAAAACCTCCCATGCTCATGGATCGGTAGAATCAATATAGTTAAAATGGCCATTTTGCCAAAAGCAATATACAGATTCAATGCAATACCCATCAAAATCCCAACTCAGTTCTTCACAGAGTTAGAAAGAGCAATTATCAAATTCATCTGGAATAACAAAAAACCCAGGATAGCTAAAACTATTCTCAGCAACAAAAGAAAGTCTGGGGGAATCCGTATCCCTGACCTCAAACAATACTACAGAGCAATAGTGTTAAAAACTGCATGGTATTGGTACAGTGACAGGCAGGAGGATCAATGGAACAGGATTGAAGATCCAGAAATGAACCCACACACCTATGGCCACTTGATCCTCGACAAAGAGGCTGAAAACATCCAATGGAAAAAAGATAGCCTTTTCAACAAATGGTGCTGGTTCAACTGGAGGTCAGCATGCAGAAGAATGCGAATTGATCCATCCTTGTCTCCTTGCACTAAGCTCAAATCCAAATGGATCAAGGACCTCCACATAAAGCCAGACACTCTGAAGCTATTAGAGAAGAAACTGGGGAAGACCCTTGAGGACATCGGTACAGGGAGAAAATTTCTGAACAGAACACCATAGCATATGCTCTAAGATCAAGAATTGACAAATGGGACCTCATAAAATTACAAAGTTTCTGTAAGGCAAAGGACCACCATCAAGAGGACAAATCGGCAACCAACAAATTGGGAAAAGATCTTCACCAATCCTACATCAGATAGAGGGCTAATATCCAATATATATAAAGAACTCAAGAAGTTAGACTCCAGAAAACCAAACAACCCTATTAAAAAATGGGAAACAGAGTTAAACAAAGAATTCTCACCTGAAGAATTTCGGATGGCGGAGAAGCATCTTAAAAAATGCTCAACTTCATTAGTCATTAGGGAAATGCAAATCAAAACAACCCTGAGATTTCACCTTACACCAGTCAGAATGGGGAAGACTAAAAATTCAGGAGACAGCAGGTGTTGGAGAGGGTGTGGAGAAAGAGGAACACTCCTCCACTGCTGGTGGGGTTGCAAATTGGTACAACCACTCTGGAAATCAGTCTGGCGGTTCCTCTGAAAACTGGGCACCTCAAGTCAGTTTCTGATGACCCTCTCCAACCCTCCCTGTGGGGAATGTTAATAGGTCTTGCTAGCAGTCAGAGCCACTGCTGATGAACATGTCAAAAATCTGTTATGTTCAGAGGACGCCATTCTGCAACACTCACAGATGATTGTCAACTGGTCAGGTTGTCCCGATAGGTTTCTTGTAGTCAGGAGGACAGTTGGATCTTATGAAATCTGACATGGATCTGGAGGACAGTTGGATCTTATGAAATCTGACATGGATCTGGAGGACAGTTGGATCTTATGAAATCCGACATGGATCTGGAGGACAGTTGGATCTTATGAAATCTGACATGGATCTGGAGGACAGTTGGACCTTATGAAATCCGACATGGATCTGGGAACTCGCTGGCCCAGTGCTGTGGTTCTATTGTGATCTTTCACCCAAGGGTCTGTATTTAGGGGTGTGGCGGTATGTGGGATTATAGGAGGTCCTGAAGGAAGTCAGGCAACATGCTATCAGGTGAGGTTGTCTATCTGGCATTTGGTTTTGAGATCTTTCACACGTATGGGATTTTGGGAATTCATGAAGCCAAGCTGGGGTTAGTGTCAGGCCCCCAAGCCTTGCTGTGGTTTGGATATGAAGTAACCCCCAACACAAAAGACTGCTGTGTTAAAGGCTTGACCATCAGCCTGTGCAGGTATTGGGAGGTGGTAGGAAAGAAGTTAGACCACTGGAGATGTTCCCTTTAGAGGGATATGGAGACCCGAGTTCCTCCTATCTACTGCATGTTCCCAGCCTCATCATAGGACTGAAGCTATGGGAGCCAAGTGACCATGGACTGAAACATCTGGACAAAAATGGCTCCTCCTTTCAAGTTGATTTCCTCAAGTGCTTAGTTTTAGGGGTAAGAAGCTATCACAAACATCCAGAACTATGAGAGAACTCTGTAAGTGCAGAGTTTTCAAGCATATTAATACAAGTTCTTAAATACTTGAACCTCCCTTCTAGCCCACCACCCACCAGAGCTAGTGGAAAGGGAAGGTGAATAGGGCAGAGGAGGATGTGGACCTGTTTAGAAATAGTTCTTTGGGGGCGATTCCGATCTTTGTTGTCAGGATATCAGCGGTTCAGTTCACACGAATCAGCTGCAGTAGCTCAATCCAGAAGAAACTGCGAGGCTCTGCCAATCAGCCTGAGTCTACTCAGAAGCGACAAGAAGCCACCTGAATATCATGAGAAGTTCTTTGGTGTGTTTCTCTCTACATACAAATGAGGATTAGCTAAGAAGGCAAGGTGAACCAGTACCACAGCATCGTCAGGGAAGACCAGCATCAGCAGAGCCCAACAAAGATCAGTAAAGAGTGGCAAGGTGAACCAACGCCACGCACCCGTCCACTCCCTGTTGGGCTATAATCACACCCTTTCCAAATATCTCAAGCTTCCACTCTCACAAAACATCCCCTTTCCAGGCAGCTTCCAGAGAAACCCAAGGCCACATGTCTGTTCTCAGCAAAATACCTTTCCCCATGTGTCTGCTTCAGCAAAACATCCTCTCATAGACAGGTTCCAGAAAAACGTCACATAACATGACTGAGTCTCCAAATAAACTAGAAATTTCCACTTCAGAACTCCTTCCTTTCTTCCTTTTCTTTCTTTCTTTCTTTCTTTCTTTCTTTCTTTCTTTCTTTCTTTCTTTCTTTCTTTCTTTCTCTCTCTCTCTTTCCTTCCTTCTTTCTTTCTTTCTTTCTTTCTTCTTCTTTCTTTCTTTCTTTCTTTCTTCTTTCTCTCTTTCTTTCCTTCCCTCCCTCCCTCTCTGCCCCTCCCTCCCTCTCTCCCTCCCTCTCTCCCTCCCTCTGTCCCTCTCTCTCTCTTTCTCTCTCTTTCTTTCTTCCTTTTTTAATTTTTATTTTATTTTTTTAATTATATATTGTTATTTTCTATATTCTTTGTTTACATTCCAAATGATTTCCCCTTTCCCAGTTCCCCCCTCTCCATATGTCCCATAAACCTTCTTCTCTCCACCCATTCTCCAATCACCTCTCTCCTTTTTCTCTGTCCTGATACTCTCCTCCAATGCTAGATCAAGCCTTTCCAGGATCTGGACCCTCTCCTTACTTCTTCATGGGAGTCATTTGTTATGCTAACTGTGTCTTGGGTATTCAGAGCTTCTGGGCTAATTAATATCCACTTATCAGAGATTGCATTCCATATGTATTCTTTTGTGATTGGGTTGCCTCACTTAGGATGATATTTTCCAGATCCAACCATCTGCCTAAAAATTTCATGAATTCATTGTTTTTAATTGCTGAGCAGTATTCCATTGTGTAAATATACCACATTTTCTGTATCCATTCCTCCACTGAGGGACATCTGGGTTCTTTCCAGCTTCTGGCTATTATGAATAAGGCTGCTATGAACATAATGGAGCATGTGTCTTTATTGCTTTCTTTCTTTCTTTCTTTCTTTCTTTTCTTTCTTTCTTTCTTTCTTTCTTTCTTTCTTTCTTTCTTTCTTTCTTTCTTTCCTTCTTTCTTTCTTTCTTTCTTTCTTTCTTTCTTTCTTTCTTTCTTTCTTTCTTTCTTTCTTTCTTCCTTCCTTCCTTCCTTCCTTCCTTCCTTCCTTCCTTCCTTCCTTCCTTCCTTTCTTTCTTTCTTTCTTTCTTTCTTTCTTTCTTTCTTTCTTTCTTTCTTTCTTTCTTTCTTTCTTTCTTTCTTTCTTTCTTTCTTTCTTTTCTTTCTTTCTTGTTTTTCAAGACAGGGTTTCTATGTATAGCCCTGGCTGTCCTGGAACTCACTCTGTAGACCAGGCTGGCCTCGAACTCAGAACTTTGCCTGCCTCTGCCTCCCAACTGCTGGGATTAAAAGCATGTGCCACCACTGCTTGGCCAGAACTCCTTTATAAGCTTAGCCTGCCTCAAGAATTTTACTGTGGTAATAACATCAGAAAGTGAGGGAGAACACATATAAAATGTTAACACAGCTGCATCTTCACACAGGTAAAACAACTGAACCATCTACTCACGACCCACAAGTTCTTCAGCACTCCTCCATTGGCAGGGGGTGGGGTGGGTTCTAAGTCTTCAATCCCTCATCTAGACTCTGACTCTTTTTTTTTTTGTATTTGGTTTGCGACAGGGTTTCTCTGTATAGCCCTGGCTGTCCTGGAATTCACTCTGTAGACCAGGCTGGCCTCGAACCCAGAAATCCACCTGCCTCTGCCTCCCAGAGTGCTGGCATTACAGGCATGTGCCACCACCGCCCAGCTGACTCTGACTCTGATAAGGCATCATGGGTATGAATATAGTAGGTGAGGTCATAAATGTCCCCCAATATGGCACATGCCATCTGATTCCCTTCCCTTTGCTTATGAGAATGGTACCATCACAGGACAGATGATCAAGTACCATAGGTGTCAATATAGTGAGTGAGATCGTGAAGGTCTCCTGTTGAATCATATCCTCTGCAATTCCTTTTCCTTCCAGTGAGATTGCTTGCAAATATGGTGGCACCACAGGGCAGAAGAGGGATTGCCTCCCTTACACGTGCCTTTGGAAGGCAGAGTTTCTTTCTAGTTGGCAGAAGAAGAGGAAGCCAGATGTGGACACAGGAACAGGGCTTTCTTTATTGTTCTGCAGCTTTGAACATGGAGAGTAGAGACAAACCCAGGCTGGGACCTTCTAGAAATAAGGATCTTATGGATGCTGAGCAGAGAACCAAGCCACACCAGCCTGGGCTTCTTCCCCCCAGCACAGCAAGGCACCGGCTGAGTGCTGCTGCAGCCTGGTGCAGCCTGGAACAGACTGAGCATCTCTGCAGCCTGCCACAGCCTGGTGTAGCCTGGAACAGACTGAGCGTCTCTGCAGTCTACCACATCTGTGGTCGTTTATTACTTAGCAAAAGAAAACTGACAGGGTGATATCACTGTGAGAGGCCAGCAGGTTCCATTTCATGGAGCTCAGAAGGGAACCCGGAAACCCAGCTGCCTTGCTGAGATGAAGTTTCTGCAAGCTCATGAAAGGGTCCACACTCAAAGGAACCATGACCCTCAGTTTCAGCCAAGCTCGCTGTTTCAATGTTTGGCCCTCTGTTTGTGGAACTGTTTGGGAAGAATTAGGAGTTGTGGCCTTGTTGGAGGAGGTGTGTCATTGGGGGTAGGCTTTGAGTTTCAAACCATGCCAAACTCAGGTGCTTTCTCTCTACTTGTGACTTAATGGATCAGATGTGAGCTCACAGCCACTGCTCCAACGCCAGGCCTGCCTACCTGCCACTGTGCTCCCTGCCATGAGTGTCATGGACTAATCCTCTGAAATGGTAAGCAAGCCCGACTGAAGTGCTTGCTTTATAAACTGCCTTGGTAGTGGTCTCTTCACAGCAGTAGAAGTAATTAAGGCACTGCCTGTTCAGCCCTGTGGTTGAGCCTCCTTACAAACAGTCCCTCCCATCTGACCCAGAAGGACATCCGGGAGTGTCATGTGGTTGTTTTTGTTTGCCAACTTGGGGAGAATTTAGAATCACTATGAAGCCCTCTCTTCCCCACATGCATCTGTACAATGCTTTCAAGAAAGTAACTGATGGGGAAGACCCGCCCTACATGCAGGCACCTACCAATGGGCAAGCCAGAGACAAAGCAGTCCAATGAGAGAGCAGAACCAGACAGCCCAATGAGAGAAAAGACCCAGAGACAAAGCTGTCCAATGAGAGAGCAGCATGGGTGTAATTGCCAGTGTTTTCTCTTGAACTTGCTGCTGACCTACGGTCTACAGAGTCCATCTTCTCTGGCCTTTCAACTGGACTGAAAGCCAGACAGAGACTCTCCAGGGAGTTCCAGGCCTGCATCGCTGGATCAGGACTGCTGAGGGACCAGCTTCCCAGACTGAGCAGCTACGAGTTCTTAGCCTCCTGAGGGCGCAGTCGGCCATCGCTAGACTACCCAACTTTTATTGTGTATGCCAGTTCAACAAAGCCCTAGATGTATGTGTTCTGTTGGTCTGCTCCTCTAGAGAGCTCTTCCTAGGCTACAGAATAATAGACTGTGCTTTTCGGAAGCCACTGCAATTCATGGTAGTGGAGTAGACTGATTTTTCAGCTGTTTGCCACCCACGATGCTGCAGAAGGTGGCTCTTCCATCAAAGACGAAGCTTTCCAAGAGAAGATGCAGTTTTTGCCATCCCAAAGCCACATTGCCCTGGTCCAGTGTCCTCCCAGGAATTGTCAGGGGGCATTTTGCAAATTCTTGTCTATAGGAAGATTTATGAGCCTGGTACCTAGGTATGCCACACTCAGAAAAAAAAATTGCTAACAGTCCTATCAAGGGTGCAATGGGATGAACCATTTCAGACCACTCAGGTGGGTCTGAAACTGGGCATGGTGCTGGGAACTAACTGAACTCTATCATGGTTTTAAAGCAATCAGTGTTTTGACATATGGTTCTAATTAAAATAACCCAATGCAAAATAAAAGAAACACAAAGACTCCCTTTCTGTGTGTATGTACATGTACTATTATTTGTAGTTTTGGGAAAGTGGAGCGAACATAATGCTGAGCCAGATGGGTGTTCCTATAGCTGCTGTGATATATTATAATTTTATTGTGATCATAATGTAACATATTATTATAGAGCCATTAAAATTGTGTTTGTGAGTAGCTTTTAATGATATGGAACCATGGTTTTAATAGAGCCTTAAATTTAAAAGGCTATAAAATTGTATATTCAACTACTATATTCTATATAACATATAGAAATGTATAGTTGTTGAATTAGATATTTCTAATAGCTAAGATGTAGGCACAATTGAATGCTTTAGAATAAATGATTTTTAAATAACGTTGGTACAGCTATAAAATGTAATGTTGCCTAGCCACTTAAAGAACAGTACAGAAGTTATGCATAACCTGCGGCTACGTGGGTAGTGGCAGCCTAAGACTGCTGGTGGGAGGCAGCACAAGTGCTGTGACATAAGACAGTAGTGACATGTTGGACACTGTCTTCAGGAGACCAGCCCATTCGCTACTACTGCAAACATCTCTAGTGACTCATGGAAAAACTAATCAACTTCAGCAAGCTGGCCGTGGCTCGGTGGGTGGAGTGCTCACATATCATGCATGAAGCTTGTGCTGAACCCACATAAAAGCTGGGTGGGGAGATGGAGGAGGAAGGTTGGAAGTTCAAGGTCATCCTAGGCTACAAAGTTAGTTTGAGGCTTGCCTGGGCTACCATATGAGACCTTGTCTAAGAAAGCCCAAATAATAGTAATCATGATACTAAACTTCACATTTCAGAGTGGCCTTGGGTTCACAGTCAAAGTGAGCAGAGGGCTCTGAGAGTGTGTATACACCTTGGTCCTCTCCACGCACAGCTTCCCACCACTGCCATCTGACCAGTGGGCCTGCACTGACTCTTGTTTGTCAGGAGGCATCATGGGACAGCAGGTGACTACCTTAGATTGACCTCTATGACAGAACTCCAGTAGGCAAGGCCCAGGAGAAGATCATTTTAGGAAAGATTCCTGCTGTTAATATGCTTTTCCTCTTATTACTAAACATATATGACAACCACTAGGCATTAGCCCACCCTTTTTGATCAGATCTCTGCAGAACTACAAAGATGTACTACTGTCTCGTAGTGATGCTATTTAGACAAAAATCAGTATTTGTTAAGCTCTTTTATAGTGGGACTGCTTTAAGTTCTTTCTGATAGTCAAAACTGTAATGAGAACTCTGTCTCCCATGTGTCACCAGATAATTGCTTCTAGATAGTAACCAGATTTTCTGCTACTCAGAGCTAATTCCAAGAGGTTGTAAAACTCTTAACCAAAGGTCATAAAAAGGGAACTAACAATTTCTTATAGCTGCTAGAACAGAAGATAAAATATTGACTGCATCTATCTATACAAAACTTCACTAATAACTTAGTTATGGTTTTTAACTTTCAGTGAACCTGTGGAGCTGTGACAGGTGTAAATGTTTAACCAGATAATAATTCCTAATGGATATGCATGTAAACATTCTCTGTTGTAAACTTCTATTTCAATTTATGATTTGATCTTATGTGTGAACTTGTGATGAACTTTTTAACATGTGATCATGTATTCTGAAAGGTGTACAAGTGCTGAGGACAAAAGAGAAGAGTCAGAACTGAGCTGAGGAGAATTTTTTAGACAGAGCTGATCAAGAAGAACTTAGAAGTATAGGCATAGCTTTTGGAGAGAAGGCATTGAAAGAACATTATTTTGACATCAGAGCAGGAGGAGAGAGCAAGACTAGGAGAATGCAGAGTGGAATAACTTGGAAACTATAGGGAACGTAAGCAACTAAGAGGGCAACGTGAGGGATGCAGAGGGAAAGAGGAAAAAAGAAGCCGCTGCAGAGAGAGAGCAGAAGGAGCAGGCAGGCTTCTCCTCACCATGGGGCAGGACAGGCGAGAGAGCAGAAGGAGCAGGCAGGCTTCTCCTCACCATGGGGCGGAACGGGTCTTTTCTTAATGACAAGACAGGCTTAGTCTTATTAAAAAAACAAGGCTTTCTTCCTACAAACTTGGGTTAATTTCATTTAGCAATAAAAGGGTAGAAGCCTTTTCTTTTGCTATGCAATAAAGATTGGAGATAATTTTTCATCCAGAATGAGTGAGTTATTTCTGCACTAGTGTTTGGTCTTTTTTCCATATGCATATGTAAGTATGGATGTGTGTGTGTGTGTGTGTGTGTGTGTGTGCAATTGTGAGAATGCATACAAGCTGAGCCCAATTGGTTTGAATGGAAATGTATAAATGCCCATGGGTGAATCTGTATATGATATATATGAATTTATGCGAGTTTATGCTTATTTGCTTATGTAAAAGTTTTTCCTTCTGTGAGTGTTACTCTCTTTTCCTGGTTCAATAGAAGTTTATTGCTCCAAACCTGCCCCTAGCCTGACAAGCAAGAGGCATCTGGACAAAAGGGAAAAGGCTCTAACAATTAATCCTTTACTTAATCTCTTGCTGTTTTATGATGAGTTTATGATGAGGTACTATGTGCCAGAAGTTTCTGGCCTCAGAGGAACACGGAGGAAGGCAGGTCAGCTACAGTAGCAATGTAACTTAGACTTAGATAAGTAAACCTTTATTATTATACAGCAACCCTAAATATCTTGTAAGACAAAGTCTTACCCTCCACCGATGCTCATCCTCCTCTGCTGCCTCAAGAAGAACTGACAAGAAAGAAGACTCTGCAGGGTGCTTGTTCTTGTTCTCACCAGGGTTTTACTGTAGAGCTCATTTTGACTGTGGGACACTGTGTTTGGACAAACACCTGTATTGTGACATGCATTCAAATGACACCCTCACATGGAGCAGGAATCCCTTATTTTAACACACACACACACACACACACACACACACACAACACACACACACACACACACACTTTTTACCAAATCAGCCCTTTCCCTGGCTCCTGCCAAGCACTGAGTTTTTTTTTTTAACCTTATAGGGCCAACTGCCCAGCCTTGACCCTGAAGAAGTCACTCCATGAACCTTTCTCTCTGATTCACTTCTTACAGTGTTCATTTGTTTACATGGCTAAAAACTGTAAGCAAACTGGGTGTGGCAAGTATTAGAGCTGGGGGTGGGGGGGAAGGCCAGAAGCTGGAACATATTCCTCATGCTGCCTCTAGAGGGCAGAATATGCTTAATCATTAAGAATAACTTGGTAGGGCCTGGCCAGGTGCTGATGTGTAATCCTAATTACTCAGCTGGCTGAGGCAGGCCGAATCTAAGTTCAAGGCCTGGCCTGGACTACAGGTGGAGTTTAAGGGAGTCTGGACAACTTGAAATCTATCTCAAAATAAAAGTTAAGGGGAGAGTGGCATCAGATACCTTTTTGGACTAAATGTTTGGAAGCTGGCAGCAATTGAACCTGGGTCCCTGGGTCCTCTGGAAGAGCAGCTGGTGCTAACTGTTGAGTCATCTCTCCAGTCCCTGGAGTATAATATATTAAAGGAACTGGTTACTAAGTTGCTACACCTTTACATTTTAAAGCACATATAATGCTGGGCTGTCCACAGTGCTTATCATAGTGTGGTGGGCTCAGCCACATTCTGTTTTACAAATCTCCTCTTTGAGCCAGTGATATAGCTCAGTGGGTAAAGGGATTCTGCTCAACCCAAGGACTTGAGTTAGAGCTCCAGGACCCACTTGGTTGAAGCAGAGAAGTGACCTCTGCAAATTGTCTTCTGACCTATGTCCACATAGACACATACATACACAATAAATATATAAAAAAATAAAAATAACTTCTCTTCCTTTGCTTTCATGTATTTTCTTATTTTCTGATTGTAAATGTTAATCACCTCTTTAATAAGAAAAGTAATTAAAGTTTCTCATTAAAAATTCATAAAGCTTATTTATATGGGATGGCAACAGTATAGAGGATTCTCAGTGTCTCCTTTGTGCAACATTGAGCCTAATATAAAGATGCTATTTCTGGGGGCTGGAGAGACAGACAGCTCAGTGACTAAGAACACTTGCTGCTCTTGTAGCCTCACCTGGATTTGGTTCCCAGCATTCTCAAGGCAGTTTACCCACAATTCCAGTCCAGGGGATCTGCCGCCATTGTCTGCCCTCTGTGGGTGCTACTGGCAAGTAGTACCCATGTGTCTTAGTTAGGGTTTACTGCTGTGAGCAGACACCATGACCAAGGCAACTCTTACAAGGACAACATTTAATTGGGGCAGGTTTACAGGTTCAGAGGTTCAGTTCACTATCATCAAGGTGGGAACATGGCAGCATCTAGGCAGGCATGGTGCAGGAGGAGCTGAGAGTTCTACAACTTCATCTGGAGACTGCTAGCAGAATACTGGCTTCCAGGAAGCTAAGATGAGGGTCTTAAAGCCCATACCCACAGTGACACACCTACTCCAACAAGGCCGCACCCACTCCAACAGGGCCACACCCACTCCAACAAAAACACACCTCCCAATTGTGCCACTCCCCAGGTTGAGAATATACAAACCATAAAACATACAAACATGTCAGCAAACCTTTATACATATAAAATAAAAAACAAACTTTAAAAAAATGGTATTTCTGGAGGCAGGATAGAGTTGAACATTGGCTCACTTTTTTCATATATTTAAAAAAACATCTCCCAACAAGCAGCCAGCACAGAAGAGGCAGCCTGCACAGGTGAGACTGGCACTGCAGATTGGAGGATCCTGTCCAGAGGCCTCTGGAAGGAGCCTTCCGGTTTTTGCCTCCAGATTGAGAACATCCCCTGCCTCAGCGCACCATCTCCAAGTGGCTCAGGAAGCCAGCTATACACCCAGCGGCGCGGAGGAGAGAGCCAGCACAGCCTGCATCTAGAGTTGATCAGGGCCACAGAGCTACATACCCAAATACAACCACAAGAGAGTGGGTCTCGGCCGCCATCTTTGTTCCTGTGACTGTGTAACAAATTGGTAGGCAGGGATCACCAGAGTAGAGGATTGCTTGGGACACACCCCACCAGGACTCCACCTGCGCCCAGGAACTCAGCAGCACCACAGCAAATTGTGCCAGGGGAAAGCAGGTCACCCAGGGTTGCTGAGATAGACCTACAGGCACACAGGAGGGGCAAGCACCAGCCAGTGACAGCAGGACTAACACCAGAGATAACCAGGTGGCAAAGGTAAACGTAGGAACGTTGCTAACAGAAATCAAGGTGATATGGCACCATCTGAACCCAATTCTCCCACAACAGCAAGTCCTGGATAACCCAACACACCAGGAAAGCAAGATTTAAATTTAAAATCACAGGTTATGATGCTGATGGAGGACTTCATGGAGGGCTTCAAGAAGGACACAAATAACTCCCTTAAAGAAATACAAGAGGACACAAGTAAACAGGGAGACACCCTTGAAGAACTAAGGGAAAACACAACCAAACAGGTGAAGGAATTAAACAAAGCCATCCAGGATCTAAAGGTAGAAACAATAATGAAATCACAAAGGGAAACAACTCGAGACATAGAAAACCTAGGAAAGAAGTCAGGAGTCATGGATCCAAGCGTCAACAACAGAATACAAGAGATAGAAGAGAATATCTCAGATGCAGAAGACACCATAGAAAGCATTGATACAACAGTCAAAGAAAATGAAAAATGCAAAAAGCTCCTGACCCTAAACATCCAGGAAATCCAGGACAAAATGAGAAGACCAAACCTAAGGATTATAGGTATAGAAGAGAGTGAAGATTTCCAACTTAAAGAGCCAGTAAATGTCTTCAACAAAATTATACAAGAAAACTTCCCTAACCTAAAGAAAGAGATGCCCATGAACATGCAAGAAACCTACAGAACTCCAAATAGATTTGACCAGAAAAGAAATTCCTCCTGTCACATAATAATTAAAACACCAAATGTACTAAATAAAGAAAGAATATTAAAAGCAGTAAGGGGAAAAGGTCAAGTAACATATAAAGGTAAACCTATCAGAATTACACCAGTCTTCTCACCAGAGACTATGAAAGCCAGAAGAGCCTGGGCAGATGTCATGCAGACCCTAAGGGAACACAAATGCCAACCTAGACTGCTATATCTAGCAAATCTCTCAATTACCATAGATGGAGAAACCAAGGAATTTCATGACAAAAACAAATTTACACAGTATCTTTCCACAAATCCAGTTCTTCAAAGGATAATGAATGGAAAATACCAACAAAAGGAGGGAAACTACACACTAGAAAAAGCAAGAAATTAATCTTCTTTCAACAAACCCAAAAGAAGATACCCACACAAACATAAAAATTACATAAAAAATAACAGGAAACAACAACCATTATTCCTTAATATCTCTTAACATCAATGGACTCAAATTCCCAATAAAAAGACATAGACTAACAGGCTGGATTTGTAAACAAGACCCAACATTTTGCTGCATACAGGAAACACATCTCAGTGTCAAAGACAAACACTACCTCAGAGTAAAAGGCTGGAAAACAGTTTTCCAAGCAAATGGTCCCAGGAAACAAGCTGGAGTAGCCATTCTAATACCCAATAAAATAGACTTTCAACCAAAAATCATCAAAAAAGACACAGAAGGGCACTTTATACGCATCAAAGGAAAAATCTACCAGGAAGAACTATCAATTTTGAACATCTATGCCCCAAATACAAGGGCACCCTCATTTGTAAAGGAAACTTTACTAAAACTTAAAGCACACATTGCACCCCACAATAATTGTGGGTGACTTCAACACCCCACTCTCCTCAATGGTCAGATCAGGGAAACACAAACTAAACAGAGATACAGTGAAACTAACAGAAGTTTTGGACCAAATGGATTTAATAGATATCTATAGAACATTTCATCCTAAATCAAAAGAATATACCTTCTCAGCATCTCATGGTTCCTTCTCCAAAAATGGCCACAAAACAGACCTCAACAGATACGAGAAGATCGAACTAATTCCATCCCTCCTATCAGATTACTATGAAGTAAGGGTGGTCTTCAATACCAACAAAAATAACAGAAAGCCCACATACACATGGAAGCTGAACAATGCTCTACTCAATGATACCTTGGTCAAGGAAGAAATAAGGAAAGAAATCAAAACCTATTTTAGAATTTAATGAAAATGAAGGCACAACACACCCAAATTTATGGGACACAATGAAAGCAGTGCTAAGAGGAAAACTCATAGCTCTGAGTGCCTCCAAAAAGAAGCTGGAGAGAGCATACACTAGCAGCTTAACAGCACACCTGAAAGCTTTAGAACAGAAAGAAGCTAATACACCCAAGAGGAGTAGAAGGCAGTAAATCATCAAACTCAGGATGGAAATCAACCAAGTTGAAACAAACAAACAAACAAAAAACTATACAAAGAATCAACAAAACCAAGAGCTGGTTCTTTGAGAAAATCAACAAGATAGATAAACCTTTAGCCAGACTAACCAGAGGCCACAGAGACAGTATCCAAATTAACAAAATCAGAAATGAAAAGGGAGAAATAACAACAGAAACTGAGGAAATTAAAAAAATTATCAGATCCTACTACAAAAGCCTATACTCAACACAACTGGAAAATCTGGATGAAATGGACAATTTCCTAGAAAGATACCAACTACCAAAATTTAATGAGGATCAGATTGACCATCTACGCGGTCCCGTAATCCCTAAAGAAATAGAAGTGGTCATTGACAGTCTCCCAACCAAAAAAAGCACAGGACCAGATGGTTTTAGTGCAGAAATCTATCAGACCTTCAAAAAGAAGTGTGTACCAAAAGGAGCATGCCATGGCTGCCTCCAGAGGGGCCCTGCCAGAGACCTACAAATACAGAGGCAGAAACTAGCAACCAACTCTTGGACTGGGCTTGGAGTCCCCAACAGAGGATCTGGAGGGTGGTCTGGAGGAGCTGAAGGGGTTTACAGCCCCATGGGAAGAAAAATGACTTTGGACACCCAGACACTCCAAGACTCCCAGGGACTGAACCATCAACCAAGGGGTACACATGGTTCCAGCCAAAAATGTGGCAGAGGAATGCCTTGTTAGGCATCAGTGGGAGGAGTGGTCTTTGGTCAGGTAAAGGCTCAATAGAGGCCCCAACAAAGGGAAACGGATGGGGGGTGGGGGGTGGGGGGAAGGTGGGAGTGTGTCCGGTAGAGGGGCATATACATGGAGGCAGGGGGTGGGAGGAGGGGTAGGGAATCTTTGGGGAGGGGGGCTTTTGGGGGGGGGAATTGGGAAAGGTTTTACCATTGGCAATGTAAATGGAGAAGATATTGTTCATAAAAAAAATAAAAGTTGAAGGAAATAAAATAAAAAAAACCAAAGGAGACCTAATATCAATACTCTTCAAACTATTCCACAAAATAGAAACAGAAGGAACATTACCCAACCTGTTCTATGAAGCCACAATTTTGCTGATACCAAACCCACACAAAAATCCAACAAAAAAAGAGAACCCTAGACCAATTTCCCTTATGAATATAGATGCAGAAATACTCAATAAAATTCTTGCCAACTGAATCCAAGAACACATCAAAACGATCATTCTCCATGATCAGGTAGGCTTCATCCCAGGGATGCAGGGATAGTTCAATATGCGGAAATCCGTCAATGTAATCCACTACGTAAACAAACTCAAAGAAGAAAACCACACGGTCATTTCATTAAATGCTGAAAAAGCATTTGACAAAATTCAGCATCCTTTCATGTTAAAGGTCTTGAAAAGAACAGGAATTCAAGGCCCTTAACCAAACATAATAAAAGCAATATATAGCAAATCAGTAGCCAACATCAAACTAAATGGAGAAAAGCTTGAAGCAATCCCACAAAAGTCAGGGACTAGACAAGGCTGCCCTCTCTCTCCATATTTATTCAATATAGTATTTGAAGTTCTAGCTAGAGCAATTAGACAACATAAGGAGGTCAAAGGGATACAAATTGGAAAGGAAGTCAAATTATCACTATTTGCAGATGATATAATAGTATACTTAAGTGACTCAAAAAACTCCACCAGAGAACTCCTACAGCAGATAAACAACTTCAGCAAAGTGTCTGGATATAAAATTAACTTAAGTAAATCCTATACTCAAAGCCTTCCTATACTCAAAGGATAAACAGGCTGAGAAAGAAATTAGGGAAATGACACCCTTCACAATAGCCACAAACAATATAAAGTATCTTGGTGTGACTCTTACCAAACAAGTAAAAGATCTGTATGACAGGAACTTCAAGTCTTTGAAGAAAGAAATCCAGAAAGAGCTCAGAAGGTGGAAAAATCTTCCATGCTCTTGGTTTTTTGGGTTGCTTAAGGATTACTATAGTAAAAATGGCCATCTTGCCAAAAGCAATATACAGATTCAATGCAATCCCCATCAAAATCCCAACTCAGTTCTTCATGGAATTAGAAAGAGCAATTCTCAAATTCATCTGGAATAACAAAAAACCCAGGATAGCTAAAATTCTCCTTAACAGTAAAAGAACTTCTGGGGGAATCAGTATCTCAGACCTCAAGCAGTACTACAGAGCAATTGTGTTAAAAACTGCATGGTATTGGTACAGTGACAGGCAAGTAGATCAATGGAATAGAATTGAAGACCTGGAAATGAACCCACACACCTATGGTCACTTGATCTTCAACAAAAGAGCTGAAAACATCCAGTGGAAAAAAGATAGTCTTTTCAACAAGTGGGGCTGGCTTAACTGGAGGTCAGCATGCAGAAGAATGCAAATTGATCCATTCTTATCTCCTTGTACTAAGCTCAAGTCCAAGTGGATCAAGGACCTCCACGTAAAACCAGACACACTGAAACTAATAGAAAAGAAACTGGGGAAGACCCTTGAGGACATGGGCACAGGGCAAAATTTCCTGAACAAAACACCAATAGCTTATGCTTTAAGATCAAGAATTGACAAATGGAACCTCATAAAATTACTGAGTTTCTGTAAGGCAAAGGACATTGTCAAAAGAACAAAAACGGCAACCAACAAATTGGGAAATGATCTTTACCAACCCTACATCCCACAGAGCACTTATATCCAAGATATACAAAGAACTCAGGAAGGTAGACTCCAGAGAGCCAAAAAACCCCATTAAAAATGGGGTACAGAGCTAAACAAAGAATTTTCACCTGAGGAATATCGAATAGTGGAGAAGCACCTAAAGAAATGTTCAACATCCTTAGTCATCAGGGAAATGCAAATCAAAACATCCCTGAGATTTCACCTCACACCAGTCAGAATGGCTAAGATCAAAAACAGGAGAAAGCAGGTGCTGGCGAGGATGTGGAGAAAGAGGAACACTCCTCCATTGCTGGTGGGGTTGCTGGTACAACCACTCTGGAAATCAGTCTGGTGGTTCCTCAGAAAACTGGGCATGATACTACTGGAGGACCCCGCTATACTACTCCTGGGCATATACCTCAGCATGTAATAAGGATACATGCTCCACTATGTTCATAGCAGCCCTATTTATAATAGTCAGAAGCTGGAAAGAACCCAGATGTCCCTCAACGGAGGAATGGATACAGAAAATGTGGTATATATACACAATGGAGTACTATTCAGCCATTAAAAACAATGAATTCATGAAATTCTTAGACAAATGGATGGAACTGAAGAATATCATTCTAAGTGAGGTAACCCAATCACAAAAGAACACTCATGGTATGCACTCACTAATAAGTGGATATTAGCCTAGAAGCTTGGAATACCCAAGACACAATTCACATATCAAATGAAGCCCAAGAAGAAGGAAGGAGTGGCCCCTGGTCCTGGAAAGGCTCAGTGCAGCAGTATAGGGGAATACCAGGACAGGGAAGCGGGAAGGGATGGATTGGGGAACAGGGGGAGGGAAGAGGGCTTATGGGACTTTGGGGAGGGGAGATCCAGGAAAGGGGAAATAATTTGAAATGCAAATAAAGAATATATCGAATAAAAAAAGTTACATATGTAAATGAGAAAAACAAAACCATCTCCAGTGGTCGTAAGAAATTTCTCAGGAAAAAAAAAGATAAAATGCCAATAGTGGAACACGTATTGCAGATCTTATTTAATGCCTCTGTTATTGAGGGAACCACTATGATGTTGGAGCAGAATCACCAGAGAGCTCAAAAAGAATGCTTGTTCCTCACACCTCCATAGACACAGTGTCCCACAGCCTAGGGACGCAGAGTTCTTTATAAGAACTCAGACACCTCTAAAATCCTATATGAGTCCCAATGTTTTCAATCCCCTCCCCTGCCATGTGTATAGCTGAATATAGAAACCAAGCTTGGCCAGACCTTCTGTGGACACACCTGAGACCACCCCAGCTCTGCCTCTGCATTCAGGACCTTCTGACCTCTGTAGGTGCCACAGAATCCCAGGCCTCCGTCATTCCAGGCTTCCTGATGCACATTATTCCCTCTGCTGAAGGACTGACCGGCTGTTCCCTCAGTCCAGCTTTCCTTCTCTGACCACCTAGCATGTCCACACCCACCTGAGGCCAGCCCCGGTTTCCTGGGGGCTTCCAAGGGCCTCCCTCCACTCTCCACTTTCCTTCAAAGCCTCCCTGGCATCTGAATTGCCTCATGAATATGTGTTATGCAGATTTGAACTTTGTCAATTTAAAATAGCAAAGGCCAAAAATATCACGAGAAAGTTTTTCTTTGTGCTCAAACTTAGAAATGATGCAAATCTCTCAAATAGGCACAATGCCTCAGGACAGCAGACCTTCAGACTCTTTTGTAAAGATCCCTAGGTAGTATTTTCTGGAATAGGGGCATCTCTGAGAGAGGGTCACATGGGGATTGGAAGGAGTGGGGATCATGGTCCGTGCTCAGTCTAACAGTCTGCAATCCACGTTCAGTTCCCCCGGAGCCTGGCAGGAGTGGGGGTCACAGTGCACACTTGGTCTTCTGGCAGGAGAGGGGACCTCTCTCCAGGCTCCTTCCTCCTGGTGCTGCTGAGGAGTCTGCGGGCAGGAGGTGTTCCGCTCTGCAGGAAAATGAGATCCACAGACAAAGGGATCTCTATCTAGTTGCAAAGGGAGGAAGGGATAGTTTATCCTGAGACAAAATGTGTGTGACGCCGGCCATGGAAACCAGATTCAGTTTTCCCTGAATGACGGGTTCTTTGGTGGACTTTTAATCACAGAACAAAGAACAGTCATGAATCAGAGGAGTTGTTGGGGACGTCCGGTAGGGGTTTTACTGCGACACTGAAAAGTCCGTGTTAGTGGTTTCAGTCCCTATCTGACCACATTCTTAGGTCTTAGTTTGGTGGAAGCAATTGTCGGCTACGTTAATAATGCAAAGGTTTTACATGATAAGCCAAAAGGGTGTTACAGACACAGAGATGGATGAGAAATGACTACGAAGGCCACTAAAGGTAGCCCAAGATAAGCCGCACTCGGTCTACAACATTCCAACTCCCCACGACCAGGAATCTTTACTCTGCCAATCAATCTGCAGTCTTCATGCTTTCTCTAGGAATTCAGCTTACTCTCTTCCGGGCTTTCAAGCCCAGCTCACTTATCTTTAAGGCTGTCCTGTTTGCTTGGAGGAGAGGGAACCGGTTTCACCAGGCCTTGGGCTCTGCTAGAGGCAGGTGGATGGCCAGGCCAAGGTATTTTGGCACAGTCTTCGGGACTGACTGAGCCTGTCAGACTCCGGCTGGTGGCGAAGGGCGATTGAACCAGGATATGGGCAGCCCTGACCCCTAAGGACTGGAAAAAGGCCCCGCGGAGGAAGAGTGGAGGCTCCGCCTCTGTTTCTTAGTCTGGGCCTGGACTTCCTGTGTTTGGACTGACTTATGGTTAAGAAGGAACGTCACTGCAGCAAGGGGCGCTTACACCTGTCTGCACCTCCTGGTTTATAGCCTAGGCACTGCCTGGATAGGGCCACTTGGCAAGGAACTTCCTGTTACCGGGTGGGGAGTGTCCAGTCAGAGTGTTCCCGTGTTTCTATAGAGAGCAGTCAGAAGCCAGGAAGCCCCGTGTGAACAAGATACAGAGATTTACCTGCCTGAGGTAAGGGGGGCAACGCCAGTCAGTGTGAGGCTCTCCTGTAAGGGGTGTTCGTCTGGTGGGTTTCTACTCCGGGCTCTCTGGGCGCTTGGTAGACCATTGGTGGGGCTCTCCACAAAAATACACAGAGTGTTTGCCTTTCAGCTTCCACTGGGTTGAAAATTAAACAGGAAGGGTGCTCTCAGGGTTCAAAAATCCCAGTAATTTGTCTTGCACAGAGCTGTTCTGGGGATATGCTTGGGTTCTGCTGGAATTCAGGGGAGGGTCTCAGGATCCAGAAGCTGGAAAAGCAGTCTCCTCATTCTTTAGACAAACTTGTAAATTCCCTCTCTCCTGATGAGAAGCTTCTTGGGGAGCAGGATGCTCTGTTGCCACTGAGGATTCTGAGAGGGCAGATTACTTCGGAAGGCCAGTCTGTGTGAGGAGTCAGGATCCTAGTGAGGGAAAAGACCCCAGTGAAGAGGGACACCTCGGCGAGGAAGCAGTGCTGAACGCAGGTGCACAGAGTTTCGGATTCCAAAGTGTAGCAGAAATGCTGGGAGGGGAGGAGGCCCTTGCTCAGTGGTACTTCAGCCAAGCCTCCTGTCCCCAAGAAGCCTTTGGTCCCTGCTCTGCCTGAAACAGCACATTCCGACTCTTTGGAAGTCTCAGTATAAAATATTCTGAGCAGCTCAGAAACAAGGAGTGAGTTATGAGACAGCAGATTCATGGTCTCTCTGTCAAGCTACGGAGGAGACATGTCAGATTTTCTGAGTGGGTTCTTTTCCCCCCTTGTCAGGCCAGTGAGGAGTGGGTAGGAGGTTAGCAAAACTTAATAAGACTTATACTTTTGGAAAGATGACAGTTTTTCAACTAAAAGTAGGTTATCCAAAGCTTTCCGAAGCAAAATGAATGAGAAGTAGAGTCTCAGGTTTGGGTCAGCCCCCTCCTCCCAGAGGTATTATTATCTAAGGATTTCTGACCTAGGTCTCGACTTGTGTGACTTTTGCTACGCTGTAACTATCCCTTTTTGACGTTGCTAATGGCTGCACACACTCTCAGATGCTGTGTCCTTGTGTATCATTTTCTGTGGCAGTGGTCTCACTGTTGGCCCCTGGATTCGGCTTTCGGCCTGGGACAACTGTGGGGCAGCTGGGATAGCTAGCTGGTTTATGGGACAGACAGAGTGATGTGAAGGTGTCAGGCAGAAAGCTCCCAAGGGGAGTTCTCCCTGGGTTAAGGAATGTGCCCTTATGCTATAGCTGTTCCTGCTCATCTATCAGTGCTTGAAACATTTCCTCATGACCTTTGCCCTCATGACCTTTGCACCCCCCCCCCCCCAATGTAGTTTCGATAATGGTGAGTGGCTGTCAGTAAAGCAGGTGTCATTCAGGCTGGGAATAGTAGCATACACCTGTAATCTCAGCACTTGGGAGATGGGGGCAGGAGGGACAGGAGCTGCAGGCAAGCCTCTACTCTATAGTGTCTTTGAGTCCAGCCTGGGCTATGCAAGATCCTATCTTAAAACAAAACTGAAACAAAATAACCAAAACAAAACCCACAACAAATGGAGTGTGGCTTTCAGAACCGGGCAGCTCAATTTCCCCTCCTTTCCTGCTGACCTGGGCATTCCAGGTGGCTGATGGAGCAATTTCCTTGCAAACCTGTGTTAATTGAGCTTGAAAATTAGCAAATGATTTATTTGCCACTTTGCGAGACGGGATCTGGGCTCAGGGTTCAGTCTCAGAAGGCTGTGACTTCAGCAGCATCCTGGCTGCCAGGACCATGGAGGAGGCCCACTCTCCAGTTCTGTTGAGTGTTTCAGGCCCACAATGGGACAGTACTGTAAAGTAGGGATGTGGGTAGTTAGTGTTCAGTGCTCATGCTGAGGTTTGGAAGGCATCAGAGAGACAAAGGGCAAAGCCCCACCCTCTTCCCTTTTCCTGAGCTGGGATACCTGGGAATGAGTTAGGTATAAGGGTGAGTCCCAGGCTTGAGCACTGCTAGGCTCAAGGTCAGGTCATGTCCTTCAGGGATTCTCTGAAGTGAGCTGTATCAGAGTTCCCAGAGGTCTGTGTAAACAGTGTCAAGCACAGCTTTCCACCCAGGTCTTCTGTGATGGGCCCCAAAATGCATACTCTGAGAGAGCACTGCAGGATGCAATGCCCCAGAAGTATCTAGAGTGTGTGAGCTGCAGGGTAGCTGCCCTTGGCTCTGAATATCACTTGCTCCCTTTTTCTTTCAGGTAAGGAAGATCATGCTGAGATGGAGGGCAGCTGGAGAGATGTCCTGGCTGTGCTGGTCATCCTGGCTGAGCTGACAGGTAGGATTGTAGGTGGGTAGGCTGTTTACAATCTTAAAAAGCAAGGCAGGAGGAAGGATGAACAGATGACGCATCAGGACAGGCTATAGGTGGTCCTCCTCAGGCACTCCCTCCAGGTGGTCCTCCTCAGGCACTCCCTCCAGGTGGTCCTCCTCAAGTACTCCCTCCAGGTGGTCCTCCTCAGGCACTCCCTCCAGGTGGTCCTCCTCAGGCACTCCCTCCAGGTGGTCTTCCTCAGGCACTCCCTCCAGGTGGTCCTCCTCAGGCACTCCCTCCAGGTGTTCCTCCTCAGGCACTCCCTCCAGGTGTTCCTCCTCAGGCACTCCCTCCAGGTGGTCCTCCTCAGGCACTCCCTCCAGGTGGTCCTCCTCAGGCACTCCCTCCAGGTGGTCCTCCTCAGGCACTCCCTCCAGGTGATCCTCCTCAGGCACTCCCTCCAGGTGGTCCTCTTCAGGCACTCCCTCCAGGTGATCCTCCTCAGGCACTCCCTCCAGGTGATCCTCCTCAGGCACTCCCTCCAGGTGGTCCTCTTCAGGCACTCCCTCCAGGTGATCCTCCTCAGGCACTCCCTCCAGGTGGTCCTCCTCAGGCACTCCCTCCAGGTGGTCTTCCTCAAGTACTCCCTCCAGGTGGTCTTCCTCAAGTACTCCCTCCAGGTGGTCCTCCTCAGGCACTCCCTTCAGGTGGTCCTCCTCAGGCACTCCATCCAGGTGGTCCTCCTCAGGCATTCCCTCCAGGTGGTCCTCCTCAGGCACTCCCTCCAGGTGATCCTCCTCAGGCACTCCCTCCAGGTGGTTCTCCTCAGCACTCCCTCCAGGTGGTCCTCCTCAGGCACTCCCTCCAGGTGGTCCTCCTCAGGCACTCCCTCCAGGTGATCCTCCTCAGGCACTCCCTCCAGGTGGTCCTCCTCAGGCACTCCCTCCAGGTGATCCTCCTCAGGCACTCCCTCCAGGTGATCCTCCTCAGGCACTCCCTCCAGGTGGTCCTCTTCAGGCACTCCCTCCAGGTGATCCTCCTCAGGCACTCCCTCCAGGTGGTCCTCCTCAGGCACTCCCTCCAGGTGGTCCTCCTCAGGCACTCCCTCCAGGTGGTCCTCCTCAGGCACTCCCTCCAGGTGGTCCTCCTCAGGCACTCCCTCCAGGTGGTCCTCCTCAGGCACTCCCTCCAGGTGGTCCTCCTCAGGCACTCCCTCCAGGTGATCCTCCTCAGGCACTCCCTCCAGGTGGTCCTCCTCAGGCACTCCCTCCAGGTGGTCCTCCTCAGGCACTCCCTCCAGGTGGTCCTCCTCAGGTACTTCCCTGCATCTCAGTTTCACCACCGCCTCCTCTGGAGCTCCCATTCCTGCCATTGTAACTCTGCCCTTGGGACCTTCTACCTCTGACCTCTACATGGTCCCCTTAAGGGCTTTCTCTAGGCTTACCCCATTAGATTCTCTAGGCTTACCCCATTAGATTCTCTAGGCTTACCCCATTAGGTCCCTGAGGTTGTCGTGTGAATTGTTTCAGTTACTGAGACATCTTTCCCATTTGCTTCTCACCTCTTCAATCACTGTTTCTCTCAAGGAAAAGCTGGCTCAGGTGTCTCCTCTGTCTGGAAGCCTTCTTGACTCTTGTGATATCTAGGGTGGGATCCCCAAGCCTTCCAAGAATATGGAAATTCTCTGAGCCTCACCACAGCTTGTCACCAGGAGTCTTTGGGGCATCAGCTGGGGTAGACTCCAGCGGATCCAAGTAGGATGGGCTGAGCTGACTGTGGAGGTCTCAAAATCCCTAGAGTCCGTGTGCTCCGCTTGGGATTAGTTAGGTCTTGACTGCTTGCCTACTGCATCTGGCTTCTTATTTCTCTGTGTCTCCTGTGATGGCAACATGAAGATATGCTATAATAGAAGGTCAGAACTGATGCACAGACATTTGCAGGGTACCCTGGACAACTTGTCACAAACTGAATCATCCTTGTGGTCGACCTGGAGATAAGATTCCCAGTGAAAAGTTCCAGCTGTCTCCCTCCTCCCCAGATGCCCATGGTTCTACAAGCAGCATGGGCGGTCATGATTGTTTGGGCTGCAGGAATTTGTGGGCTCCATTCTGGATCGGTGGACACGGAGCTTTAAAAGCCTGCTTGGGACCGTGTTCACTGAAGTGAACCTGAGTGAAGTTCAGTGGGAGTCAGCGGCGTCAGGTGGGCAGGCTGGTGAGAGTCCACCTCTGGGTGTGAAGCCTAGGTGCTCCTGGCTGAGGACTTCAGAGGCAAAGGTGTGAGGAGCCCTCTAACAGCACACAGTGAGGAGCAGCCTGGAGGGGTTCACAGCAGAATGGAGAGGAAAACCAGATCTGGGGCAGAACAGTCTAGAGACTGAGCCAGAGGCTAACAGGCCACCTTAACCCATGTTTTAGGTACACGTGGAGGTTACAAAAGTCTTTTAAAGACTGGAGAGAATTGAATCAACCGTGGGATTAGCTTTTTTAAAAAAGTTGTGTGTGTGTGTGTGTGTGTGTGTATGTGTATGTGTGTATTCTCTGAGCCTTAGCATAGCTTTGTTACCAGGAGACCTTCAGGGCATCAGCTGGGGTGGACTCCACCCTCCATCCCCACACCCCATCCAAGTAGGATGGTCTGAGCTGATTCTGGAGGTCTCAAAATCCTTAGAGTCTGTGTGCTCAGCTTCAGATGTCAAATAAGAAATATGTATTTCTTATTGTGTGTGTGTGTGTGTGTGTATATATATATATATATATATATATATGTATATACTAGAATATAAAATATATATAATGTATAAAATATGTACAATATGTTTCTGAATATATGTCAGAAATATATAATCATATATATCCATTTATATTTACTTATTTATGGATGTTGGGCCTTAAGTATTGGCTTGGGCCAACATAGATCTGGTTTGAGGTTTAAGATGACTGCAGCAGGAGGGCCAATATTATGGGCTGGTTTTAGAGTCCCCAGGGAGAATTTGCAATGGATGCTGGACCCCTTACGTGTTTCATCTAGGAAAGTCTTATGGCTAGTTGAGTCTGGTAGACTTAGCTCTGTAGCCTGAGGAAGTGTCCAGATACCCTCAGGGCTCTTCCAAGACTCTTCCTCCCCTTCTCTCACCCTTCTTTTCCCTTCTTCTCTCATCCCCTCCTTTCTCCTCCCTACTTTGCCCATAGTATCATGGCTTACACAGATCTTGATTACCTCATTTATTTTCTCAGTAAATATTCACTGAACCTGTTATGTGCCACATAGTTGAGACATAGGTCCTAGAGCTTAGAGTCTAGTAGGGCAAACAGGCATCGAGAACAAAAGCAACAATAACAAAAATCACCGCTGTGACAGTTGCTTGGAAGAAGCTTCATAGTGGAAAGACTGTGGTAGGACAGTTCAGAATAAACAGGATGGTCTGGAAAGGTGTGGTCCAGGGCAGACGACTAGCCAGGACTCCAGGGGCAAGCGAGACTGGATTCCAAGCCCTGAAAGACTTGATAAATTTGGTACCTTAAGAAGGTTCGTTGAATGCCTCAAGGGTGGAGTTAGAACAAACAGGAGATGGAGAGAGAGTTGCTGTGGGGCAGTTTGGTGTTAGAGTATAGTCCTGTGAAGACTCTCTGCTCTATATGAAGTGATGGGACTCTTAGGTCAGGAGTTTGGAGGTGGGGAGGGACACAGTCAGGTGCCTATTAAGATGCTCTCCTTGGGTGCATGTGCAGAAAAGATTATTGGGTGCAGCTGGTGTGACACTGGCTTTTTCTGTATCATCCCAGGAGCTCAGCAGCCAGTTCAGACCTGCTTGGGAGTTTCTCTCAGGACCTCCTCCTCCTTCCGCTTTTCTTCAGTGGGTTCCAGTGGTTGACTCATACTCTCCTCTGAGGGCCTATCATCAAGGCAGTCCTCTCTGCCCTCTGCTCTCCATCCTCTATTTCTTCCTGGTCTTTAGCCACATGTCTAGCCTGCTCTCCCATTCACTAGGACGGCTGAGTAAGAGGAAGAGTGTGGGGTCTGCAGATGTAGCAGTGATGTCAGGATGGAGTGTGAAGCCACACTGCACTAGGAAAATGGAGAGGTGATTGGTGTAGGACCGTGAACTTTCTTATGTCAAGGAGATTGTTTCTCCTGTGTGTGTGTGTGTGTGTGTGTGTGTGCATGCGCACACATGCATGTGGATGTCAGGGGTCATACTGGGATCATTCTTTAGGTTATTTTTTAGGATGTTAGCCACCTTATTTTGGAGAGAGGATATCTCACTTTTCCTTGGAACTTGCTGCTTTGGCTAGGCTGCCTTGCCAGTGAGCCTCTATGCTGGAATTACAAATGTGTACCATGAAGCCCAGCTTTTCTATGTGAGTTCTGGGGGGGCGGTCAAACTCAAATCCTCATGCTTGCATAACAAGCACTTTTCTGACCGAGCCACATTCTCAGCTCAATAATGATTTCGGAGTATCAGCAAGAGGTGCCAAGGATGGCTGACCCCTAGTTCCACAAGAGTGGTTTAAATGACATTAATGTTAGAATGGGGAGTTACAGACACTCTGCAGAGCATTTGAGAAGCCCAGGTCCTGCTCAAGTTTAGAGGGGACAGACAGTTACAGATACTCCGAAGATCATGTGAGAAGCTCGGCTCTGTCAGGTGAAGGTGTGGATGCCGCAAACCTTCTAGGAAAAGAAACTCCTCAAGGAATCTTGCAGGCAGCACACACCCGAGGTTTCTTGAGGGACACCTGCAGACGGCGTTCAGGTAGGGCAGACCCCGATTTTTCTGTTCTGTTGTAAAGCTTTGCAATCCAGGAAAAGAGAGAGGAGAGGTGAGGGAGGTGAGAGCTGAGGTATGTGGCCGAGTGCAGGTCTTATCTGCAAGTGTTTTCTAATGTTTGGTTTGTGTGGGGTGAGGCCACTCAGGGCCTCAACACTGATGAATCACAGAGGAGGAGGAAGTGCTATGGCCACATGTCCCTTGTCACAGGTGCAGCTGAGGGCAATTGGTGGATCCAGAGGGGGCTGTGCTCACAGGAACTGTGCTTAAGGCTGTTGTCACCTGCTTCATTGGAGGTCAGGTGGTAACATGCTTTCCCAGCATGCACAGGGCCCCAGGTATGTTCCCCAACACTGAATATTCAGACATGGTGGCTCCTGCTTGTAATTCTGGCACTCAGGAACTGCAGGCAAGAGGGTCAGAAGTTCAAGGTCATCCTTGGCTGTGTTGAAAATGGAAGGCCAGCTGGGGAGACATGAAATCCCATCTCAAAACAAACCAAAACCAAAATTAAAAATGACAGCAGTGGGGACTAGAGAGATGGCTTAGTGGTTAAGAGCACTGACTATTCTTCCAGAGGTCCTGAGTTCAATTCCCAGCAACCACATGGTGGCTTACAACCATCTGTAATGGGGTCTGATGCTCTCTTCTGTTGTGTCTGAAGACAGGGATGGTATACTCATATACATAAATAAATAAATAAATAATTCTAAAAAAAAAAAAACAGCAGCAAAACCAGGTAGCAACAAACTCAAAAGAATTTCCCCCATGGCCTAGGCTCCTCCTGGTTTTATTCATACCTGTCCACCTTACGTATAAGGCTGGGTCAGCATGGCCTGTGAGTGTCCTGTGGCTCCTCAGTCCCTGGGGGGGGGGTATGCATGGGTGACATCTTTGCAGATTGTCTTTGGAGTGAGATAAGGTGCACACACGCACACTACCTTCCAACCTTGCAGGCTCTGTGGCTCTTACCTACCCCATTCTGTGAGCCTTACAGGCTCTATGTGGTGGTTACTAATTCCATACTTGGGACAGTGTGTATAGAAGCTAGCATTTTCTCTTTCCTGTGGCGTGTAAGTTAGTCTGTTTTCCTCAGTGTGGCTCCAGGTTTGTGACTAGAGTTGACCCAGTGTCTGTAGTTTACTTGGTGTCTGACCTGATTGAGTTTTGTGTACTTGGCACTACCCAGAGTCATCTTGGAAGTGGGAACCTCAACTGAGAAAATGCCTCCCCCCCCACTGATTGGCCCATAGGCAAGTCTGTAGGGCATTGTCTTGATTAATGATTAACATGGGAAGACCCAGTTTACTGTGGTCAGAGCAGCCTCTAGGCAGGTGGTCCTACTTGGTATAAGAAAGCAGGTTGAGCAAGCCATGGGGAGTGAGCCAGTCAATAGTGTCTTTCCATGGCCTCTGCATCAGTTCTTGCCTCCAGGCTCCTGCCCTGGCTTCCCTTAACCCTGGAATGTGAAATAAACCCTTCCATCTCCAAGTTGTTTTTTGGTCAGTGTTTCGTCAGGGCATTGGAAAGTAAAGACAGAGTCATTTCTAGTTGTTGTTTTGTTTTGTTTTTCCTTTCTTTCTTGAGACCTTTTGTTTGTTTTATAGCTGAATATCAAGATGGGTGTGGATCAGTGAGACTTGGCCTGGTGGCTACAGAGAAGATCCACACTGCAGTGGGTGTTAGGAACCCATTTTCTTTCTTCTTTCTGTCATTCCCTGGGTGGTATGCACTCAACCACTGAATTAGTTGAGGAGCCTTCTCCTAGCTCTACTTCTTTTTGTCTTCCCAGGACCGCTCTCACTTCTGGTCCTAGTGTGTGTGTGTAACTCTTCTCTCCATCATGGAGAAGGAAACTCTGCCCCGCAATGCATTCTGGGTGATCATGAGGTACTGATGTTTGGCTGCAGGTCACTGTCTGGCTCTTGCCTGGAGATGTTCAGGGCTCAGCTAAGTTCCGTTTAGGATCTGCCTCACATTTGGAGAAGGGGAAAGCTGGTGTTATTAGGAGTTCCTCAGTATACACAGAGGGCTAGTGTGTTGACCCATAGGAATCATATAACACCAAAAGGTAATGGAAGTATCCTGACTGGTGGGTTAGTCAGTCAGGCCATGAGTCACAGTGCAGTTGAAGCGAGCCTCTGAGCCTTGTAGGACTGTTACATTCTGAGGGTCTTCTATGATCTGATGACTGGATTCAGAAGAAACCAGGGCATATGCTCTTTCAGTGGGACTTCTAAGTGACAAGAGTTGGGGAAGAGTCTGTATTCAGGGTGGCAAGTCTGAATTTGTGTTTCAATTCTACTGATGTGGCTGTAAGTCTCATGTGTCCTGTGGACAACATTGGTTGCCTTTGGAGTCTGTGACGGAGACTCTAGTCTTCCCCTCCTCTGCCTTTGTCTTATAGAGACATCTGGGATTGGACTTGAGGTCCATTCTACATCCAGGACGGCTTCATATTAGGATCCTTGACAGAGTTTATCTGCAATAACTCTACTTTTAAATGCCACATCCTGTGGCTTTGGTGACCGTGAGCCTCTTAGAGAATGGTGTTCAAGTGGGTGCTGCACATCTAGAGGAAAGTGGGAGGAGGCTTGCCTTGGCCATGTGTCTACCAGAAGTCCTGGTCCCTGGCCTTAGGAACAATAAAGCTGAGAGGCTGAGCCTTCCAGATGGTCACTTAGAGCATGATAACTGGCAAACAGAGAGTTAAAAGACATCGTTGATTTGTGTCAGCTAATTCATTTACTGCCCCGAAACATTGATTGCATCCTAGCTTCTGGATCCAGTTATCAGATCATAGAAGGCCCTCAGAATGTAACAGTCCTACAGGGCTCAGAGGCTCGCTTCAACTGCACTGTGACTCACGGCTGGAAGCTTATCATGTGGACTCTCAATGAAGTGGTAGTGCTGAGTCTCACCTCCCAGGAACCCATCATCACCAACGACCGCTTCATCTCTGAGAGTTACAACCGGACTGACAGCTTCATCTCTGAGATGATCATCCTTGATGTGCAGCCCAGTGACTCGGGAGTCGTGCGATGCAGCCTGCAGAACAGCAATGTGTTTGGATCTGCCTTCCTCTCAGTGCAAGGTGAGTCAGCTGGAGGGTTGCCAGGGCCTTCTGAGGCTCACAGCTGTGCGGTGATACTTGGGGACCACCTTTAGGTTTTGTGGTGCTTGCTGTAATTCCAAACTGACCACTGCTTTGTGCATATTTGTTACTGTGTTGCCAACTGGGTTTCTTCTCTAGAGAGAAAAATCTCTGCCCCACAGTGCATTCTGGGTGGTTGGCTGCAGGTCACTGGATGGCTCTTGCCCAGGAATATTCTCCATCTCTTCTTTCTCACAGTGTAGATTCCATTATTCTGAGTATTCTGAGCTAATGCTGGCTTTATGTCTCTCTCCCTCCCTCCCTTCCTTCTCTTCTCCCTCTTTCTTCTATTCCCCTCCTTCCCTCTCTCCCTCCCTCTATTCTGTCCCACTCCCTTCCTCCCTTCCTCCCTCCCTTCCTTTCTTCTGTCTTCCCTCCCTCTCTCCTTTCCTGTTAGGCTTTTTTGTTTAACCCATTCCTTCCCTCCCCTCTCCCCTTTGAGATGGGCTTATCAGTTCCCCATCTAATCTGTTCTGGTGTCTAATTGCTCTTCTGGAATCATCTCCTGGAGTTTTCCATGTTCTTGTACGCCCCTTCCCCAACTCTAATTTGAACAGTTGGCGGTCATGGCCCCTTCTCTAGGGTTTTGCACAACCTGCTTATACTTTGTAGCTATCTTCTCTCCTCGAGTTTCTCTGATCTATTTTTGTCCCAGTGACCATAGCACAGTCAAAGGTGTGTGTTCTCCAAGTACATCATGTATTTGAGAGAGAAGGGTAGACCACTAGGCTATTCTACCATAACTTATTTTCATTTGTGAAAATAATTTGATCTTTAGAAGATCATCACACAATGATAAAGGTAAATGGATGCACTTTATGAGGCTTTAGATAGTTGTACCCAAATCAATACCCCGTGACACTTTTTTTTTTTTTTTTGGTGTTTCAAGACAGGGTTTCTCTGTATAGCCCTGGCTGTCCTGGAACTCACTTTATAGACCAGGCTGACCTTGAACTCAGAAATCTGCCTGCCTCTGCCTCCCAAGTGCTGGGATTAAAGGCATGCGCCACCACTGCCCGGCCCCCTTGATGCTTTTTGAAAGTGAACTGATGTTATTGACAGAGGCTGTGACTAGTAGATCCTAACCCAGGTCCTTGGGATCTCTATCCAGAGACTTTGTTCCCAGTTCTCTAGAGTTCTCGTTTCTATGGCAGCAAGTCTCATGAGAACATGATGTGTCTTTAAGATTATTTCATATATCTACTTATTTCCTCGCTTCAGTGAAATCCCAGATTCTGTCAAATCAAATGTAATAATATTTGGTATAAAAGCATGTCTATGTATTTGTATATGTATTTAAAATAATATTTTTTTATTTTACTTTGGAAATTGAATTAAGTTGGTGGTTCTTTACTTTGGGGTATCTTTTTTGTGTGTGTGGTATAATTAATTTGTAATTAATTATCATTTTTTTAAGTTGTGATTTTTATGGGGTTATTTAGAAATCTTAGCCTAGTTTGCATGCCCAGGTTCTCTGATATAATTCAGTTATAATGGAAAGAACACAGGGCAGAATTAAAGACACGAGTTCAGAGTTCAGGCTTTCCTTTATCAGCTGTCAACCAGTGACTCCCTGCATTGGCCCCTCCCTCCCCTCTGTCACGTGGGGATGAGGCTTCTCTCACCTCCACACTTTTGCTGTGGGGATCAGGCAATGAAACCACCGAGGACTCCAAGGCATTGTCCAGTTTAGCTTGTTTTACATTCAGCTGGACATTCAGAGCAGTCTCGTGGTTAGAAATACAGCTTGGGAACCCGGTTGCCTGCATTCCCATTCTGTCTTTGTTGCTTAGAATTGCATGGACTTGACCAAGTAAGTGGCTCTGGGCTCAGGATCTCTACTCCCAGGGCTGTTGTAGCACAGGGTGGGGGTGGGGTTGGTAGAAAGCCTGTCCTGGCTCAGAGAAATTACCTTATAAACAGTTTTTAAATTCATGGAAAAGGCATATTATTTGAGGTACTTATGACCCAGAGATGGCTGGAAGAGGACTGGCTCAGTTGTGAAGTGCTTGCTATGCAAGCCTGAGAGCCTGGGTTTGATTCCCCCAGGACCCACATGGGAAATCTGGGTGTGGTAGTGCATGCTGTAGTCCCTGCTGGCGGAGACAGGTGGGTCCTTGGGGCTAGCTGGATAGACAGACTCATCAGATTGATGAACTTCAAGCTCAGTGGGAGATTCTGTCTGAAAAATAAAATGGAGAATGATTAAGGAAGATACCTAATGTTGGCCTCTGGTTACACATGCAGCCCCCCCCCCCCCATGAGCATGTGAGCACACACACACACACACACACACACATACATACATATGTATGTGTGTGAGCACACACACATATGTATACACATTTATACACACACAAAAATATACACACACTTACAAACACACACATATATATGTAATCTTACAAACACACATGCATGCACACACACAAAAATATACACACACTTACAAACACATACATATATACATAGTCTTACAAATACACATGCATGCACACACACATACATATGAGTGTGTGAGCACACACACATATGTATACACATTTATACACACACAAAAATATACACACACTTACAAACATATACACATAGTCTTACAAACACACATGCACGTGCACACACACACACAGACACACACACACACACACACACACACACACACACACACACACACACGAGTGTGTGCGCATGCACATGTATCTGGAGGCCTCCATTATCCTCTATTTTAAACCTCCTCTTCATCAAAAGAACAGTTGGCAAAATAATGATCAAGTAAAACATAAGCCCTTCAGATTCAAGCCAACCCCTTCTCCTCTCATTGACCCATTTACAGGAGTGTTTAAAGTTTGCACAGACACCTTTCCTCTTCTAAGTAGCATCCAGGAAGTGTAACATTTGAGAGTGGAGGGGCATGGAAGGTACACCGACTCTGGCCCTCCCCCACTCCAGGGCGTGCCTTCTGATAATGACCTAAGACAATGCTAACATGCTAGGGACTCTTTTCCATTTCCAGCCTCCTGAGTATGCAGGAGCGCAGTGTGCTGCACATTGGCGAGGTCTTCTCATTTAGAGGCTAGTGTTATCCACAAGACTGAGCATAATGATCACACACACACACACACACACACACACTCACACACTCAGGCAAAAATCCACCCAACTGCCATGGTCTAGAAGGAGAGAGAAAACTCTCACAGTGGTTTAAAGTTTCAGGTAACCTCCTGAGCTCACCTCCAAGGGAAAATTCCTGGTTTTGCTTTTGGCACGGCGTCAAAGAATACCCATGGTTACTTAAAAAGGCCATTGAACACTCTACAGTTTCAGCTGCGCTTCTGTGGGAAGTCAGATTTGTTTTCTTCCTGCTCTCCACAAACAAAGCAACCCTGTAACATATGAATGAACCTACTGACTTGAGAATCTAGCGGAACATAAGAGAGATTTGCATAGATAAACATTGCCACTTGATTTATTTAATTTTATTAGTTTTAAAAAATACAGCTTAGCGGCAATGCATTCATTTACATCAATGTATAATGAGTTATGAGGGTTAGTTTTAAGTAAATATCTCGGAATAATTTAGGTAGTTACTGCTGACACAAAGGAAGCTCTTTTGGAGTCTCCAGTGACTTTCAAAAAGGAATTGAAACCAAAGTGTTTGAAGATCATGTATCCTAGTCAAACTATCCCCTTAAGAGATGGGGAGTGCAGAGGTGGAGGGCTCCAAGACCCCCAGATTTCAGTGGTTTGCTCTAAATGATGCTACAGAGTCATGAATGAGAGCAGGGTTTCCGAGTCTTAGTCCAGTGTTCTTTCCATTATACCAAACGGCCGGGGGATGTGCCTTGTAGCATGTTCGAGTTTGAACATTTGAATGAATATGTATGTATGTCACTGAGGCTGTGTCTTTGCTGGGGCCAACCTTCAGGCTGGTCATGTCAGCACACGTAAACATCATTTTCAGATGAATTCTTTGCAGTGTGCCTGCTGCCAGGGGCAGGTGGGTTCTTTAAGAAAATACTGATCTAAGTCAACAATTCCAAAACTTAATTGGGTTAATTCAGTGTATAATGAATTTGATTTTGATGTGATTTAAACATCACATTTTGATGTGATAGAAACATTTTAAAGGAATATCCAAGGCAGTTAATGTTTAAAGTTTCCTGCTGGGTCAGGTGGCATGTGTCTGTCTTCCCTGACTTTAGGAGGTGGAGGCAAGAGAATCTGTAGGTCAAAGCCAACTCTCAGGGATGTATGAGGCTAGCCTGGGCTACATGAGACTTTGTCTTAAAATGCCAAACAAACAAACAACAACAACAACAAAAAAAAACAGCTTATGACCCAAAATTGTAAAATGAAGGCGATTGTCCCAAATTAAGGGGAGAGATTTGCTTTTTGTGAGTCTCTGGGAAAAGAATATAGATTTCCTTCTTTGCCTCAGTTTCCAGGACTGCCTAAGAGAATCCTGTAGCTAAGGCCAGTGGTCCTCGGCTTTTATTTCTCCATTATTATTGGGAGCCACCTTACCTTCTTGTAAGAGCCCAGCAGGTACATAAAGATATGGCCGATAAAGCCTGAACCTTGGTTTCCTGGGAGAGACACAGCCTTCCTCAGGCCTGGGAAGAAAGTCTTATGAAATGTAATTTGAAGCTAAAATTGGGAAAAATCAGACAGCTTTCATTCTTTAGCTTATTTCTCTCTTCTCTTTAGTCATGGGGACCCTGAACATTCCTAGCAACAACCTTATAGTCACTGAGGGTGAACCCTGTAGTGTGACTTGCTCTGCCCTGGGCTGGACCCCACTCCCGGATATCTCCTGGGAGGTTGAGGTTCCTGTAAGCCATTCAAGTTACTATTCCTTTCCGGATCCGGGCAACTTTACAAGCATCTTCAGTGTCCTAGATCTCACACCGCTGGGCAGCGGGACCTTGACTTGTGTGGCAGAGCTGAAGGACTTGCAGGACAGCAAGTCCTTAACTGTCAACCTGACTGTGGTTCAGTCTTTATCTGGTAAGTGAGCCTCGCCATCCTGAAAGCTATGGAGTGACCATTCTGAGTTCATAGGAGGGGCAAATCCTGGTCAATGTACATTATCAACCTGGAAAATCACCTTTACGTTGGGTGGAGGCAGTGACGAGGCACATCTGGAGCTGTGGGCTCTGTGTTTCTATGATCTCACATGCTCTTACAATTGCTTCTTGAGAGTTCTTTTTCCCTAATTGCAAATGAACCATTGAGAAGCCATGTCCACTACTTAGATAAGAAGGTAGCAGGTTCAGAGATAAATACTTGACTTAATATTTTTCAAAAATAAAGCTGAATGTATTGGTACATGCTTATAATTCTAGCACCTGGGAGCTGAGGCAGTAGGATAGCTGAGATTTGAGGCCAATCTGGGCTATGTAGTGAGTTCCAGGGAAGCCTGGGCTACAAAGTGAGATCCTGTCTCAAAAAACCAAAACCACCTCACATTATCTAACTTGGATAGGTAGCAAGATTTTAAAGTTTTTGTCTTTCAAGGGAATCTACTGTGACATAGCAGAAACTCTAACCTTGTGCATTAAAGGGTTCTGTGGCACTTGCAAGCTCTGAGTTGACATGGTTAGAGGTCTCAGGGTACAGGGGTCATATGATAAAACATGAAGATTGTGTGTGTGTGTGTGTGTGTGTAGAAAGAGACAATGTTGGGATGAGCCCAGGGCCTCATATGTACCAGATAAAGAATCTGTCACTATCTATAACCCCAGTTACTCCATCCTTGGAGACTCACAATAAACCCCTCATCTGACAGAAGAGGAAGGGAAATCTGGATGGAGCACAGGAGTCTCTCCATCTCCTTTTCTTGTTTTGATATTCCTTGGCTTGTAGTAATAGCCCCTGACTCAAACCTTTATTCTGACATGGCTTTCCTGTGCTTGTGTCTGTCCAAATCTCCATATGTCTGTCTTTCTGTCTGTCTGTCTGTCTGTCTGTCTGTCTTGTGTAAATTCAATTTTATTCTATTATAATCCATACTTCTTCTTGAGACTCAGCTTGGTCCAGTGTTTCCTGCCCCCTCAAGTGCCCTTCTGACACTTCACTATCAGCTTTTGGGCTCTTGCTCAATCAGATACTCCAGATTTACTTGCATCACCCCTGCCAAACCCAGCTCTCCTATAAGCGATCTAGAGACAATGTAGTCTGGTCCAGGCTTTGACAGAAAGATTGGAATTCTGTTGCCAAAATTCTGTTGGCTCCAAGTAGCCCAGAACTGACTGTGGAAAACCTAACTTTTTCACCAAGAACATAGGGTAGCCCAGAGCTCTGCCTGGATGGCCCCTTCTGCACATGAATCTTACAGATTAGCTCTCTGCCTTCTTTTTCTTCTGAAGGGGAAAGCAGAAGGCAAGGCTACTTCACCCCTATCAGTGAATTCTTCCTTAGCTTGGATGACACGTTAATCACAGCAGCTGCAGGCCAGGGGGCTGGGAAGGAAGACCCTGCAGGTAGGCAGCAAGGAACCTTGCTTTATTGGACTCACTTGCCAAAGGGTACTTTGTTTTTAAATTATTCATCAAGATCAGAGCAGCTGGTATCTGTCTCCATGCCTGTTGTGTTTTTATTTTAGTTGTAGACCTCATTTAGCTGTGGAGCTAGAGGAGCTGGGTCATGTTCACAGAGAGTAAACAGGTGAACCACCCTCAAGAGTTGCCAAACTTCCTCAGGGCGGGGAACCTCAGTTCTGCACCCACAAGGCTGGGGAATTATTTTGATTCCTTGGTGAACTTAGGAAGTGTAATGGACTCAGGCTACTTAGTGTGTGCTGCCCTAGAGATCAAAACTCCTCCGAAGAAAGGTGCATGGGAGGCCACCGCTTGTTTTCACAGCTGGTTTCTCAGTTATAGAAAGCCCAGTTTTCTCAGTTACTGTCTTAGTTAGGGTTTTACTGCTGTGCACAGATACCAAGACAAAGGCAACTCTTATAAGGACAGTATTTAACTGGGGCTGGCTTACAGGCTTAGAGGTTCAGTCCATTATCATCAAGGTGGGAACATGGCAGCATCCAGGCAGGCATGGTACAGGAGGAGCTGAGAGTTCTACATCTTCAGAAGGCTGCTAGCAGAATACTGGCTTCCAGGCAGCTAGGATGAGGGTCTTAAAGCCCATGCTCATAGTGACACATGTACTCCAACAGGGCTACAACTTTTAGTAGTGCCATTCCCTGGGCTGAGCATATACAAACCATCATAGTTACTGAAATCACACACCTGTGGGTGGCAGACTGCAGAACATTAGAAAACACAGCCCTTTTGTTGTGTATATGGAAGAGATGTGAATGAATGCCTACTCCTGCAAGGTAGAGCATGGGTGACACACCAAAAAACTTACTTTACTCGAGCAAACTTGGGTGAACCAAGGTGTTTTCTGGGGTTAGTTACAGGAGCACAGGTGTACAGGAGCAGGAGATGCACATGGCTCAAGAGTGCAGCTTGATGAAGCAAGGCCGCCATGTCCTTGCATCTCCCTGCACAAGCTGCAGGCAGTTCCACCAAAGAGCCTGCCCACAGTTCTTGCAGCTTCTTGGCCTTTGTGAAGGACCTCTGTGAAGAGCTTTACAGCTTTCCCCGCCTTCCTGAGTATATGATCTCCTCGCTGCCTTTAAGAGGGACTATTCCACTCGGAGGAAACAGCTACTCAACACCCTGTCATACCCAACAGAGAAATCTTCATGTTCTCAGCATGGCCCCTGTCTCCTTCTGAGGGTCCCCTTGTGTTGGTTCCCCTCCTGTGTAGCTTGTGAAGTGGTGGTCAAGAGGCTGCATTTCTAGGGCACATGAGCATCTTGTAGGGTGTGATCACAGTTCATTTACATAAGATGTGACAAGGTCAGGGACAGAGAAGGTGGTGAGTCTGATCCTGTGTCCACTCTGAGGTCGCAGTGAGCAGGGTAGCTTTCTTCTGAGCAGGGGTGATAGGAGAGAATCCTTTCTGTGTCCTTTGTTGTTTCTGGTGACCGCTGGCAATCGTAGATGCTCCCTGGGTTGAGGAGCAGCCCTCTCGCTCAGACCTTCATTTCCACATGGCCTCCCTGATGACAGGAGCCTGGGCATATCACTGACTTCCCAGGCTCAGTTTTTCTGCATGTGAAATGGGCAGGCAATGAATTGAGCCATTCCTTGGAGGATCTTGAACACCTCTGCTGTGGACTAGCCCTTTCCATAAGCTCTTCATTTGATTAGTTTTCATGCAATGTGGTATTTCTGACTTGAAGTTTCCAAATAACAAAGTTTAAAAAAAGAGCAGTTAACTAAAAATTTAATGTACTTTAGCTGGTCAGGTTCCACAGTCTCAGCAGACCTTAGATGGGATAGTGCATCTGCTCTCTAGCTCTGTTACTTAACCTCTCTGTCATCTGTGAAGCTGAAATAGCTTCAGTACCCGCCTCCAGAGCTGTTGATCTTGGGAGAAGTATATTGAAATGTCTAAGACAATCCCTCAGTGTGATCCGTGCCCCAGAGCATGCAGAGCAGAAGGGTGAGCTTATGTTAGAGGCTCAAACACCCATGTCCTCTCTGGTTGTTATAGACATAGGCTTTGTACACGGGGGTGGGGTGGAGGGTGGGATGGGGGATGGGTATTTTATGGCAGTGTAGCCAATTTTGAGGAATTCTGTGCAACACCTTTAGAGCTCTGCTAACTCCTTTTCAGAACATTTGGGAAAAGGATTCTTTCTTTCAGAGATGGTGAAAGGACAGTCCCTAAGCACCCAGTAAAGCCAGTCACGTGGAACAAAGGAGCACTGGTGGGAAGAGCTTAGAGATGGGAAAAGAACAGTCCCCAAATACTCAGTAAAGTCAGTCACGTGGCATCATGGAGCATGCGTGGTGGGAAGAGCTTAGGGGACAAAGGCTTGAGCTTGAAACCTGGAACTAACCTCCCCTGTTCGCTGTCACGGTGGGTTGCTCCGGTGGAGTGTGCCTGCCTTAACCAGGGCCCAGTCACTTGCCCTCTGCCCTGCACACAGCAGGATCACGCCTTTCCAGATGCCCTCCCTGAAAATATTTTTATATCAGGTGAGCCCTGGGTGGTGCCTCCCTGGAGGGATTGTTCCACAAAGAGAGGACCTGCGGCAGAGCATGACACATGCTGGGAACCCTGGCTTTCTTGTGCCGAGCCAGGGCAAGGGCTCATTCCCCTATCTGTCTCATCTATGAGCAGACTGGATCATGAGCCATTCCAAGAACCTGTTTTTCTATCTATTATCGGTTTTTTTTTTTGACTTACCAATATGACTATTATTTGTTTTTCAATCAGATGTGAATGCACTTGTTCTAAAAATAACTTTCTTCTAGCTGGGTAGTGGTTGAGTATGCCTTTAATCCCAGCACTTGGGAGGCAGAGGCAGGTGGATTTCTGAGTTCGAGGCCAGCGATATATATAATATATGTATGCCTGCCTATCTATCTAGTGATACATACACACACACACACACACACACACACACATATAGATAAATGAAAAAAATTATTAAAATAAGACACCTGTAAAGTTCCAGTAGTAGCCTAAGCTGAAGACCGCAAACATGATTGACTGCATTAAAGGCAATTTGAGCTGAAGTGTCACCTAAGCATGAGGACCTGAGGAAGGACTTCCAGGGGAGAATGGTCACCACAAAGAGGAAGTAAACAGGAACCATGGCGGTGGGTATGCATGCTGGTTCAGTGTGGGGCTGTTGAGGGAGGCTAGGTTTAGTGGATGAATTAAGGAGCAGTACAGTGAGTAACTTGTCACCCATGAAGCCTCCATTCCCTTCCAGACTCAGTCATCAGCCTCAAGAGGTGGTCTTTCCTTCCCGAATACACGCACACTCAAGGAGAACACAGGCTCTCTCTACTCAGCTGGTGGGAAGTTGTTGGATCCAGCCTGGTTTGACAGAGGTTGGAATGTTATGTAGGGGAAGGAAAGACCATGGGCAGGGAATGTGTGAGAACTCAATAAACATGTCCTACATGGGGAGAATTCAAGACCATCACGCATATCAGGAGCCAGGCCTTGTGTCTAACACCAGCTAGCTCCCTTATCATGAAAAGTTGTGACATTTGCAACCTTGTGTTGAGAGAGAGAGAGAGAGAGAGAGAGAGAGAGAGAGAGAGAGAGAGAGAGAGAAAACAGAAAGACAGAGACAGACAGAGAGACAGACAGAGACAGAGAGACAGACAGAAAGACAGAGACAGAGAGATAGAGAGAGACAGAAGAGAAGAGAGAGAGAGGGAGAGAGACAGAGAGAGAGAGAGAAGGAGAGAGAGAGAATCTAACGATGTAGGGCGTCCGTGGTGATTGTGAGAACATGGGTCCTACCTCAGAAACTTTCACACACATTTCTTGAGTCTGAGTAACCCAGTAGATCAAGACTTGTGACTTGCAAGTGAGCCAGAGGCCAAAGACAACCCAGAAAGTAAACAGGGGCCACCAGAGTGACTAGTTCCTCGTGTGGGAAGCCCAAAACTCTGGCAGTTGAGAGACTTTGACACAGAGGTCTGCTTTTCAATTGAACTGTGGGAGTCAAGAACATAGCTCTGGCCTTCATAATCTTGTAGCTGTGTTCCTGGGAAGGGAAGCGTGGACATATACCATAAAGGGGCAAAGTGGCCTGAATAATATCACCGGACTGTGGCTCACCAGTCACGTGCATTTGGAACATCTGGGGTGCCTTTGCAGACAGCTTGGCTCTGCCTCACTGGAGCAGGCTTTGGATCTGATTGCTCTGCAGGCATCACTAGTGATGCTCAGGATTGTGCATCTGACTGTGAGGATTGCCTTGTGACAGCTCCCCAGCTTGGGATTGGGGTGGTATGATATGAAAAAAGCACAATCCTGTCCCCTCTATCATCACCATTTCTTATATTTCTTTTGAGATTATAATTCTGTCATTTTCTCTACCCAAATCCACCCATATATTCCCTCTTGCTCTCTTTCAAAATCATGGCCTCTTTTTCTTTAGTTGCCATGACATACATACATACATACACACATATATATGTATATATATATATGTATATATGTATTCCTAAATATATAACTACAACCTTCTCAGTTTGAATAATCTTACTCATGTGTTCTTGTATGTTACTTATATGCTCACAGGGCTGACTATCTGGTTTTGGATATTCAATCTGAGTGCTCTTCCCTGAAGAAGACTATTCCTCCTGCTCTCAGCATTCCTTAGTTACATGCAAACTGTAGTTCTTCACGTTGGGCAGGGCACATTCTCTCTCATCTTATTTCAGGAAGATGTTGGGAGAGGTGGCAACAGATGTTATTAGAAAACTAGTTTGGGCTTCCTGCATCCTTCAGTTCTTCTCTAGATAGCTAAGTATTGGGAGAAAGAAGAGACCTAAGCCTGTTTCTGTATAATTGACTGCCTAGTGCAGGAGGCAAATAAGAACTCATCTGTTTTAGTCATCCATCCATCCATCCATCCATCCATTCATCTATCCACCCATCCATCCTCCATCCATCTGTCATCCATCCATCCATCCATCCATCCATCTATCCATCCTCCATCCATCTATCCATCATCTACCATTCATCATTCATCCATCATCCATACATCATTTATACATCCATCCATCATCTATCCATTTATCCATCCAACATTCCATCACCCATCATCCATCTATCAATTCATCCATTTGACTATCTATCCATCCATCATCCATCCATCATCCATCCATCATCCATGTATCTATCATCCATCCATCTATCCATCTACCCACCCATCATCTATCTATCCACATCCATCCATCCATTATCCATTTATCTATCATCCATCCATCTATCATCCACACATCATTTATGCATCCATCCATCCATTATCCATCTATGCACCCATCATCTATCCATCTATCCATCCATCATGACTCATACATTCCAGGTATATGTGGTATAAGAAATATAATACACAACTCTTGACCTTAAAGGAGTTAGGATACGTTTAGATGGTAGAAGATACATAAGAAGAAACAGAATAAATGACAGTAAATGTAAGCTGTTAAAAAGTAAAGAAACCATCAAAATTGTCTAGCATTTTCTAATTCTCTAGGAAAAAATTAAAGAAATATAAACAATTCATGAAGAGAAAAACCAAGTTTCTTTTAAAAATATGATTCTTTAAAGCATAGAATTCCCTGGTTTGTTTTTAGACAAGCCAATACACCCTTAAAAAAAGATATGTGTGTGTGTGTGTGTGTGTGTGTGTGTGTGTGTGTGTGTTCACATGAGTACAGTGTTTACAGGGGCCAGAAGGGGGCCTCAGATACCTCTGGAGCTAGAGTTACAGACATTTGTGAACTGCCGACATGGGTCAGAACTCAGATCCTTTGTGAGAGCAGCAAGCATTGTTAGTTGCTGAGCTGCCTCTCTAGGCTTGCCTGTGGTTCTTCACGTGGTTGACTTCTTGCTTGCCTGTGGTTCTTCACGTGGTTGACTTCTTGCTTGCCTGTGGTTCTTCACGTGGTTGACTTCTTGCTTGCCTGTGGCTCTTCACGTGGTTGACTTCTTGCTTGCCTGTGGCTCTTCACATGGTTGACTTCTTGCTTGCTTATGGTTCTTCACGTGGTTGACTTCTTGCTTGCCTGTGGTTCTTCACGTGGTTGACTTCTTGCTTGCCTATGGTTCTTCACGTGGTTGACTTCTTGCTTGCCTATGGCTCTTCACGTGGTTGACTTCTTGCTTGCCTATGGCTCTTCACGTGGTTGACTTCTTGCTTGCCTGTGGCTCTTCACGTGGTTGACTTCTTGCTTGCCTATGGTTCTTCACGTGGTTGACTTCTTGCTTGCCTGTGGCTCTTCACATGGTTGACTTCTTGCTTGCCTGTGGCTCTTCACGTGGTTGACTTCTTGCTTGCCTGTGGCTCTTCACGTGGTTGACTTCTTGCTTGCCTATGGCTCTTCACGTGGTTGACTTCTTGCTTGCCTATGGCTCTTCACGTGGTTGACTTCTTGCTTGCCTGTGGCTCTTCACGTGGTTGACTTCTTGCTTGCCTATGGTTCTTCACGTGGTTGACTTCTTGCTTGCCTGTGGCTCTTCACATGGTTGACTTCTTGCTTGCCTGTGGCTCTTCATGTGGTTGGTTGGCTTCTTGCTTGCCTGTGGCTCCTTATGTAGCTGAGTTCTTGCTTGCCTGTGGCTCTTTATGCAGGTGAGCTTTTGCTTCACTGACTCAACACTGAGGTGTGGTGATCCTCTCTAAACATTCTGCTTATATTTTGACCACTGAATATTGGCATAGGACAGCAAGCCATAGCTGCTAGATCAGTCTTCAAGAAAAGTTCTATTGGGGGAGAGCATCCAAGAGAGATTTTCACCATTAGCCTCTCCTGCCTTTGGTCTCAAAGCAAACCTCATGTTCCTTCAGAAAAAACCTGGTATTTTAAAGTTTCTAGTGACAGCCAGCCTCTACTCCATTTTCACAGAGCTACCAGTAAGGTAGTCTGACAGACCTTGTTGAATACAATGCAGAGTTCCATGGATCAATGTGGTTGTCTGTGGTTTGGCTTCTACATGGTTCCTGCTTGGGTACGGAGGAGTGAAATGCTGTTTAAGACTCCCTTGGGAATCATTCACATAGTTCCCACAATCCAGCGGATGTGCCACCCAGCAGGACTTTCAAGGATGGTAGAAATGCTCCATCTGGGTTGATTTGGGCATTGAAATATAGGTAGTTCAACTAAGGAACTGTATATTTAATTACACACAATTTTAGTGGAAATTTGGGTTTACATGACTACCCAAAGCCAGCATGTCAATCCTAAGACATGGATGGCTTCAACCCTCCCAAAACTCCAAAAGACAAAACAAAACAAAACAAAACAAAGCAATAAAACAAGTTCACTTTTCTTCCTTTTTATTTCTGTCCCTATTTTTCTCATTCCCTGTTTGATCTGTGTCACCTCACCTTTGTTTTTCAACTCCAGGCCTACTGGTTAAGAGGGCAAAGTAGAGACTAATGACATTGGCTGCAGAAGAGCTGAGAAAATCTCACATGACTGTAGGAGAAATGCATTAGTGGTGGGCTCTGATGAAGCCTTGGGAAAGCTGTGTACCCAGGGTCTTGTGCCCTCCCTAGGGTGCCCCAATTACCTCTGGGCTATGGAGTCACAAAACATGGGAACATGGATGCCAGGATATACCATTCTCTAGTTCACAGTTTGGGTTGACCAAAGGCTATCTCAGCATGCTATTCAGAACTCTAACCCTTGGGAGTTACCTTGCTGGCCCTCCCATACTCAGCTCCTAAGAATGTGAGAAGTGTCAGCCAGCTGATAACTGTATCCTGGTTACAAAGCAATCACATGTACCAACAAATACTGGGATAGGAGACGCTGCTGAGGACTGAGTCATTGAACACACGGGAGAGGCTGGCAGAGAATGCCCTGTTGCACCAGGCTGGAGTCATCACCGAAGATGTTAAACAGTTGGGACCCACTAGGATCTGAGTGTACAAGGTACAGACGTCACTAACTCTTCCTTCCTCTTGCTCTTGTAGAAGGCAAGGAAGGCCCAGCGCTGCCCACCTGGGCCATCATCCTGCTGGCAGTGGCCTTTTCCTTGCTCTTGATCCTGATCATTGCTCTGATTATAATATTCTGTTGCTGTTGGGACTGCAGGAGAGAAAAGGAAGGTATTCCTCTTTCATATCTGTTTCTGTGGGGTTTTGAATCTATGATACAAGCTGTTAAAGTGAGTGAGTTTATCAACTTCTTCGAAAGATGAGCTCCACCATAGTGAGATGTCACAGTGCCCTGGCGGATGGCCCTCATCACATCACACAGGCAAAGGCCGAGAGCCGGCAAGGGAAACTCACACACTGTTGGCTGAAATGTGAATAGGTGTGGCCACCATGGAGAATAGTATAGAGGTTCTTCAGAGTCTAAAATGCAATTACTTATGATCCAGCTCTCCCACTGCTGGGTGGACATCCATAGGAAATGAAGCAAGTGTGTCCGAGACATATATGCCTTTCCATGTTCATGATAGCTAAGGTATGGAATGTATAAAAGCAGTGCTTCATGCACACACACGCGCGCATACACACACACACACACACACATATATATACACACACACGTGTATATATACAGATATGAATGCACATATATACATATACATACATATATGCCCATATTTATGCACATGCACATATACACACACAGTAATACACATGCATATATACACATAAAATATATACATACATGTTTACATATATACATGCATATATAAACACATATATACATGAATACATATGTGCACATACACAAACATTCATGTACACAAACATGTATATGCATATACACATACATATACACTGTCTTAGTGTTTTACTGCTGTGAACAAACACCATGACTAAGGAAAGTCTTATAAGAACAACATTTAATTGGGGCTGGTTTACCAGTTCAAGATTCAGTCCATTATCATCGAGGTGGGAGCAGGTCAGCATCCTGGCAGGCATGGTGCAGGAGAAGCTGAGAGTTCTACATTTTCATCTGAAGGCTACTAATAGAATACTGCTTCCAGGCAGCTTGGGCTAGGGTATTAAAGCCCATGCCCACAGTGACACATCTTCTCCAACAAGGCCACACCTACTGCAACAAGTGTACACCTTTTAATAGTGCCTCTCTCTGGGTCAAGCATATTCAAACCATCAGATACACACGCATATACATACATACATACATACATACATACTTACATTTTTAACCTTTAAAATGTGCAAATCCTGTTATTTGGGATAACACAATGATGTAGAATACACTAAGAGAAATGAATCAGTTACAGAAAGACAAGGGCGGTGTGATCTTGCGTGTCTGTGGCACACGCAACAATCGGATGCACAGAAACAAAGCAGAATGGCGGTTTCTAGAGGTGGGGATGAGGAACTGGGACAGAGGTGAGGTGAGGAGCCAGGACATTCTGGTTAAAGAGCACAAGGCTTTGGTTAGAGCAAGTGTGTTCTGGAAAGTCATATTAGTAATGATATGTCATGGATTCAACATAGATCCTAATTGTGTTCTGTATAAAAGGTGACTGGTGTATGGAATGATGGGTATGTGGATCAGCTCCATCTCATAATTCCCCAGCACCTGCTCGTATCAGCTTGATACATGGTGCCTACAGATTTATATTCTTCTTAGCTCCCATTCTGCCTTAATGAGCTGGGGCTTATGGCAACATTGCAAAACAGAACTGAAACCAAGCGGCGAGGCCTTCAGTCTTGGAGAGGATCCACGGGATGCAGGGAAGAGAGGGCTGTTCCTCTAGGGCAATGCTTCTCAACCTGTGGGTTATGACCTCCTTGGGGGGCACATATCAGATATCCTGCAAATCAGATATTTACATTATGATTCATACAGTAGCAAAATTACAGTCATGAAGTAGCAATGAAAATAATTGTATGGTTGGGGTCATCACAACATGAGGACCTGAACAAAGGGTCACAGGACACATATGCAAGTGTGTAATTGTATGTGAATATATATGAGTGTATGCAAGAATGTAGTAGGTAACCAGTGCACCAGGACCTGTGGAACTCTGCCCAGAGACCAGGCTGTTCCCATACCTGAGAAGGTGATGACTTAGACTTTTATGCTAGCCTAGGTTACTTGACTCCTGTCCTTATTTGTAAGGACAGGCAGCTGTGGTGATGTGTCATTTAGCATTCAGTGGTTTTTCTAGAATAACATTGGCTAGAACATGCCTCAGGACAGTTTCCTATCCTGAGGTGTTCTAAGTGTTCCAGTGTGGGCTTGTGAATGAGTCTTCAGGGACACCCCCAGCGATGTGGAAGCTCATGATGTTTTGGAGGTCAGGTCTGGAATGACGGACGGTTTGTCCTAGAGTTTGACAGTTTGAAACTTGAGTGCATAATCATGATTTGACATGTGACAACCCAGAACTTTCTAAGTGTTGAATCTTTGTCTTTTTCTCTGATTTGAACATTTTCTGCAGTTAAATTATTATTTTGTAAGAGCAGAGATTCAGTGTCTGGGTGTCTGTCACTTGTCTTGCATTGTTAAGTTTGAGAGCACTTAGTGTGTGCACCAGGTGTGATCTACTGACTCTTTTCCATTGATCTTTCTCTTAGTGAAACATGCCAGAAATCATGCCAGGTCATCAGTTTACACATAAATTCAAATTACAAATTGAAATAGACATCTACAACAGATACTATTTACATGCATATCCATTAGAAGTAGTTATCTGGCTAAACGTTCATCACTTGTCACAGTTCCACAGGTTCATGGAGAGTTAAAAACCATAACTAAGTTATTAGTGAAGTTTTATGCAGATAAACCCAGTCAGTATTTTATTTTATATCCTAGTACCTATAATAAATGGTTAGTTCCCTTTTAATGACATTTGATTAATAGTTTGGAATGTGCTCAGAGTAGTCAATGCCTGCTTACTATCACAGAAGCAATTACCTGGTGACACATGGGAGACTTGGAGAGTTCTCATTGCAGTTTTGACTGTCAGAAAGGACCTAATAGCAGTCTCACTATAAAAGAGCTTAATAAATACTGATATAATTTTAGGAATTCTTATAGGATCATCATTAAGAATTAAGACATTGTCTATTTGTCTATATAGCATCACTATAAGACAGTACACCTTTGTTGTTCTGTAGAAATCTGCTCAAAAGGGGTGATTATTATATATGTTTAATAATATCAGGAAAAGCATATTAATCTTTCCTAAAGGGATTTTCTCCTGGGCATTGCCTATCGGAGCAAATCCATCATCTTGCTAGGAAGATCACTTGCTAAGTTTTAGCTTGTCCTATGTCAGCTCCTGACCATGTAACTTCTGGGTGAAAAGCCTATGTCAGTGTAAAGTATTTCTTTCCCTGTCTTGTTTACAACAGGCCTAGGTTGGGGCTGTGAACAGAGACTGGCCACAACCCACTTACAGTGCTTGACTTATTGCCACCACGTCAGATGTGACTGCAGTGAAATTGTTCTGCATATTTACATAATTCTAAAATTCAATGTCCTTCTGAGTTTTCCCAATATGATAATTTCAATCAATAAAATGTGTTTTCCTGACCCTCTGCTGGATAATTGAAAACTGACTGAGGATTGCTGAGGGTCCTGTTTAATCTTACACAGAGGCCTTGGGATGGCAGTGTAGAGAGAAAGATCCAAACCCTTCGCCCATTTACCTGAGTGGGACCATGTGGCTTGTCCCACTATTGGAGGGTTTTGATAGAGGGAGATCAGAGATCCTTGCAATTCAGATAAAAAAGTTGCTGTGTTTAGTTTGAGATCTGAATCAGATGATGTTATTAGAAGGAAAATAGGTGAGGCTATTACCTAGAAAAAATATTAAGGAAAATGGATATTAGTGACCTCAACCGAGCTTGGCATGTGGAAGGCTTGGTTATGAGAGTGAGGTTGTAAAGAAACAAGAGCTCTGTACACAGACTTGGTATGTGACTTTAAGTTTTAGATTCTGGATTCCCTCTAGTCTAAAAGTTCATAGATTGGAACCATTAGCCAAGGAAGGAATAGTAGTAGTAGTAGTAGTAGTAGTAGTAGTAGTATGTGTGTGTGTGTGTGTGTGTGTGTCTATAGGACTGAGGATAGGGGATGAGAGGCAACAGAGTCATGTGATAAATCCTGGGATCCAGACTTTGGAGACCAGGGTGCAGATCTGAGTTTATTACACAGCACATGAACTTATATACAGTATTTGAACAAACCCCAAGACCCTAAATCACTGGCGAATCATATCTTGGACACACCATGTCCAATGAAAGCCCTGCCTGATGAGGTTCCTCAGGAGTGGGGGACTCCTTTACCTGTTAGGACTTCTGTGTTAGGACACCCATGAAGACCTGGAGGCAGCCACACCCCGGCTTTGGCTCCTTTATTGTGTCTCACGCATGCTTCTGAAGCCAGTTTAGATCTACCTTTAATACCTTGCATGGCAGAGCAGGACTCTTTGCAAGGAACTGCAGGATCCTCTGGTGCTTCGCTCTCCATCCCACTTTTTGCTTTACAAAGTCGACCTCCACATCCCACATGTGTGTGTATATGTAATGTGTGGCAGTGGCACTATTTGTACACGAACTTGTACATGAACTTGATTGAAAATGGATCTTAACATTAAGGAACTCAGATGTAGGCACATAGGTTCCTTCTTTGTTAAGGTTCCGCAGCACTAGTGTTTAAGTCAGAGGAGAGTATGCTTTGAGAATATGATTCTGCTGGGCTGGCATGCAGTGAGCAACCAGTTGGTGTGGAGAGATGATTAGCCAGTGATTTAGGGTCTTGAGATTGGTTCAAACACTGTGTATAACCTTATATGCTGTGCAATAAACTCAGATCTGCAGCCTTATACTGGTCTCCAAACTAGTGGCTGGCTTGGTTACTTAGAGCCTTTCTAGGTGCTGGAACTTTGTTGCTACTTTGTTTCCAACCCAATTACTGGGTAAAAGAAGTCTCAACTCCATCAGGAACAATACAAGCTATAAGCCTAGATTGGGCAGATCTTCCACTACACTACTCTATTCCCATCTATGTTATCCCTTATAACTTGGAGTTTCTCCAGGCCACGAGATTCTCTCCAGCCTCTCTGTAGATCCCCGTTCCTCTTCCCCTCCATCCCTTCCTACCCTTTTCTGTTGATCCTTTTTTCCTCCTCCACACCCTCAGCTCCTCCTCCTTCCTCCTGCACAATCTTTATTTGAAAAGTTAAGGCAGGGAGAAAGTTCCCAAGGTAATTCCTCTGTATCCCATCCCAGGAGTGGAATTAGCATCAAAATACAAGCCCAGAGCTATCCACAACACAACTTGTATAATTCTTAGATATCAAACTCAATTAGTATTCACTAGTTACATGGGAGGGCATCTACTACTTTCTTTCAAGTACCTATAGAGTATTTATTTTTCTGATTTTGAACCTATTTTCCTTGGGCTTAATCATTTAGTAATTCAATGCAGGGTCACTTTGAATAAAACTGGGTCTAAGTGAGGTTTTTCAAAATCAGGGAGAATTTATTTTTAGAACTCCTATCATCATTTTGCTAACGGGGCTTTCTCTTCTCCTTATTTTTCAGAATCTACTTATCACAATGAAATAAGGTAAGAAAGGTAAAATGGAAAAGTAAGTCAGAAGCAGGGGACTACAGGGCATGAGGGTTTATGTCACTCAATAAGTACTGATATAGAATACTCTGAAAAACATACCAATTACAAATTCATAAAGCAGCCCTACTTGTAGAATAACAGAGACCAATACATGTAGGTGAACTGTACCATGATCACCTGACATTTGCAATTCTCCCCACAAGAGGACACTGTGCACTGTGACTGTTGGCTTTTGTCCTGCCTCCATTAAGTCAGGCACCTGCAGAGGTTGCACTTGGACTTGAGGGGTGTGGCAGGACAGCAAACTAAGCCAGACAGATGCCTGTAAGGCATGTGGTATTGCTCTAGTAGAAAAATTAGGCATGGTTAGTGGCTTGTTCCAGCACTGAGAAGACAGGAGCAAAAAATGCCTCCCACTCCCATAACCATCCACAGTGGCTGCAAACACTTTTGAGGGAATTGAGTCCAGATTCACAGGAATACACAATAGCTGGTGTGTTCCCAGGAACATGTGATAGCCAGTGTGTTCACAGGAATACATGGTAGCCAGTGTGTTCACAGGAATATATGATAGTAGGTGTGTTCACAGGAACACATGGTAGCAGGTGTGTTCACAGGAACACATGGTAGCAGGTGTGTTCACAGGAATACATGGTAGCCAGTGTGTTCACAGGAATATATGATAGTAGGTGTGTTCACAGGAACACATGGTAGCAGGTGTGTTCACAGGAACACATGGTAGCAGGTGTGTTCACAGGAATGCATGGTAGTGTGTATATTCACAGAGATACATGAGAGCCATTGTGTTCCCAGGAATACATGGTAGCAAGTGTGTTCACAGGAATATGTGATAATAGGTGTGTTCACAGGAATATGTGATAGCTAGTGTGTTCATGGGAATACATAGTAGCTTCTGTGATATCTGTGGTATTGCCAGAATCACATAATTACACAGTTTAGTTGAAGATGTCTGCAGCCACATCTAGTATAAGGTATTTATTAGATAATATAAAGTTTTGAGGCTCTGAAACTTGAACTTTTGACTATGTATAGTTCCAAGGATGAATGGATGGATGGATGGATGGATGGATGGATGGATGATGGATGAATGGATGGATGGATAGGTAACAATTACTAAATGACTCTGCATTTGTCCTCTGGTTCTGCTTTAAAAACAACAATGACAACAACAACAACAACAACAACAACAAAACAAGTTCTGAGAGAAGCATCTACATTCTGAGGCATCATCCAGCAACAGTCTGGAAATTGCCCTTTGGGGCCTTACTGAGGTTAGGGAAGAGCAAAAACAAAACAAAACAAAACAAAACAAAAAAAACAACTCTTGGTGCATATTCTGGCGTTTCTCTTGATGATGGTTACCAGGTGATTGAAGTCTGGACTGTAGGCAGAGCAGGGTTGATTGTTACCACCACCTTCTATTCTGTTCTCAGGATTTGAGGATTTCAAGGCCCAGTAAAGCAACCCAGAGTTATTTAGCAAAATGGTGAAGAATAACAATAGGAATGTATAGCCACATGGGTAGACAACAGAATGACAGCTAAGACCCCCTTTCTGACACTCACAGCCGGGTGCTGTTAGGAGCTTTACAGGGTTCCAGTCTTACTGGTTTCTCACCATGGAATTATAGACCATTTCCACCTTGTGACTGAGGGCACTGAGGCAGAGGATTGATAATAATCTCTAGTGTTTCTCCTGCAAAGCGTCAGGGATGTAGACAGGGCAGCTGGCCCCAGGTGCAGGTTCCTCATCTATGTGCAGTTCCAGGTTGAAGACAGGTTGACTTGTCCTGGGGCATGGCAGGTAGCTTACTGCCTGACAGTCTTCCCATCTTTCCCCTTCCATTTGCCCAGGCTTCTGTCTTCAGCCACATACAATTTTTGCATCAAAATAACCAAACACATTTTTTTTGATGATTCAGTACACATTTAGTATAGAAAAGAAGTTAAAACACAGATAAGTCTGGGGAACAATGTTAATGTTACCTGTAGATCCATTGCCTAGATCCTATGTTTGTGTTTGCTTATATGTATGAGTATGTCCCTGCATATAAACAGAGATGTACATGCAGGCATTTTGTACAATCTGGACCAAAGCAACCATTATCTTACAGTGTGTTCTTTTTTACCTGACACTATTCTGAAGATTTCTGTTTACAAATACTTGCCTAATAAATAGCACTTTAGTCTGGTCATTTCTTTTTCTTTAGATGGTTTTATTTCATTTGTTTTACGAGAAGTGTGTATATAGTTTTATTACCTCCTTTTTCTGCTTGAAAACATAAATAAACACTTCTATATAACAGTATAGGAGTGAAAACAATTTTATTAGCAGGGCTAGAGAGATGGCTCAGAGGTTAAGAGCACTTGCTGCTCTTGCACAGGACCTGAATCCAGCTCGCATGCCAGGCAGCTCATGACCAACTCTAGATACACCTTTTCTACCCCATGAGCACCTGTGGTCACATGTTCAAACCCCCTCCACACCACCCCCACACAGATGTAGACATATACGCTTAACTTGAAACATCTTTAAAGATTTTTTAGTACTGATTTGTCTTACAAAGTGATGGATCTCATGACATTTTTATTCACAAATGTAAGTGCATGAAAGTATATTTACACAGTATGATTGATGTTCTCAATTACTTGAGCTGTGGTTTCTGCCCAAATTCAGAACTAGTGAGTCTGTAGTCCCACACTGCTCTTCTCAGGCCTGCCTTGGAGCCTTGTCTCCCCATCCCCCAAAGGCGACATCCTTCTAACATCTTTCTCTTTTCCCACACCTTAAGATTAGATCCATGTAAATGTCACAGAGACAATTGTCACACATACTCATTCAAACATGACTGCTCCCTAGAGCTTTGTACAGTGAGGCCCATGCACAATGTGTAATGTGGATGGAGATATTTTCCAATGACATAATGTTGTGCTCTTGCTGTATGTGGGTCTTGTCCTCTCAGCTTTCTGTGGGGCTTGGGCACAGTGTGTTTCAATGTCCTTGTGGAGAACTTGAATGCCCATCTCGTTCAGAGTTCTGTGCCATCCTTGAAGCAATGAGAGCCAGGCCACAGGGAAGGTGTGTTGAACAATCACCACAGTGGCCAAGAGAGCCCAGTGGGCACTGTCTCCCTGAGTATGAGTGAACTCTTATCTATCACCATTTTATGGGCAGTATGGAAGTCCATCACTGACTTATGTTGGCCCCTGTATTGTCTGTGGCTCAGGCGTGGGCGGTCTCTCAGGCATACCTTTGTATACATCACGACTGTTTCCTCAGCAGATGTTCTTAGGAGCTGAGACTGAATGCCCTCCATTATCTGGCTTTCCATTGTAAAGCTATGCCAGACTCTGCTTTGTTTGGGGGACCAGCATACTTTTTGTATAAAGGAATATACAGTAAATACTTTTGGTTTTGCCAGCCATAAAGTCTTTGTCCCAACAACCGCTGAGTTGTGTTGTTGTGACATGAAGGCAGCACCAGAAACTGATAGCAGCCAGGTGTGCCCGTGTGTCAGCAACTGATGGCAGAATGATTGGGCTCAGAGGTCATAGGTTACTGATCCCCTCAGTTAGCAGCTTCTAGGAGCAGAGTACTTACTGTGGGCTGAGCTGAGCCTGTCTCTCCCTCTCACTGACACGTCTGGATGCACAGACTATCCACCTGTACTCGGAGGTTGTAACCGGAATGGTCTAATTCCAGGAAATCTACAACCGTGAAGACATACAGAGAAGATCCTGAGACAAGATTAAAGAGTGGAAAGGAAAACTATGGGTACAGTTCGGATGAAGCAAGGGTTACACGTAAGTACCAGGCGGGGCACTGGAAAACTACAGGGAAGATGTATAGGAAGACTACACAGGCTGACATCACCAGTCTCTCAAGCAGGAATATCAAGACCCTGGGAGCAATCAGTGTTTGGATAGATTTTTTTTTTTTTAGAAGTTTTAGAGTTAAGAGTAGTCTAGGAGTAGATTTAGCAATAAAGATCTTACTCTCTGAATGTTAAAAAGATAGAAGTTTTAAGGCTTTTTCCTCCCCTGTATTTTTTTTTTTAAATTTATCAGATGGCCCTTTAACTTACTGCAGATAACTTCTTCCCAATTTAACCCAATTCGAGTAGGAGAGGCATATAGTACATCCCAGCAGATGGGATGATTGTTGGAAGGTTAAACTTCTGCCTTTGTGCAGAGTCTCATTTCATGAGACTATGTCACTATGGGGTGGGGACTCTCTGTAGGCAATGTCACAGTGATAGGCTTTGAAAGGATGAAACGAGAAAGAGGCACACACAGCTCCTTAGCACCTGGAAAGGGAGTCCCAGCCATGTGGGCTGGCAAAATGAGCCCCAAGGGGAGGCCCTTAGCCAGGCTGCCCTTGCTGAGATTGGGGCTCTGGTTTTTAGTATCCCCATTCTTCATCTGCCTCCCTTGTGCATCTGAGATTCTACATCACATTAAGGAGTTCCCCAAAGCATGAGCTTCTGCACCTGAAAACACCCAACTTCTTCCAGGATTTCTTGCCATTGTAAATTCACTAATACTTTGGGCATTTCTCAAATAGTGTGATCAAAATCATGCCTTAAACCTAACCTCTTTGCTCAAACCCCTGCTTTGCCCTGTGTTTATTTTCCTTGGTCAGCTAACAAAGCTGTGGGTCATCTTGTGTCTAGATAAGACCAATGTGTAAAGAAAGGAGATGCATGTTTAAGTCAGTTTTCTATGTTTTTATAGCACATGCATAAAGCACTGAGGTTTTAGACTTATGTAAAGAGAAATAACCAAGTACCAGCAGTACCATTATCATCTTTCCATCATCCTTGGAATTCTGAGCCTAACAGCAAAGATGAGGAGGAAACATTCATTTTGGTTGCACAGGCTTGGACCTGTGGTGAGCAGAGCATTTGGAGCAGAGTACTTACTTCATGGTGCTAGGAAATAAAGAGAGGGTCAGGAGCAGGCCAGGGGCCCAATAGTCTCCTTGAGGCCATCTTCCCTGTGACATAGCCTCTTCCCATTAGGCCACGCCCTTTAAAGACTCTTTATTTCTAGTAGTTCCAAGTCTTTAGTCCATGGGCCTGCAGGGGCATTCTGGATCTAAACTATAGAAATTATTTTATGCCAGAACTACATAGGAGCAAATGTGCTTAGTTAGCAATCCTAATTATTAGAATATGCAATCTTAAAAAAATCATATGTTGCACTGAAAAAAATTGTTCTCTTTCAGAGATTGCTTCTCTCCCTCCTAAATCTGGTGAAGTCAGCCTTCCAGAACAACGCAGCAGTAACCTTCCTTATCAGGTGTTGTAGAATATTTTGTATATTTTTTCCTTCCATTTAAAAAGGCATACCTTGTGGTAGGCACACACTGAAAATTCACTGTGGAAGAAACAGACAGCCTGTCAGGAATGGGGTACAGAGAGGAAGTATCTCTTTCTTTCCTTTGGAAATGACTGTAAGTCTAGTCTGGTGGTTTGAAAGGATGTACTCTGACTGGGGAGACACTGACCTGAGCTAGCAAAGTCGTGAGCCACATGCAACTTTGCTGTTTATTCTCTTTGATGGAGTCTCTAAGACCTGGGCTAGCTCTGCTGTCCTGGCTTCCTTGGAATCTGCATAAGCTCCACCTGCACTAGGACCTTGGGCCATTTGACTCATGGAAGGATGCTGGGTGCTGGGTTTGAAGGGCAGGAGAATAAATATGGTCTGCTGTGGATGTAAGGTCTGTGGCCATGAGGTTGAGAGTGGGGAAGATCCTGTTAAGACTGGAGTTTGGGTGGAGAAGGGAAGATGTCTGAAACCTCTTGGAGGTTGGAGCTGTCACTGACAGATTCCTGAGAGACAGGGTTTGGGTACAAAGAGCAAATGTGGAATGCTTCTGAGGTTCCCATTAGACACCATCATGGAGACTTAGTGTGCAGTTGAATGTGTAAGTCTGTAGTGCTTGATGCACAATAATTAAACTGCCGACTTGGAACTGTGAGAACACAGTATGCTCATTTTCTAATAGAGTCAGCACTGGTTGTCATACATGTGTGAGTTGGAGTTAATATGCAGAAAAGATTTTACATATGAAAAATTGGCAAAAAATAACCAGCAACTTTCTCTGACCCATACAAGTGAATTCCTAGAAAGATGAACCCCAGGGGATCCCACCCTGATCTCCCCAGTTAGGACGGATGCTCTTCTCTTTTTAGAAAAGCTTTCTCAGATCTCCAAGTCACTCACTGGATGGTCTGATCTGTGCAGTGACTGCTGTTGGCTTGTGGAGGTGGCATCTAGCGTGTTTGTCTTTGTGGTCCCTGATTGTTCTTTTTGGACACATGGACTGACTTAGATTTCCTGAAAGCTCTAGGTTGTGGTTTTTTTTTTTCCTTGTCTCTGGGATCCAGCTGCCTGCATACATTCTGCCATTGACACAGACCTTTTAGGCTTTAAGTGGGTAGGAGACTCTGGTGCTCAGGTAGATAGCTTAGAAACTTAAGCCATCTTAGGGGGACACAGGAAGCCAGCAGAGGATACAGGGGGCACTGTGGCACAAATGAAGATAGGTCTCAGTGAGAGAGTACTAGCATCTAGTACACACAGTAGTCACTTCCTTGGGCTAAGTAGCAGGAAAACAAAGAGGTCAATTTTTCTCAGTAATGCAGATCTTGGGTTTGTGTATCCTTGGATGGATGTGGAGCTTTAGAAGTGGGGGAAAAGACACAGGGTTTCTTTTTTTTTTCTTTCTTTTTTTTCTTCGATATATTTTTTATTTACATTTCAAATGATTTCCCCTTTTCTAGCCCCCCACTCCCCAAAAGTCCCATTAGCCCCCTTCTCTCCCCCTGTTCTCCCACCCACCCCTTCCCACTTCCCTGTTCTGGTTTTGCCCTATACTGCTTCACTGAGTCTTTCCAGAACAAGGGGCCACTCCTCCGTTCTTCTTGTACCTCATTTGATGTGTGGATTATGTTTTGGGTATTCCAGTTTTCTAGGTTAATATCCACTTATTAGTGAGTGCATACTATGATTCATCTTTTGAGACTGGGTTACCTCACTTAGTATTATGTTCTCCAGCTCCATCCATTTGCCTAAGAATTTCATGAATTCATCATTTGTAATGGCTGCATAGTACTCCATTGTGTATATATACCACATTTTTTTGCATTCACTCTTCTGTTGAGGGATATCTGGGTTCTTTCCAGCTTCTGGCTATTATAAATATGGCTGTTATGAACATAGTGGAGCATGTATCCTTATTACATGCTGGGGAATCCTCTGGGTATATGCCCAGGAGTGGTAAAGCAGGATCTTCTGGAAGTGAGGTGCCCAGTTTTCTGTGGAACCACCAGACTGATTTCCAGAGTGGTTGTACCAATTTGCAACCCCACCAGCAGTGGAGGAGTGTTCCTCTTTCTCCACATCCTTGCCAACACCTGCTGTCTCCTGAATTTTTAATCTTAGCCATTCTGACTGGTGTAAGGTAAAATTTCAGGGTTGTTTTGATTTGCATTTCCCTAATGACTAATGAAGCTGAGTGTTTTTTAAGATGCTTCTCCACCATCCAAAGTTCTTCAGGTGAGAATTCCTTGTTTAACTCTGTACCCCATTTTTTAATAGGGTTATTTGGTTTTCTGGAGTCTAACTTCTTGAGTTCTTTATATATATTGGGTTGGTGAAGATCTTTTCCTAATTTGTTGGTTGTCCTTTTGATGGTGTCCTTTGCCTTACAGAAACTTTGTAATTTTATGAGGTCCCATTTGTCAATTCTTGATCTTAGAGCATATGCTATTGGTGTTCTGTTCAGAAACATCCCCTGTACAGATGTCCTCAAGAGTGTTCCCCAGTTTCTTTTCTAGCTTCAGAGTGTTGGCTTTATGTGGAGGTCCTTGATCTGCTTGGAGTTGAGCTTAGTACAAGGAGACAAGGATGGATCAATTCACATTCTTCTGCATGCTGACCTCCAGTTGAACCAGCACCATTTGTTGAAAAGGCTATCTTTTTTTCCATTGGATGTTTTCAGCCCCTTTGTTGAGGATCAAGTGGCCATATGTTGTGTGGGTTCATTTCTGGATCTTCAATCCTGTTCCATTGATCTGCCTGCCTGTCACTGTACCAATACCATGCAGTTTTTAACACTATTGCTCTGTAGTATTGCTTGAGGTCAGGGATACTGATTCCCCCAGAATTTCTTTTGTTGTTGAGAATAGTTTTAGCTACCCTAGGTTTTTTGTTATTCCAGATGAATTTGAGAATTGCTCTTTCTAACTCTGTGAAGAATTGAGTTGGGATTTTGATGGGTATTGCGTTGAATCTGTATATTGCTTTTGGCAAAATGGCCATTTTAACTATATTAATCCTGCTGATCCATGAGCATGGGAGGTTTTTCCATTTTTTGAGGTCTTCTTCCATTTCCTTCTTCAGAGTCTTGAAGTTCTTGTCATACAGATCTTTCACATGTTTGGTAAGAGTTACCCCAAGGTACTTTATACGGTTTGTGGCTATTGTGAAGGGGGTCATTTCCTTAATTTCTTTCTCAGCCTGTTTATCCTTTGAGTATAGGAAGGCTACTGATTTGCTTGAGTTGATTTTATAACCTGCCACTTTGCTGAAGTTGTTTATGAGCTGTAGGAGTTCTCTAGTGGAGTTTTTTGGGTCACTTAGGTAGACTATCATATCATCTGCAAATAATTATAGTTTGACTTCTTCCTTTCCAATTTGTATCCCTTTGACCTCCTTATGTTGTCTAATTGCCCGAGCTAGTACCTCAAGTACAATATTGAAAAGATAAGGAGAAAGGGGGCAGCCCTGTCTAGTCCCTGATTTTAGTGGGATTGCTTCAAGTTTCTCTCCATTTAGTTTGATGCTGGCTACCAGTTTGCTATATATTGCTTTGACTATGTTTAGGTATGGGCCTGAATTCCTGTTCTTTCCAAGATTTAAGCATGAAAGGATGCTGAATTTTGTCAAATGCTTTTTCAGCATCCAATGAAATGACCATGTGGTTTTTTTCCTTTGAGTTTGTTTATGTAGTGGATTGCATTGATAGATTTCCTTATATTGAACCAACCCTGCATTCCTGGGATAAAGCCTACTTGATGATCGTTTTGATGTGTTCTTGGATTCAGTTGGCAAGAATTTTATTGAGTATTTTTGCATCGATGTTCATAAGGGAAACTGGTCTGAAGTTCTCTTTCTTTGTTGAATCTTTGTGTGGTTTTGGTATCAGCGTAATTGTGGCTTCGTAGAAGAAATTGGGTAGTGTTCCTTCTGTTTCTATTTTGTGGAATAGTTTGAAGAGTATTGGTGTTAGGTCTTCTTTGAGGGTCTGATAGAATTCTGCACTGAAACCATCTGGTCCTGTGCTTTTTTTGGTTGGAAGACTTTCTATGACCCCTTCTATTTCTTTAGGGGTTATGGGACTGTTTAGATGATCTATTTAGTCCTGATTTAATTTTGGTATTTGGTATCTGTCAAGGAAATTGTCCATTTCCTCCAGATTCTCCTGTTGTGTTGAGTATAGGCTTTTGTAGTAGGATCTGATGATTTTTTTTTGGATTTCCTCAGTTTCTGTTGTTATATCCCCCTTTTCATTTCTAATTTTGTTAATTTGGATACTTTCTCTGTGCCCTTTGGTCAGTCTGGCTAAGGGTTTATCTATCTTGTTGATTTTCTCAAAGAACCAGCTCCTGGAATCATTGATTCTTTGTATGGTTCTCTTTGTTTCCACTTGATTGATTTCAGCCTTGAGTTTGATGATTTCCTGTCTTCTACTCCTCCTAGGTGAATTGGCTTCTTTTTGTTCCAGGGATTTCAGGTGTGTCATTAAGCTGTTAGTGTATGCTCTCTCCATTTTCTTTTTGGAGGCACTCAGGGCTATGAGTTTTCCTCTTAGCACCACTTTCAGTGTGTCCCAAAGATTTGGGTATGTTGTGCCTTCATTTTCATTAAATTCTAAAAAGTCTCTGATTTCTTTCTTTATTTCTTCTTTGGCCAAGGTGTCATTGAGTAGAGTATTGTTCAGCCTCCATGTGTATGTGGGCTTTCTGTTGTTTTTGTTGCTATTGAAAACTACTCTTACACCATAGTGATCTGATAGGAGGCATGGGATTAGTTCGATCTTATATTTCTTGAGGTCTGTCTTGTGACCAATTATATGATCGATTTTGGAGAAGGTACCATGAGGTGCTGAGAAAAAGGTATATTCTTTTGCTTTAGGGTGAAATGTTCTATAAATATCAGTCAAATCCAATTGGTCCAAAGATTAAATTAGTTTTACTGTGTCCCTGTTTAGTTTCTGTTTTCCTGATCGGTCCATTGAGGAGAGTGGAGTGTTGAAGTCCCCCACAATTATTGTGTTAGGTGCAATGTGTGCTTTGAGCTTTAGTAAAGTTTCTTTTATGAATGAGGGTGCCCTTGCATTTGGTGCATAGATGTTCAGAATTGAAAGTTCTTCTTGGTGGATTTTTCCTTTGACCAGCAAGAAGTGTCCCTCAGTGTCTCTTTTGATGACTTTAGGTTGAAAGTCAGTTTTATCTGATATTAGAATGGCTACTCCGGCTTGTTTCCCAAGACCATTGGCTTGTAAAATTGTCTTCCAGCCTTTTACTCTAAGGTAGTTTTTGTCTTTGACACTGAGGTGTATCTCCTGTATGCAGCAAAATGTAGGGTCCTGTTTCCTTATCCAGTCTAAAGTTAGTCTCTGTCTTTTTATTAGGGAATTGAGTCCATTGATGTTAAGAGATATTAAGGAATAGTGATTATTACTTCCTGTCATTTTTGATGTTATTTTTATATTTGATTGGTTATCTTCTTTTGGGTTTGTTGAAGGAAGGTAACTATCTTGCTTTTTCCACAGTGTAGTTTCCCTCCTTGTTTTGGAGTTTTCCTCCTATTATTCTTTGCAGAGCTGGGTTTGTGGAAAGATATTGTGTAAATTTGGTTTTGTCATGGAATATCTTGGTTTCTCCATCTATGATGAATGAGAGTTTTGCTGGGTATAGTAGTCTTGGCTGACATTTGTGTTCTCTTAGAGTCTGCATGAGATCTGCCCAGGATCTTCTAGCTTTCATGGTCTCTGGTGAGAAGTCTGGTGTGATTTGATAGGTCTTCCTTTATATGTTACTTGGCCTTTTTCTCTTACTGCCTTTAATATTCTTTCTTTGTTTAGTGCATTTGGGGTTTTGATTATTATGTGATGGGAGGTATTTCTGCTCAGGTCTAGTTTGTTTGGAGTTCTGTAGGCTTCTTGTATATTCATAGGCATCTCTCTCTTTAAGTTGGGAAAGTTTTCTTCCATAATTTTGTTGAAGATATTTGCTGGCCCTTTCAATTGTAAATCTTCACTCTCATCTATACCTATAATTCTTAGGTTTGGTCTTCTCATTGTATCCTGGATTTCCTGGATGTTTTGGGATATAAGCTTTTTGCATTTTCTTTGACTGTTGAGTCAATGGTTTCTATGGTATCTTTGGCATCTGAGATTCCTTCTTCCATCTCTTTTATTCTGTTGTTGATATTTGCATCTATGACCCCTGATTTCTTCTCAAGGTTTTCTATCTCCAAAGTTGTCTCCCTTTGTGATTTCTTAGTTGTTTCTACTTCTGTTTTTAGATCCAGGATGGTTTTGCTCAGTTCCATCATTTGTTTGTGTTTTCCTTTAATTCTTTAAGAGATTTTTGTGTTTCCTCTTTCATGACTTCTGCCTGATGACTCAAGTTCTCCTGCATTTCTTTAAGTTTTTTTTTTTTTTTTTTTTTTTTTTTTTTTTTTTTTTTTTTTTTTTTTTTGCGTTTCTTCTTTATTGGCTTCTATCTCTTGAGCTTTATTCTCCTGCATTTCTTTAAGTGATTTTTGTGTTTCCATTATACGGGTTTCTAGCTTCTTTATGTTCCCGTGTATTTCTTTAAGAGATTAATTTATGTCCTTTTTGTGTTCTTCTAACAGCATCATGACCAGTGATTTTAAATCCAAATCTTGTTTCTCTGGTGTATTGGCATAACCAGGACTTGCTGATTTTGGAGAGTTTGGTTCAGATGCTGCCATATTGCCTAGATTTCTGTTAGTAGCGTTCCTGCATTTGCCCTTTGCCATCTTGTTCTCTGGAGCTAGTTGGTCTTGTTTCTGGCTAGTGATTGAGCCTCCTGAGAGGCTCTAGGGCTATTTCTGCAACACTGGATGGCTGGGTTTCCCCTGTTGTAGATTGCTGACGTGCTGTCCTCCTCTTGGGTGCCCTTGCAGCCCTAGTGTGCTTTGCCCCAGATTGTGTCTGTGAACCAGATGGTACCTGTTTGCTCCTTCAGAGAGTGCTGAGGGTGTATGCTGCGGGACCTTTTCTGCGTGTTGGTCACTCTGCTGGGCAGCTGACCTCCCAACCGGGTTATTGCACACAAGGCTAGCCTAGCTGCTCAGGCCCTGAGTCTAGGCAAAAGCCTAGCAGGCCAAGGTCCGAGCAAAGTTCCCCTCAGGCTATGAGTATTAATTGGGTCTGTCAGGTGGCCAGGATGGCGGGTGTGTGCACGGTCCCTGAAAGTGCTGGGAGAGTCTGCTGGGCTAACAACCTCCTGGCCAGGTTGGCACACAGACGGCCCACCGAGCAGCCGTCCAGGGCCTGGGTGCAGGCCAATGCCCATCAGGCTTAGACCCCTGCGATGTTGGCCTCCGGTTATGTTTGCGTACCTCAGTCTGTCTGATTTCTCTGGTGTCCAAGAACCAAGATGGAGGCGAGTCTCTCGTAACTGACTGGCGGGAGGCAGAGGGAGACAGGGTTTCTTTAGAAGCACTGGTCTAGTGACCAAGAGGTAGCAGATAAAGGGAATAATGGGCAGGCTGTGGTAAGTATTGTATGTCTAGTCTTGGTGGCTCTACCTGGGTAGGATCATGGGTTGTTAAGGACAGGTGGCTGAGAGGCTCCCTGCCACCCAGCTGCAAGCATGATGTGTGAGATACTCTTCTTGTTTTGACAGAATGCCTAGGAAAAGCAAAGACAGAACATTGTAGCACTTCTATCACAGTATCACTTCAAACATTGTAGCACGTCATGAAGGCCAGCTCCTCATCTCAGCCAAGTCTAGGATTCTCTGGATGGTGATGGGCAGTGTTTCTCAGAGCTTTTGTCTCCTGTAAGGATGTGATAGTTTGTGTACCCTCCATCCTCCATCCTTCTTCCATCCAGCACTGATCTGTGCCCCTAGAAAGGTAGGGAAGATGTCTGAGAGTGTTCATGATCCCTTCTGAGGCTTCAGTGTGGCTTCAGTTTGTCCCAGGCCCCTCATATCACTACAAGGGCATTTCTGTTTGTGCCCTGGCCTCCAGCTCTTCTCCAGCGTATAATGCTGGCTAGTTAGATTTCAGGGTTGTTGTCTACAAGCTGTGCTATTTTGAGGATCCACCCCCCTCTTCCATCCAGATCACAGGCTGAAAAGTCTATAGTCTGAGCTCTCTAGCTATGAGCCAGCCTGCAGTCAGTGTTCTTCCTCATCTGGATTGCTGGGGAGCTGCATTGGGCCAGATAAATGGTGTATCCAAAGAGACACGGTACCACTGGCAACAGAGGCTCCTGCTTGCTGCTAATAGGACTTAGAGCAGGCAAAGCTTGGTTCTGTAAGCAGCACAGCAACTGCCAAGCAGGAGCTCAGGGCTACACATAGCTCAAGAGATGGCAGTATTTGGGGCTATTCGGGGTTTCCTGTCAATGCCTCAGCTTCCAGGACCTCTGAGCTCCACGCACCTGTATCTCCATCTCCAGGCTGGTGAGATCTGCTACATATGCATCTTTATCCTGGACCATGTGACATGATTCTAATCACAGCCTATGTCCAGCAGTTACCCTGCAGCAGGCTCACTTTTGGAATGCTGGGAGACCCCATCTTCTGACGGAACAGCTCTTATGACTCTTTTCTGTTCCATGTCTTTCCAGTTGAAGTCTAGAGTGCTGTTGTCCACTGCCATGGAGAAGGCATGTGGGGTGGGGGGTGCTCTTGAGTCAAACCCTTCATCATCTTCTGATAGTTTCAGTGCAGAGTCCTTGTAAGACTTCAGAAGGGTAAGGATTGTCACAGGGACAGAGTGTTAGGGGGCTGGAGGTGTGCCCCACAGAAAGCCTGCCACCGTGGCCGGAATCTTAAGAAGGACAGTAGCTGCCATAGATCATCACAGAGGATGGAAAGCTCTATCAATGGTGCAAGATATAGGCTTTCAGAACTGCTTAACCCTCCATTGCCTAGGGCTCCTTTTTGTTCAACCCCATGTGTGGGGTCTTCCTAGGATATTGGAGTATTAAAGATTTATTTGTTTTATATGTATGAGTGTTTTTGCCCATGTGTGTGTGTGTGTGTGTGTGCGTGTGTGTGCGCACGTGCGCGTGTGTTGTATGTGCAGAACCATCAGAGAAACCAGAATAGGGTGTCAGAACTCATGGAAGTGAAGTTATGGATGATTGTGAGTTGCTCTATAGTTGTGAGGAATGGGACTTGGGTCCTCTATAAGAGCAGCATATTTTCCTAATCACCGTACCATCTCTTCAGCTCCAGGGAGTTTTTGTCTTAGGAATTTGTACTCCCAATTCATGTCATACCTTGATAGAAACATGGCGGTGTATTTCCAAATGCTGAACACCTGAATTCCTAAAGAATGCTGGGTAAATACGAAGTATGCATGGCACATATAGAAACCTGTGCCTGGTTCTCTGATAAATCAATGCAGCATATCCAAGAAACACTTGGGATGCTTGTGCAAGCCTTTAGGGCTCTTCCAGAGTGCCTAGACAAGAGAAAGACTAAGAACTTGTATTTTCACATGTTCCTCAGATGACCTGCTTGGGGAAACTGTTCTTGTAGACACAGGCAGCCTCTTTGTAAGGCAGTGTCCTCTCTGAGTTCTAGGAGGCTGCCCAAGCTGTACCTCGTGTGCCCACGGCAGTGAGCTTCCCATGCTTCTCGGTATAGTGATCAGCACCAAGCACACGGTCTCAAGGATCAAACACCCCCCCATCTGCAGCAGAAGTTTTTTCTTTTTAGTCTCTAGTGTTTTAGATGTGTTCTAAGACATACCACATCGAATATGACTAGGAGAATAGATTTTAGGCTGTAGAAACCAGCTCAGACATTAAATGTCTAGAAGAGTTGGAAGAGAAAAAGATTATCAAAATGGACACATGCCAAGCATGACCCACCCCTCTTCAGTGCTGGCTCTGGTCATGATGGGGTGTGTGGTTAGGATATGGAACGTGGCCATTGATTACTAAGTAAGAGCTTGTCATAGTGGTAGATGGAGCTCAGGTATACTATGACTGACACACCTTAGGACTGAACTCACAAGGCTTTAATGTTTGCTACAAATCAAAATCAGCTCATGGGACAGCGAGCCTTTTTAATTTTGGTCTAAAACCATGGGCTTTATGAATGCCTTCTACCTAGATAAGTATGCAACAGAAATGGCCATCTTTCCTTATCCCTTCTCCTCTTCTGGGGCCTTCATTTGCGGTCAGTCGAGTTCTCCGGTGTTTTTTTTTTTTTTTTTTTTTTTTAGCAATTCTGTCTCTTTACCATTTAGTTTTTTGAGGGCATATGAATGTTTCATAACTCAGCATGTGCCTTCCCCACTAATCCATTCCCCCTGTTGAGATAAACAGAAATAAACCTGTGATAAATTTAGAAAGCGGCAGTGCATTTGTGCACCCCAGCAGCGTAAACAGAGGCAAACAACTGCAAAAAGCCTCCAACACTCCCAGCAGAAGGAGCCCTCCAGAGACACCCCCAGCAAGACACACTACCCCGACAAGCAGGCTTCCTTTCCTCATTGGGAGTCTGTGAATGAATGCCACACAGCCAGGAGCTTGAGACTCTTCCCACTCAAGATCCACAATGTTCCACTGCAGCTGAATAATTCATCCTGCCCTGCTGCATTATTTAAGACGTTCGATAACGCTCACTGTGCCCTGCAGTCTGAACTGCTACTCTCAGGGCAGGCAGGGAAAATGGGTTGCACATAACTTTTTTGCTGTTGAGACAGGGTTTTACTGTGTGGTTCAGAGTAGTTTGGATTCATGATCCTCCTGCCTCAGTCTCCCAGGTTTATGGGCACGTGTTAGCTTGTACTCACATCCTCTTGGGGTGATGTCACTGGCCAGGCTTAGTCTAGAAGGTTTCTGAATGAGAAACCAGTGCCACACGAAACTGCAGGAGACACAGGGGTGGTGGATTTCAGGTCAGCCCTTCCATTTTGCTTTTGCTCTTTTAGAAGGAATGTGTGTTATTTGAAGACATCCATAAATATCTTATGTTTAAAAAGAAAAACACCTACCAGGTAAAGTAAAAACTTCCGTAGGGAGACTAGAAAACAAAACAAAACACAGAATCTTTGCATCTGTAACTTGGTTTGGTAAAAGTAATCTTGGATCCTTGGAATGAGCTTGTTCCTCGGGCTTGCTTGGAAAGCATGCAGAGTGTGTTGCAGAAGAAAAAGGAGGAGAGGGCATGCCTTATCCCTGTTCCCTAGTGCGTCTTCCCAGGTGAGGGCCTCTCAGGTGAGCACAGTGCCTGAGAGGCCCAGCGAGGGAGCACACTGACCTTTCTACCTTTGTTACCAGGAACTCAATAATCATCGGCCCAGCCCAGCAACTCATCCGCGGGTTTCCTTTGACATCGCCAGTCCTCAGAAGGTCAGAAATGTGACGTTAGTGTAATAAAGACTTCTCGTGTCTATACTTTGTGCACACCCACCACATCAATGCCATTCTGTTCCATATCCTGAGACCGGGTCTCAGTTTTACCAAAGAGGCTGCATCGGAGTCGCTGGAGCTGATGTTTTATGGTGACAGGAGGAATCGGTTTTCCTACATTCCAAGAAGAATTTGATTTTGAGACATATCACGTCTTTGGCGAATTCCTCAAGGTGGCCTAGTGAGACCTGAGGGTCTGTCATGGTGACATTCCTCATGACTTGACACCCCTGCTAATCCAACAAAGGGCAGATACAGGTTCTGCCGTGACCTTCAAAATGCTTCTGTTGTCTGAGATCATGGAAATGTGGTCTTAGTGTTTCACAGCTAGGGACATTGCTGAACACGGTTACAGAACCAAGAGCCTAACAACTAGAATCAGCTGTATCTTGTGAGTAACTGGCAACTGGAGCTCAGGGATGCAGTAAGAGGAGAGGCAGCGTGTATGTCCTGATGCTCTCCAGAAGAGAGTCCTATGTGCTCCCTGGTCCTAGTCACCATGGCTGTGGGAGAATTAGGTGTAGATTCTGCCTGAGGAGGGACAAAACTTACATTCTGCCAGCATCATGAAAGAACTGGAAAGAGATATATACTTTTTAATAAACAAATGAAAAGCCAAACACCTTGTATTATTTTTTCTATTGTTGCATTTTCTAATTTATCCTTTGAGACTTTCATAGGTGGATACAATGTGCTTTTATCCATTCTATGATGTTAAAACCTCCTCAGACTCTTCCCAGACCTCCCAACACCCCCATTCCAACTTCACACCTCTACCTTTTCAACCGGTTCTGCTGTATATGGATGGGTGTAGGGATGCCCACTGGAAAATGGACAATTTACCCAGGGCTTACACTGCTACATTGTAGTCCATCACTGAAAGAAGCCTAGACAGGAACTCAAACAGGGCAGGAACCTGGAGGCAGGAGCTGATGCAGAGGCCATGGAGGGTGCTGCTTCCTTCCTTGCTTCTCGTGGTTTGCTCAGCCTGCTTTCTTATATAGTCCATGGATGGAATGGGCTGGACTTTCTCACATCAATCACTAAGAAAATGCCCTACAGGTTTGTCTACAGTCTAATCTCACAGAGATGTTTTCTTGAGACTCCTACCTCTCTGATGACCATGCTTGTGTTAAGTTGACATGAAACCATCCTGGACACCTTCCATGCTGTGATACTAACTGGCTTGGTCTTGCACAAGCCTTGTCCAGGCAGCCATGGCTGCTGTGAGTTCATGAGTGCAGTAGTCCTGCTGGGTCCAGGAGGCAATGATGTTTTATCAGTCTTCCCTGACATCTGGCTCTTATAGTCTCTCTATCCCTTCCTCTGTGATGGTTCTTGAGCCTTGGCCAGCAAGGGGATGATACAGTTGCCTGTTTAGGGTGAACATTCCACAATCCATTATTCTCTGCACATTGACTGATTATGAGTTTGTATTAACTGCTGTCCACTGAATGAAGAGATATCCCTGGTGAGGGAGAGGTGAAAATTGGTGCTGCCTTTTAAAAATTATTTTATGTATATGGGTGCTTCTCCTGCATTAATGCATGTATATCATATGTGTGTGGTGCCCATAGTTGCCAGAAAAGGGCATTGTACCCTCTAGAAGTAGAGTTAAAGACAGCTGTTAGCTGCCATGTGGATGCTGGGAAATGAACATGAGTTCCCTGGAAGAGCAATCAATGTTCTTAACCACGGAGCCATCTCTCCATCCCTGCTGCTGCCTTTCTCAATGCTAAGATCTGGGTGGTAATTCAAAGAATTACAGCATTTAGAAATGAAGCAGTTTTCAAGAAGGAAGTCAGGAGACCTTGGTGGCCCATCTTCATGTCTTCCCATCCAGTGTAAATTAACATGTATGTTTGTATTCAGCATGAAATCTCTGCCATTTCCAAGTCCCCTTTATATCTAAGTATGCTCAATGAATTTCACTGCCTGTATCTGGTACACTCACATTTAACCCAGGCCATTATTATTATCTTGAGATACAAATGGGTTGGTACAGATTTCTCTGCTGGCTAGCAGTCACTCCCATAATTAACTATGCTACAGATAAGGTAGAATTTAGCTTTTGCCATATGTCAAACCTATTCCTGGGAGGACTGAACAAATGTCTATTCACTTTAGATAGTGAACCCTTACTGAGGCTACTTACAGAAATATGGGTGGGGGATTACTTACAGGAACAGAAATCACTCTGGGACAGCACATCACAAAAGCCTACCTCAGCATGGGCTCACAAGATCTTGAAACTTGAGTCTCACTGCACCACCTGCAGAAAGCTTAAGAGGCTACAAAGTGTCCTTTCTAGTTGTTGGGTTTATCTGAGCCTCTTGCAGGCAGCTCAGCTTTTCTGAGAGTAACTCTTGGCAGTCTCTACTGCTTATATACTCAGGGGAAAGAGGACCTAGTGAATCTGGTCAATAGTTCCTTGGAACTATTTTGAGTTGTTCATTTCCTGTCTTAAAAGCTTCACTGCCCGATGGAGTGTTTCACTCTTTTGCCAACATCTTGTCTCAAATAGTTTCCTTCTAAAATGGCAAGTTTTCATCGTGGCGGAGACTGCCAGCCAACCATAGATAGATTCTAGTGAATTCTGTGAAATTATTAAATTAAGGATCAAGATGGTATTCCTTGTCAGTCAGCACTCCTGCATGTTGCAGAGTCACACAACACTACTTAAACTTAAGTTTTTAAAAAATGAAACAGGATACAAGATCTTTTCCCTCAACTACATCAGCCCACTTCAAATGGTCAATAGTCATCCATGACTGGGGGCAGTCAGATGACAGGCTTTCATTGTGAAGCAAACTCTGTTGGACAGAGATATGAGAGGGAGAGAGAGAGAGAGAGAGAGAGAGAGAGAGAGAGAGAGAGAGAGAGAGAGAGAGAGAGAGAGGGAGAGAGAGAGAAAGAGAGAGAGAGAGAGACTTGTAAATGACCTTGAAGTGTCATGGGCTCTTTCACACAAACACAATCTGTGCTTTCTTCAGTGTGAAAGCCTGCAGTCAACCGGTTTCTATTTAAGGATCCCTCAAACCTCAAGGCAGCTCTCTGCTCAATGTGGTGTTTTGCTGATGTGGTAAAAGTGTCTTTCACTCTGTGGACAGCTGAGGCAGGCTCAGGGGCTGGGGTAGGAGGAGGCAATCAGCAAATGACATAGACAAGGTCATGTCTCCAAAACATAGACAAGAGTCTCTGGTGATGAATGAATGATAGGGGTGCAAATCTAACTAAATGAGCACTCCCTAAAGCCTCGTGCCATCAAACGCTGCCTAGGAGACGACCCCACTTGACTTCCTGGCTGGTTTTGAACTTGTCTCATCTTTCCAGGGCCTCCTGTAGTTGACTTAGAGCAGCAGGACTGAAGTGGTTATGTCAATCCCCAAGGATAGCAGGGAGCCTTTCCTCTGCTCTGTGTGGTCCTGACCTCAGAGTCATATTATCAATATCTTGCCCTTGAGGTTGAAGTGTTTAGGATACCTCAAGAGTGGGCAGTCCATCCTGTTTGAAAAATCCCCTCTTCTGTAGCTGACAAGCTCAGAGAAGGAAGATGAGGGAAAGAGGATAAACGGAGTCTCAGGAAGATGGAGCACACCGAGGGCCATGACAGGGAAAGGCTCTGATGGTCTTGGAGCAGGCAAAGTGAGAAGGCCTGAGAGGACTGACAGGGGAGTAGAGTTGACTAGACTTGAACAGAGCAGGCTTTGTGGTTGTTGTGGCCTTACGTGGAGGGATGTAGCGAAACCATGGGAATCTGCCCTGAATCAGCCCTAGCTGGAAGCCAGATGCCCTGTAACCTCACTGAGGTTAGAGTTGGTAGATAAGTCAGTCTCCGGGGAAGACTGAGCTGGGTGAAGTGGTGCACAATGGGTGTGGGTGGACAGGCAAGGTCCAGAAATCAAGGAATGGAGAGTGCATTTGTGAAGATGAAAGGAAATACACTCTGCCTAGCAGCTGCATGACTCCTCTCCCTAAAGGATAAGTCACTTACCTGAAGTGCACATCGCCAGGATGTCCTAGGCATGTGCCTTCCTTGATGGAGTAGCTCAGGCCCTTTGGTGCTCGTGTTCACATCCACAGAACAAGGAGATAGAATGGTGATCCTCTGAGATCCCTCCTTACCTCAGAGATGTTCTTGCACACAGCCAAGTTGACACCAGCACCCGTCCTATCCTTACCCAGTGTGGCCCAGTGGCTGGGACCAAAGCTGTCGTTTTAAGTATACATAACACTCTTCACCCTGGCAGTACTGAGGTGGGTGTTTCTACAAGTGGCAAACGTTTGATTCCCTCCAGCTCAGCCTGTAACCCTTGGGCACTGAGGCATTGACAAAAGTGTCTCTGGTCTCTGGTGGTGGCTCGAGTCCTAAGCAGCGCCCGTCATCGTCCCTATGCTGCTGAGAGCGTATGCCATCTCTAAAAAGTGCAATGTGATAGTGAGCACTGGGGCCCTAGGCAGATCCATGAGGGTTATTGCCCAGACAGCAGCTCCAGGCTGGGGGAATGTAGGTAACCCAAAGGTGTTGTAACCAAAAGGCATTGAATATACTTATCTCTAGAAATGTTGTGTGTGTGTGTGTGTGTGTGTGCAAACAGCCAGGCAACAGTTTAAAATTTCATGGACAATAAAGTCTGAGGTAGTCCAATTAATAGAAGAAACTCTACATAAAAAGCTAATTTTAAAAACTGCAAGTGATGGAGTCCCTACCCTGACTTCAGAAAGGACAAGATGGAAAGTTAGGAGGAACATCACAGCAGCTGAAGGCTTCTATCATGAAGGTAGCAAGGATGAAAGTTTTGTCTCCTTCCTGCCTCCTGACACCTTCATGGCTTGTGTGTACATGCAGTTCTATGTGCTGTGTGCCTGTATATATGTGTGAGTCTGTGAATGAGTAAGTATTTGGCAGGTGTATGGATCACATGTATATGTATCATATGTATTTATATCTACACATGTGTATGTGTGCTTGTGTATACATAAGTGTATTTGCATATATGACATATGTACATTTTTGTGTGTATGTGCTATGTATTTATGTGTATGTGTAAGCTCCAGTTTGCCACTGCAGCTTCAGGTCCAAATTGCTTTCCTGGCCACCAGTCATGAGAGGTTCCTCTCTGTATACAGGGATGACAGCTGCCAGAGATGCTCTTTGTTTGAATGGCAGTCTTGGTGAGTGACTTCTTTCCTGTCCCTCTGACATACCCCTTCCATTGTTATTCCCAAGGACACCCTCCATCCAGTGGCTTCTAATTCCTCTGATTGTGTATGTATATGCATATGATGTATATATAGATGTAGATGATGGGTATGTGTGTATGTATATGTATATAATGTATATGTATATGACAGATATGCATATGATGTATATGTAGATAATATATGTATATAAATATGAATTTGATGGATATGTATAATGATGGATATGTATATCTATGTATCTGTCTGTCTGTCTATCTATCTATCTATCTATCTATCTATCATCTATGTTTTAGCTCAGTCTTCATGTGGGCTTCCTACTGAAGTAGGGGCTATCCCTAAAGCTGTTGCCTGTCTGTGGAATTCATTTCCCTAACTGGGCTGCTTTGTCTGGCCTCACTGGGAATGATATATTTAACCCTGCAGTGACTCAATGTGCCAGTGTCAGGGGGATACCTGGGGTAGGGATACCCCTTCAGAGGAGAGGGAGAGATGGGAATAGGGGAGGGACTATGTGAGGAGGGACTGGGAATGGGGGCAACAATCTAGATATAAAATGAATAAGCAAATTAATTAATGGAAAAATATATGTTCATTTTTTGTGTATGAGTGTTTTGCCTGTACACACACACACACACACACACACACACACACACACATATATATATATATATATATATACCACATGTATACCTGATTTCCTTGGAAGCCTGAAGAGGGTGCTGGATTCCCTGGAAACAAGTCATAGAAGGTTATAAGCCATCATGTGGCTATAGCAAATTGAGCCTGGGGTCCTCTGCAAGAGTAGTAAGATCTTTGGATGCTGAACCATCTCTCCAGCCCCCTCCCATAAACTTTACCCTCAACACTCAAGCAGTTGTGCCTCCCTGACAGGATACTCACCATCCCCGAGCCCTCCCAACTCCTGACTCAGCACCTGACACGTTAATGTCATCGTAAATGTCTCCTCTCTAGAGCTGGTAGCTAATGGCATAAATGCGAGGCTGGACAATTTTGTATTCAGTGTATGTTTTTATGTTTTCCTATTCAATTCCCTGCAGGAAGGCAGGCTTCATATTGGCCTGTCCTTGCCTGTTCTGATGCTGTTGCATTGGGGCAGGCACCTTCTGCATTGCCAGTGAATGCTCACAGAAGATTCACTACAAAAGCTCAGAGGCATGTGAACATTGATTTTACTTCTAAGCAGTGGCTTGGCTACTTTAGGAATCTCTGTGTTTGTTCAGGACTGGCCACTCATTGGGTCCTTAACTGCCATAGCTTCTCAAGCCAGGGGACAGACAGGGCTGAAAGACATACCTGTGAGTGGTCATTGTGGGATGTTTTGTGAGAGGTTATTGCAGTGTTGGAGTGCCCATCTTTGGGGTCAGGAGGCCCACAGGAGCATATTGCAGAGGAATCCTGAAGAGAAGTAACTGAGCCTGGGAACATCCTCCTGTGGGGCCTGGGGTGTGGTGTCTGAGCATCTGAGAAACATGATTGTTGGCAGAGGTCTGGCTCATCTTCACATGCACCCAAGATTGTTTGATGTTCTCTTTTCCTTCCTTCCTTCCTTCCTTCCTTCCTTCCTTCCTTCCTTCCTTCCTTCCTTCCTTCCTTCCTTCCTTTCCTTCTTTATTCCTCCCTCCCTTCCTCCCTTCCTCCCTCCTTTTCTTCTTATGGAACTCTAACTAAGAACACCCAATGTACCAGGCAAGAACTGGACCTCTGAGCTAAGTCACCTATTTCTTTTTTACTTTTTGTTATTCATTCTTTAAAGATTTACTTTATTATTTATTTGTCTATATGTGTGCAGATGTGTGTGTGTATCCATGTAGGTACAAATGGATTCCTAGGAGGCCAGAAGAGGGCATCAGATCCTGTGGAACTGGAGTTACAGGTGGCTGTGAGCAGCCTATAAGAGCTGGGAACTGAACCCAGGCCCTCTGCAAGAACAGTAAGCACGTCAGTCTCCAAGTCATCTGTCTAGCCCCTTGCCTTTTTATGTTGACACATAGTCTTACTCATTCACTCAGACTGGCCTTGAACTCACACTGCAGCCCAGACAGGGCTTGAACTTGCAGTCTTCCTGCCTGTGCCTCCCTGAGTAACCAGGACTACAAGCTTGTATGTATCACTATACCTGAGAGATTTCTTTTTTTTTTTTATTCAATATAATTTATTTACATTTCAAATGATTTCCCCTTTTATAGCCCCCCCCACTCCCCGAAAGTCCCGTAAGCCCCCTTATCTTCCCCTGTCCTCCCTCCCACCCCTTCCCAGTTCCCCATTCTGGTTTTGCCAAATACTGTTTCACTGAGACTTTCCAGAACCAGGGACCACTCCTGCTTTCTTCTTGTATCTCATTTGATGTGTGGATTATGTTTTGGGTATTCCAGTTTTCTAGGTTAATAACCACTTATTAGTGAGTGCATACCATGATTCACCTTTTGAGTCTGGGTTACCTCACTTAGTATGATGTTCTCTAGCTCCATCCATTTGCCTAAGAATTTCATGAATTCATTGTTTCTAATGGCTGAATAGTACTCCATTGTGTAGATATACCACATTTTTTGCATCCACTCTTCTGTTGAGGGATACCTGGGTTCTTTCCAGCATCTGGCAATTATAAATAGGGCTGCTATGAACATAGTAGAGCATGTATCCTTATTACATGGTGGGGAATCCTCTGGGTATATGCCCAGGAGTGGTATAGCAGGATCTTCTGGAAGTGAGGTGCCCAGTTTTCAGAGGAACCGCCAGACTGATTTCCAGAGTGGTTGTACCAATTTGCAACCCCACCAGCAGTGGAGGAGTGTTCCTCTTTCTCCGCACACTCTCCAACACCTGCTGTCTCCTGAATTTTTAATCTTAGCCATTCTGACTGGTGTAAGATGAAATCTTAGGGTTGTTTTGATTTGCATTTCCCTAATGACTAATGAAGTTGAGCATTTTTTAAGATGCTTCTCCGCCATCCGAAGTTCTTCAGGTGAGAATTCTTTGTTTAACTCTGTACCCCATTTTTTAATAGGGTTGTTCGGTTTTCTGGAGTCTAACTTCTTGAGTTCTTTATATATATTGGATATTAGCCCTCTATCTGATGTAGGATTGGTGAAGATCTTTTCCCAATTTGTTGGTTGCCGATCTGTCCTCTTGATGGTGTCCTTTGCCTTACAGAAACTCTGTAACCTTATGAGGTCCCATTTGTCAATTCTTGCTCTTAGAGCATACGCTATTGGTGTTCTGTTCAGAAACTTTCTCCCTGTACCGATGTCCTCAAGGGTCTTCCCCAGTTTCTTTTCTATTAGCTTCAGAGTGTCTGGCTTTATGTGGAGGTCCTTGATCCATTTGGATTTGAGCTTAGTACAAGGAGACAAGGATGGATCAATTCGCATTCTTCTGCATGCTGACCTCCAGTTGAACCAGCACCATTTGTTGAAAAGGCTATCTTTTTTCCATTGGATGTTTTCAGCCTCTTTGTCGAGGATCAAGTGGCCATAGGTGTGTGGGTTCATTTCTGGATCTTCAATCCTGTTCCATTGATCCTCCTGCCTGTCACTGTACCAATACCATGCAGTTTTTAAAACTATTGCTCTGTAGTATTGCTTGAGGTCAGGGATACTGATTCCCCCAGATTTTCTTTTGTTGCTGAGAATAGTTTTAGCTATCCTGGGTTTTTTGTTGTTCCAGATGAATTTGATAATTGCTCTTTCTAACTCTGTGAAGAATTGAGTTGGGATTTTGATGGGTATTGCATTGAATCTGTATAGTGCTTTAGGCAAAATGGCCATTTTAACTATATTGATTCTACCGATCCATGAGCATGGGAGGTTTTCCCATTTTTTGAGGTCTTCTTCCATTTCCTTCTTCAGAGTCTTGAAGTTCTTGTCATACAGATCTTTCGCATGTTTGGTAAGAGTCACCCCAAGATACTTTATACTGTTTGTGGCTATTGTGAAGGGGGTCATTTCCCTAATTTCTTTCTCAGCCTGCTTATCCTTTGAGTATAGGAAGGCCACTGATTTGCTTGAGTTGATTTTATAACCTGCCACTTTGCTGAAGTTGTTTATCAGCTGTAGGAGCTCTCTAGTGGAGTTTTTTGGGTCACTTAGGTAGACTATCATGTCGTCTGCAAATAATGATAGTTTGACTTCCTCCTTTCCAATTTGTATCCCTTTGACCTCCTTATGTTGTCGAATTGCCTGAGCTAGTACCTCAAGTACAATATTGAAAAGATAAGGAGAAAGGGGGCAGCCTTGTCTGGTCCCTGATTTCAGTGGGATTGCTTCAAGTTTCTCTCCATTTAGTTTGATGCTGGCTACCGGTTTGCTGTATATTGCTTTTACTATGTTTAGGTATGGGCCTTGAATTCCTGTTCTCTCCAAGACTTTAAGCATGAAAGGATGCTGAATTTTGTCAAATGCTTTTTCAGCATCCAATGAAATGACCATGTGGTTTTGTTCTTTGAGTTTGTTTATGTAGTGGATTGTATTGATGGATTTCCGTATATTGAACCAACCCTGCATTCCCGGGATAAAGCCTACTTGATCATGGTGGATGATCGTTTTGATGTGTTCTTGGATTCGGTTGGCAAGAATTTTATTGAGTATTTTTGCATCGATGTTCATAAGGGAAATTGGTCTGAAGTTCTCTTTCTTTGTTGGATCTTTGTGTGGCTTTGGTATCAGCGTAATTGTGGCTTCGTAGAAGGAATTGGGTAGTGTTCCTTCTGTTTCTATTTTGTGGAATAGTTTGAAGAGTATTGGTGTTAACTCTTCTTTGAAGGTCTGGTAGAATTCTGCACTGAAACCATCTGGTCCTGTGCTTTTTTTGGTTGGAAGACTTTCTATGACTCCTTCTATTTCTTTAGGCATTATGGGACTGTTCAGATGGTCTAGTTGGTCCTGATTTAATTTTGGTATTTGGTATCTGTCAAGGAAATTGTCCATTTCCTCCAGATTCTCCAGTTGTGTTGAGTACAGGCTCTTGTAGTAGGATCTGATGATTTTTTGGATTTCCTCAGTTTCCGTTGTTATGTCTCCCTTTTCATTTCTAAGTTTGTTAATTTGGATACTTTCTCTGTGCCCTTTGGTCAGTCTGGCTAAGGGTTTATCTATCTTGTTGATTTTCTCAAAGAACCAGCTCCTGGTTTTGTTGATTTTTTGTATGGTTCTCTTTGTTTCTACTTGATTGATTTCGGCCCTGAGTTTGATGATTTCCTGCCTTCTACTCCTCCTGGGTGAAATAGTTTCTTTTTGTTCTAGGGCTTTCAGGTGTGTCATTAAGTTGGTAATGTATGCTCTCTCCATTTTCTTTTTGGAGGCACTCAGGGCTATGAGTTTTCCTCTTAGCACTGCTTTCATTGTGTCCCATAGATTTGGGTATGTTGTGTTTTCATTTTCATTGTGTTCTAAAAAGTCTTTAATTTCTTTCTTTATTTCTTCCTTGACCAAGGTATCATTGAGTAGAGTATTGTTCAATTTCCAAATGTATGTGGGTTTTCTGTTGTTTCTGTTGCTATTGAAGACCACCTTTATTCCATAGTGATCAGATAGGAGGCATGGGATTAGTTCGATCTTCTTATATTTGTTGAGGTCTGTCTTGTGACCAATTATATGGTCGATTTTGGAGAAGGTACCATGAGGTGCTGAAAAAAAAGGTATATTCTTTTGTTTTAGGATAGAATGTTCTATATATATCAGTTAAATCTAATTGGTCCAAAGCTTCAATTAGTTTCATTGTGTCCTTGTTTAGTTTCTGTTTTCCTGATCGGTCCATTGAGGAAAGTGCAGTGTTGAAGTCACCCACAATTATTGTGTTAGGTGCAATGTGTGCTTTGAGTTTTAATAAAGTTTCTTTTATGAAAGAGGGTGCCCTTGCATTTGGAGCATAGATGTTCAGGATTGAGAGTTCTTCTTGTTGTATTTTTCCTTTGACCAGCAAGAAGTGTCCCTCAGAGTCTCTTTTGATGACTTTGGGTTGAAAGTCAATTTTATCTGATATTAAAATGCCTACTCCAGCTTGTTTCCTGAGACCATTTGCTTGTAAAATTGTCTTCCAGCCTTTTACTCTAAGGTAGTGTTTGTCTTTGACCCTGAGGTGTGTTTCCTGTAAGCAGCAAAATGTAGGGTCCTGTTTACGTATCCAGTCAGTTAGTCTGTGTCTTTTTATTGGGGCATTGAGTCCATTGATGTTAAGAGATATTAAGGAATAGTGATTGTTACTTCCTATCATTTTTGACGTTATTTTTTAAATTTGATTGCTTAACTTCTTTTGGGTTTGATGAAAGGTTACTATCTTGCTTTTTTCAGGGTGAAGTTTCCCTCCTTGTATTGGTGTTGTCCTCCTATTATCCTTTTTAGGGCTGGGTTTGTGGATAGATATTGGGTGAACTTGATTTTGTCGTGAAATATCTTAGTTTCTCCATCTATGGTGATTGAGAGTTTTGCTGGATATAGTAGTTTTGGTTGGCATTTGTGCTCTCTTAGCGTCTGCATGAGATCTGCCCAGGACCTTGTAGCCTTCATAGTCTCAGGTGAAAAGTCTGCTGTGATTCTGATAGGTCTTCCTTTATATGTTACTTGGCCTTTTTCTCTTACTGCCTTTAATATTCTTTCTTTGTTTAGTACATTTGGTGTTTTGATTATTATGTGACGGGAAGTATTTCTGTTCTGGTCCAGTCTGTTTGGAGTTCTGTAGGCTTCTTGTATATTCATGGGCATCTCTCTCTTTAGGTTAGGGAAGTTTTCTTCCATAATTTTATTGAAGATATTTGCTGGCCCTTTAAGTTGTAAATCTTCACTCTCATCTATGCCTATAATCCTTAGGTTTGGTCTTCTCATTGTGTCCTGGATTTCCTGGATATTTTGGGTTACAAGCTTTTTGCATTTTGCATTTTCTTTAACTGTTGAGTCCATGGTTTCTATGGAATCTTCAGCATCTGAGATTCTTTCTTCTATTTCTTGTATTCTGTTGTTGATATTTGCATCTCTGTCCCCTGATTTCTTCCCAAGGCTTTCTATCTCCAAAGTTGTCTCCTTTTGAGTTTTCTTAGTTGTTTCTACTTCTGATTTTAGATCCTGGATGGTTTTGCTTAGCTCCTTCACTTGCTTGTTTGTGCTTTCCTGTAATTCTTTAAGAGATTTTTGTGTTTTTTCTTTCATGACTTCAGCCTGTTGACCAAAGTTCTCCTGTATTTCTTTAAGAGATTTTTGTGTTTCGTCTTTCATGACCTCAGCCTGTTGACCAAAGTTCTCCTGTATTTCTTTAAGTGTTTTTTGCATTTCCTCCTTGTTGGCTTTTGTATTCTCCTGGATTTCTTTCAATGATTTTTGTGTTTCCCTTGCAAGGGCTTCTAACTTTTGATCCATTTTCTCCTGAATGTCCTTCATGTGTTCCTGTACCAGCATCATGACCAGTGATTTTAAATCCAAATCTTGTTTTACTGGTGTGATGGGGTATCCAGGACTTGCTGGTAGAGGAGAATTGGGTTCAAATGTTGCCATATTGCCTTGATTTCTGTTAGTGACGTTCCTGCGTTTGTCTTTTGCCATCTAGCTCTCACTGGTGTTACTTGGTCTTGTCAGTGCTGGACTCACCAGTGCAAGCTGCCCCTTCCCCGTTGGCCTCTGGTGCACAGCTTACACTCTGCACTGCCTGTAGACAGGGTGCTGTTGTCCAGGCTGTTCAGATCCCGAAGCAGGCACCTGAAGGCTCCCGCTGGGGCCTGCAGGATTTATTGGAGCACACCGACTTCTCCCAGCTGGCCGCCCGGAAGCCCCCACTAGCCTCTTGAGGGACCTGGAGATGTGGTGCGGCCACCCAGGCTGATCTGAAGCGGAGAGAGTTGACCTGAGGGCTTCTGCCTGAGGCCTTGCCCCAGATTGTGTCTGTGGGCCAGATGGAACCCGTGTGTACCCCCAGGGAGCTCCGAAGGTGTATGTTGCTGTGACCTCCCCTGTGTTCCGCTCACTCCGCTGGGCAGCCGATTTCCCCAACCGGGCTGGCGCACACTAGGTTAGCCTTGTCGTCCGGGCCCTGAGTCCAGGCAAAAGCCTGGGAGGCCAAGGTCCGAGCAAAGTTCCCCTAGGGCTATGACTGTTATTTGGGTCCGCCAGGTGACCCGGATGGCGGGCGTGTGCGTCCGCGCTCCCCGAAAGCACCAGGAGAGTCTATTGTGCTAATAACCTTCTGGGCGGGTTGACACACAGATGGCCCACCAAGCCGCCCAGTTCTTGGGGTCAGTCCTGTGCCTTTTGGGGCCTAGACCCCCGTTTTGTTAGCCTCAGGCTACGCTTGTTAGCTGTCTCTGCCCCCCCCCGAGCACTCTAGGTCCTGTAGGCAAAATGGCGGCGCGTGCGCCGGCCAGGGCAAAAAAACCTCCTGGCTGGGTTGGCGCCCCGATGGCCACTCGAACAGCCCAGGGCCTGGGTGCAGGCCAACGCCCGTCAGGCTCAGACCCCTGCGGTGTTGGGCCTAGGATTATGTTTGTGTACCTCAGTCTGTCCGATCTCTGGAGCCCGGAATCAAGATGGAGGTGAGTCTCTCCTGACTGGCGGGAAGCCGAGTTCTGAAGTGGCTTCCGTGCAGCGAAAGGCTCCGCAGAACCGCAGCTGCTTGTCGCCCGGCTGGTCAGCGAAGGTCAGTGGTCGTGGGCGCAGGGCCTAACTGGACCCTGTGTCGCCTTGGTTCCACCGCTGATGGCCCTTCAGCTGGACCAGCTACTGCTACCGCCGCCGCCGCCGCCTTTTTTTTTTTTTTTTTCCCCTGAGAGATTTCTTAACAATTAACAGTGCTAGTAGTTACTTGCTTGGAAGGAAGCTTGTGATTCCTACACCTAAAAATACTTGCAAAATTGTCTTATGTCCCAAAGACATTACAAAGATGGTAAGCCTATTCATAACCACACATATCTCACTGTGTATACAAGTACAGAATGTTTGTCACACATTTGAATTTTCTACAAATACAATTACATTAAAGAAAAAAAACCAAGGAAGAGTTGAGGTTGGGGTTATAAGTAGCCTCAAAAAGAGCTGTTGGGCCTTTTGGTAAAGTGTGGCCAACAGCCCTGCCTTAGGAGTATCTGAGTGCTAACAGGATTTACTGAGAATCGCCAGGATGTGCTGGAGACATCTACTGATATGAAATGTAGGTCCACTGGCCTCACCCTCTTCTTTCCCCTGCTTATGTCTAGATGGCAACTTTTTTCATAGATATCTATACAAATTTTGCTGTGTCTTCTCTTGTCTAAATTCACTTTTTTGTCATCTATGAACCTAAAAGATTGATCTCACCTCCATTATTTAAATACTACATGCCACATCCCAGCACTAAGCATCCATCCACCCGATAGTTCAGAATCGTGGATTTTTCTCTGTACATCTATCAGTGATTCTGATTGCTTTCCCTCCCTTGCTCCTGTCATGCATCAGCAAACACAAAACAGAAATGATTAAAGAAAAACTAAACAGACCCCTAACCAAACCAAAAATACTTCCAAAAGTTACAGGGATTCACGCCCAACTCAAAGTATTTAATATGTGTCTTACGGTATAAGACAGTTGATTTAAGTGCCTGCTGCCAAAATGATCTGTGCTATTTTGGAAAGCAGGGGAAGCGTCAATAAAATATGTTTCTGTTGAGCAAGCCTGCAAATACTGTAAGCAAAGTTTATATGAAAATTAAAAATTAATAGCTGAGGAGAGAGTGTAGCACACTCTACAAAATGCTCCTTAAGCTACCCTTCCTGTGACATTGTGTAGGGCATCCTGAGAGCACTGCGCTCCGGAACGGCTATCCATAGGTACCCCCAGTCAGATGACTGGAGCTTTGAGATAGATTCTCCACTTTCCCTGCGGTGCAGCCTCTTTTGTACCGCAGAAGTGCCACGCTGATAAAGGCCAAAATACTTCAGCACCGTTGCTCATTGACCTTTCACAGAAGCGTCAAGGTTAGCCAATAAGCCCTATTTGCCAGAGCTTCCTTTGGACATAAAGAATATTCCTGTCGGCATAGAATGTCTAAGTTGTTGGTTTTGTTGGTGTTTAAAGCCTGGCTTAGTTTATAGTTGCATCTCTGTGAACTTGCATTTAGGAGCCAGAATGACCTGCTGCTGCTTCTTTGGCATGCGGACTGTATAAGGACATTTTTAAGATAGCGAAATTTATTAGAGAATCAGAATTGTCACTTGGATTTAATTACTCGTCACCTAGTGTGTTGATTATGTGACCCCGTGGTAGCAAAACTGATGAGATTAGTAATGTGAGCTTCTCTTCCTTCAAAGAAGGTAGGTGGTTCCAGTAAGGAAGAGCTCAGGGTAGGGAAACAGAGGCAGGAATGGCAGCATTCGGGTGTGTAGGCTATCAACACAATGCACAGGGCCAGTCAGGGTTGTCACTGTAGGTGTTGTGGGCCCAGGCCCAGTGGCACATGGCACGGAATGCAGGCTGCCTCTAAAGCATGGCTGCTGAAAGGTCGGGGGCCATAAGGAGGATGCTCTTCCATTTTTCTTGACTAGCATCCCTTCCAGCTGAGAAGACTGCAGCAGAGAGGAAGACTCAAAGAGGCCGTCAAGGGAGATGCTGCAAAGCGTGAAAGGCTGTGTCTGAACGCTTTACCCCAGCCACAGGTGAAAAGATGTCCAGTCAGGATAGGAGAGCCAGGTATGGCGCCCCACTTTCTTCTATTTGATCACTGGTCAGGCAAACAAAGAGGAGCTAAATGGGAGGCAGGAAAGCTACACCTTCTGGTGCGATTTTAGACTTTCTGCTGTTAGAGCAAATTGTGTGACATTGTAGCTGCTTTTGGATTCTGACTATTACAGAGAAACAAATTCACCAAGAAGGCAGAGAGTGAAGGGTAGCCCACTTCAGATGATGTGCAGGGGTTCTTACAGGTCCGTAGGAGCAATGAGGCACAGAAGCAAAAAATGTGGGGTACACACCCATTTACCTCTTCAGGACAAATGAGAGCAGGCACAACAGGGATCGGAAATAATGAAAGGTTTCATCCTCTTCCCTGGAAAATACACAACCCCTAACTTGAAAGTCCCAAGCACATGATGGTAAGAACATGAACTAGAGCTGGCTGTGGTTTAGCATAGCCCTGCAGACTCCCAACTTTTCATTTTATCAATAAAATAAAAACAATAACATCTTCTGAGTAGGATCCTCAAATAAATCTGGAGTTTATCCCATTTAAAATTCCAAAATACAGAACAGATTAGAGCCAAGAGACTGAATAATGGAGCGTCAACTGTGCACATGTTTAAGTAAATGTTTTAAGAAAGAGGCTCTAAACATCCTTACCGAGTAGTAAGGTCATGATTGAGTAGTAAGGTGAGACTGATTGATCTGGGGAGGTATGGTGGTTTTAATAAGAATGGCCCCCATCGGCTCCAACACTTATCATCAGGGTGTAGCACTAGTTGGAAGGACTAGGAGATGTATGTGGCTTTGTTGCAGGAAGTGTGTTGTCACTGGGGGATGGGCGCCCAAGCCAGACCCAGATCTCCTGCTGCCTGCAGATCTGGATGTAGAACTCTCAGCTACTTCTCCAGCGACAAATCTTCCTGTTTGTTACCATGGTTCCTGCCGTAATGTAAGTCCTGCCGGACTTAAGTCTATGAAACTGTAGGCCAGCCCCAATTAGATGCTTTCCTTCCTAAGAGTTGCATAGTCATGGTGTTTATTCAGTAATACAACACTAAGACAGGAAAATGGGGACACTTTTTAATTGTACTAAATCCTTTGTAAATTTATCTCTTTAGGGTTGCTTAAATCTAGGAAGAGATCATGATAAGACAGGGAATGGGTATCCTGGGACACCAAAGCTGACTCAGAGAGGCAAGTGTGGTCAAGAGTAGACTGACATTGTTGTCACTGGGTTCTCTGCAGTGCCTGAATAATGAGTACAGAGAGATAAAGCATGCAATATAGAATCAGGAGAAGATTGGAAGGACACTTTTTGGGTGTTTGTTCTACACTGGTTTATCATGGAAGGGAAGGTGCTGGAGACCATCAAGAAGAAAGATGTGGAAAAAGAGGAAAGAAAAACCCAGCATTCGGCAAAGGGTGGCCCAGTGAAGGCCAAACAGTGGACAAGTGGCCTAGTAAGGAGCACAGGTGAACTAGATGGAGGTTGAAGAAACTGTCATGAATGTGCCTCCCCTTGCATCAACTCTTCCTGAGCTTATCCCAGCATGGATGATGGTCCCCAAGGTCCTTCTTAGGGAGACTTGCAAGGCCAGCTTCCCCTCCAAGTGCTTCCATCACGCACTAGCTTCTATTACTGAACCATGGAAGCAAAACACTAGAAGTAAAATCCAGGCACTGATGGCTTGAACACACAGTGGAAATGCGTGTGCAAATGTGGCTTGAAGCTGGTTTGCTCCCCAAATGCCAGCAGGAGTTCACACTTCCAAATCACATGCTAATGGCAGCAAGAGGGTATAAACTTAATGCCAACGACTAACACTGAGGCCTTTGGAAATTATTAGATCTGATGAAGTCTTTAGATTGAAGCCTCCATGATCATTTTAGTCACTGTATGAGAGAGAGAGAGAGAGAGAGAGAGAGAGAGAGAGAGAGAGAGAGAGAGAGAGAGAGAGAGAGAAAGAGAGAGAGAGAGAGAGGGATGCTGATGTGATTTAGTTGAGGCAAAAAGGCTCACCACAATCCAAGTACACTGCCTGACTTCCAGCCTTCTATGATAGTACCAGTTAAATATGCTGCCTTCATTATGAAGTATCCTGCACCAGGTGATTTTAGTTATTTTTCTCAGACTGCCTGACCAGAAATGATTCAAGGAAAAAAATATTATTTTGGCTTACACATTTGGGTGATATCATGGTTGGGAAGACAGGCACAGGAACTGGAGGCAGATGGCCACAATGTATCCTCAGTCAGGAAGCAGAGAGTCAACAAAAATTAGACTCTAACTTGAGAACTTCAAGACTCCATTCCAATGATAAATGATCCACTTGGTCACTGTGGAAAGAAATACCATAACATCTTTTGTTGTACTGGTGATTCTGTGGTGAGTGTAAGCCACGTCCTGCTTGGTCATAAGGTGGAGGAAGTATGGTTTGCTGGTCCCATCCAGTGGTCCCGGTGCCTCACCTTCACTGGGTACCCTGGCTCTCCTAATTCCACACTGGCTCCTCTTGGTGGTATTCCTGGAAATGAGGCTGTTCTGGGGAGAAAGCAAACATGTTCTTGTTAGTACAGAGAGGGCTTCTGGGGATGTCCAGTTTAAAGATGTTACTTTGAGGACCAAGACAAAAGTGGAAGGTCTCTCCATGAATTAGATATTAAGGGTAGAGATTTCATGGTGTGCTTATTCAGCTGAGCTGCTGGGGCAGTGTGTATGCAGACCTTCAGAAATAGCCACAGCCCACGGTGTGAGAAGTCACAGAGGACAGGAGGGTACAGGCTCATGCAGCCTAGCCACTTACTCTGTGCCAGTGTGTTTTGAGCCCCATCCTTCCTGGAGAGCTTGGCAGCCTTCTGGGTCTGCAGGGAGACTATACAGAAAACCAGCAGGAAGATAGCGGCCAGCACGACACCCACTATAACGCCTGTTACAGTGTAGTCAGTGTAGTCTTCTGCACACACTAAGGAGGAAGCATGAGTCATCAATAGTGAGTCTTATCCAAGAGTCTATAGTTTCTGTATGTCACCCAGTACTCAAGAAGACCCCATTCCTCTTGAGGCAGAGACTTGCTGTCTGCCTCACAGCATGGGTAGACAAGAGAACATAGCCTCAATCCCCATCAGAATCAAGGCCAGTCCCTGTGGCCTTCAATACTTAAAGGCCACTGGACCTGGTCCCTTATTCACAGAGAAGGTTAGGTACATGCCTGAGGACCCTAAGTCATCTAATTGCACAGTGGAAATGGAGACCCCTGGTAAGGTCCATACTTATGGCCTGATGACAACTTCTCAGCTTCAGGTTTCTCACACAGAGTCTGTGCCTCCCTCCTCACTCTCATGGGTTCCCAACTAGAGGAAGGGTGGGTCAAGAGTGGACTCCAGGTCTCTGTCCTGTAAGAGTTGCCATGTACTGCAGGCTGCATAGTCTGTGGTTACCTGAGTGACTTTGCTACCTTTGTCCCTTCAGCCGTCTAAGTGTGGATGGCATAGGTAACTTGAATTATGGGGTTGCAGCCTAAGAGCTGTGAGAACATCTTGATTTATGCTCAAATCCAGCATCTTTAACATCTTTGGCCATTGTTATTTAACACTTCTCCCAACCGCTCTAATCCTTGACTTCCATCTCATCTGCCAGAGGGGACCCTGAACCTTCAAACTCTTACCAAGTCCCCTGCTTCTTATTCTACCATCTTCATCCAAGTATAGTGTCTGTCCTTCCATACTCAGCCCAGCTCAGCTTATCCATCTCCAATCTGTTAGTCCTGACCAAGCAGCAATACTGGATAGGACCATGTCTATCTCAGCTCAAGACAGGACTGTGTCCTCTTGGTCCTAGACAGTATAGACCCACTGTGTACTAACTGACAGGGCAGTGCATACCACTTGATACAAGGAAGCAATCACCTGATACCCTGAGAGGACTATTTCCTAGCTCCTGCTAGGACTCTAGTACCCTGTACTCTGTCGGGACTATGTCACTACTATATCTACCTGGTCTCTGGCAGCACCATGTCCACCTTGTTTCCTGAGAGTTCTGTTACTGAAAGGGCCATGTCTACCCTGGATGCCAGCTGGGATTAAACAAGACAATGTGGATGTTGCCAGTCTTCTTCTGGGAACTCCTAATGGCTCCCGGGCATGCTCAGGAACAGAAGGATGACAGACTTCCTTGTCCCAATGATCCCATTGTTCCCCAGGAGAAGGGGACCCTCACCACAGGAGTCTTTGTATCATTTTGACTAATGTTGTAGCATCACCCTGTGCAGGGCACTGTCTGATAGGACCATGCCAGGAGTCTTCTCTCTTTGGAACATGAACCCTGTGAAGACCAGGTCATGCTCTCCAGTTCCTAGGCAAGGACATGAGCTTAGTGGGGTCCAATGAGCTGTGGGAAGCAGCACCCCTTCCTTCTCTGAGGCTCCCCATAGTTGTCATGAAATAGTTAACAGGCACCAGCCCTTAGGGCCCTCCCATCAAATGGGATTTGTCCTCACTATGTGGTGTGATGCTTCAGTGGTGTCCTACTCACCACATACTGGATCTACCCCCCAGAAGACCCTGTCTGTTGTCCATTGCTCAGTGCATGGTTAGGTATGGTTTTGGGTGCTAGCTTCTCTGCATCACATACCTGCCTAGGTATCCTGGATAGTTACTTCCCTTCCTGCTGCTAGGTGTCCTTACCCATTGGAGAGAGACTTTCCCTCTGCAGCCCTCTCGATAGCTGCAGAGGCACCTGTGGCCAAAGCTCTTGTCACCGTGTCCTACCCACAGCAGATCTGGGCACTGTCCAGCCTCACCTAGGTTCTCATTTATGTAGATGGAATTGATGTCACTCTGGACTGGCTGATATAGAGTACATGTCATCCGGCAGTCCTCTGAGTTCCGTTCAGTCATACAGGTCTTGTCATTCAAGGGGGTGGGGGGATCATTGTCATGCAGAAGATGCCAATACTGTGCATCTTTCCACACTTCTGTGTTTCAAGCACTGGCGCAGGAGCTGAGGAGAAAATGGGAATGAGTTTGATGGAATGAGATGGTGGGGGGGGGGCGCCAAGAGCATGAGACGCATGTCACATGGATGGGCAAGATGCACAGGTGTGTGAGGACACACAGGTGTGTGAGGACACACAGGTGTGATGGGGTCTCAGCACTATGTAAAGATGCATGAATATGTCAGGATGCACAGGTGTGTAAGACTACATAGGTGTCAGGTTGCATGGGTGTTAGGGTGAATGATGCATGAGTGCATGCTGCTGTGTGAGAGTGCACTGGTGAATGAGTGTGTATTGGTGTGTAAGGATGCATATGTCAGGGTGCATGCTGTGTGAGTGTATACTTGTATGTTAGGGTGCACTGGTGAATAGATGTGTAAAACTGTGTGAGTTTGTCAAGGTATGGGTTGTGTGAGTACATATTGGTATGTCTGGGCACACTGGTGAATAAGTTGTATTGATGTGTAAGGCTGTGGTGTGTGTGTTTGTGAGGGTGCATGCCATGTGAGTGTATACTTGTATGTTAGGGTGCACTGATGAATCAAGGTAAACAGATGTGTAAGGCTGTGTGAATTTGTCAAAGTGCAGGTTATGTGAGTAGACACTGGTATGTCTGGGTACACTGGTGAATAAATTGTATTGATGTGTAAGGCTGTGTGCTGTGTGAGTATATACTTGTATGTTAGGGTATGCTGGTGAATCAGGGTGAACAAATGTGTAAGGTGCAGGTGTGTCTGGGTGCACCGGTGAATAAGTTGTATTGATGTGTAAAGCTCTGTGTGCGTGTGTGTGTGTGAGTGTGTGTGAGTGTATACTTGTATATTATGGTGCACTGTTGGATCAGTATGTACTGGTGTATAACACTTCACGGGTGTGTCAAGATGCATAGTGTGAGTGTAGACTGGCATGTTATGCTGCCCTAATGATTGAGGGGTCCTGGTGTGCAAGGGTGAACAGGTGTCTCAGGGTACACAGGGTTGTCAAGATCCACAGCATGTAGTATGTGGGGATGTCTACATACAAGTTGATTCTGTGGTGAGAGTCCTAGGCACCTAAGAGGCCATCACAGCAGTGCAAGCGAGGGTGGAAACAGACAATGGTCGTGCGTGGAGACGAAGGGCAGAGCCAGTCAAGACTGGATCTGTCCTGGGTGGAGACGAAGGGCGGAGCCAGTCAAGACTGGATCCAAAGGTCCAAGAGAGCTGAGACTCCCCTCAAAATAAGGCTTCCCTGCTGAATCTGCTGGGTCTTGCTGAGAACTATGGTGTGGTGGTGTCCCTGGGGACTCCCAGGTAGCCTGGCAGTGAGGGTAGTGGGGACAATCACTAGTATTCGTAGCAGCGGCGATAAAAACAGCCAGGACATGCCTCACACAGTGGTGGCTGGTAGCCTGAGTCACAGTAGCATCTGTTACAGTAGCATCGACCGTGGCCACTGTACTCCACCATCCTGTCGTTCAGACAGCCCAAAGTGAACGTCAGGCACGGACAGGCTGTGTCCTCAAAGCCGGCATGACAACTGCATTGGCTGCAGGAGCAGGGGCTCCTGCCTGGAAAACAACCGGGGCTGTCATGACTCGTCTCTCTGAAGGCAGGTAGGAACCAGGAATCATTTTCCCACTACCCTGGGCCCTTGCTGGGTTGTGCTGTGTTTACAGTGTCCTCTGCTGCCTGCTTATACCTGTATCTCCTCATACCATCCCACAATACCTTGCAAGGATGGGAGAAGATACAGAGAGCAGAGAGATCCCACCCCAACCTCTCTAGCAACACAGCCATCTTTCATCCAGACCGAGCCCCCCCCCCCATTGTGTCTAAATAGCTCTTGAGTCGAGATTGTTACCTGTTACCCTCCTAGGACAATGCCTGACCCTTGCAGAGATGGAAGGCCAGCCTAGGCTTGCTGCTTCTGCGTGGCTTAGTAAGTCTAGCACTCATCTGTCCACCTGTCTGTCCTGCTGTTCCACTCAATGTCTCCTGGTGCAAACTGACAAGAAAGTCTCCACCTTCAGTGACCTTTGTCACTCACTTGGGACACCGTAGACTTGGCCATTATATTTTTCACAGTTGATGTTGTCACACCTGCAGTATCACCCGAAGATTATTTTGTTGGGGATGACACTGGTGTGGCACACACACTGCCCACAGATGCAGTCCCCCAGCCCCGAGCACACGATGGAACTATTGTCCTTCCGGCAGCTTCCCTCCAGTTCCTGGCTGTTCCAGCCATGTGTCTGGCACTCACAGTTTTTCCCAGCATAGCCAGAGTTGCATCTGGGGCGGTGTAGGAAGAGCTGTGCTAAGGATCTGTCCTGGGATAGGCACACGTTCAGTCCCTTTGGGCCAGGTTCACATCCAAACACCTGGGAAGCATGGCACAGGTCACTGCTCTTTCCTCAGTGGCCTCCGGAGCACCGTGGATGGAAGGTCAGTGACACTGAGACCCCTCCTGAGGCTGCCCTTAGAGGAGTGGCCAAGCTTAAGCTTGACTTGATCTGACAGGCTAGATGACAGACCGTGCAGTTACTCAGACAGACAGACCAGGTGGGGCAATGGTCCTCTCCCTGTGGGTTCTGGATGTCCCTGGATCTCAGGTGGCGGAGGGACCAGGCTTCAGCTTTGATCTGTCTTGTCCCCAGTCCTTGCCTGCTTCTGAATCTCTGTCTTCTGCTGAGTGGAGTTTCCTGTCAGCTAGGTCTCTGCCTTGGTCCTTTCACAGCCAGAGAGTAGAGAGTGAGGTTGGAGCTGCTGAGGATTACCCTGGTTGGGGTATGACAGCAGGGCTTTGGGGGTGTAAACCCCAGGTTTCTCACCAGCTGTCCTCACACTGTGGAGCCTAGGAGCTATCTATTAGGATAATGTGCTGTGGGTTGTTCATGATCACCGTCCCGGTAGATACCTTTCCCATGGGATGGTGTGTCATTAGCTGACCATCCCTGCCTCATCTGTAAACACCTATCCTGAATTGGGACAGGTGTCGGCAGAATGGTGAAAGCATGGGCTTTCTAGGTCCACCCAACCGACAGATGTCTTTCCATGGGTTGGCCTGCCTCACCTGCAGAGGCCACACTACACGGCACCCTTGCCTCCACAGAGGCTGTGCTGCTGACTCTGCTCTTGGCACTGGCACTCACAGAAGGGAAGGACCCGCACAGTCACTGGATCCATGAAGCCCAGTGCCTGGATGAAAAAGAACTGCTCCTGGAAGCCTTCTGAAGCTGCGATGTTAACCTGGAAGGTGACCTACAGGGGAATGATGGGGCTCAGGTGAGGGCCATGGTGACCAGGGTCACAGTCCTGCTCCTTTCCCCCCAGAGATGTTGAGGGACCAGGATGATGTCAAGGGAGGGATGGCATGGGCTTTCCTTGAAGCAGAGGAAAGAAGATAGGAGCTAGATTTTGGAATGGCCTACAGACCAGGCTGCAGGGAGGCCAGACCCCTGCCCCAACCCACGGCCCTCATTAACCACATCTGAGTTCTGCTGCAAATCAGACTAGGGAGTTGATGCTTTTCATTATATACACATCAGGAGGTTTTACAGTAAATCTGTGGGGTGCAGCTTCCCTTGTGTTGTACCCATAAGTCCAGTGTATCAAGATACCAGAATGTCTTAGGGAAGGGTGATGTACTTTATTCAACCCAGAATAAATGTAGGGGTCCCAGTCAGTAACAGCACACACATGTAGCACCAGGAAGGCAGCTCTGGCTGCAGAGCATACTGGTTTACAAAGTTAGGTCACATCTATAATAAATTTGAACCACATGCTGCTTGAAGAAAGGATAGAAATGTCAGTAAAGGCAAGGAGCAAACATCTGAAAGTTAGAATAAAATTGGTCAAATTCCCGAGTGGATCACCGAGCAGGAGGGGACAGATGCTAAGAACTGGCAAAGAAGCACAGGTTCTGTCTGGTGTGAGATGTTAGTTCACAGGCAAAAAGAAACATGGAAAGCTTGGGTAGCAAATGTATATCTGGCACATTAGGGAACTAGTTCATGGTTCTGCTCACCTGCACACCTTGAGCTTTGGTGTTTCCATCAAAAGATAAAATGAAACAAAAGTAAGAAAACCTGACTCAATCCAGTATTGTTTGTATCTCTCTATGAGTCTAGTATTTGCCCTAAGGATGCTGTCATTGCATGACTGGTCAGACTGGTCCGCACATCTGGGCTATTCCAGGAGGGGTCTGAAGTTTGCTGGGAGGTGCTCTCCTGCTCCTTAATATTACCACAAAATAGCACCTGGGTTCTGCTAAGTGGTGTTTAAAGGGAGAAGGAGCTGGCTGCTGGCCACCATAGCTTTCTCTCCTGCCTGTCCCCCTGTGAGTTTTTGTTTCCTCCTAGATGTCCCTGGGACTGAGTTATTGAGATATCTAGTGGGCCCTGTAGCATGCTTGCATGGGAAGCCCAGGCTCACCTGTTCATTGATCTGCACATCCCTGCAGTCCCTGCTGGATTTGCCTGTACTTGATGTTCCATTGCTGCAGAAAGAGTCGTAGGTAACGTTCAGGATGCTGGGGATGGCGCTGTGGCCCAAGATGACTCTGGAGGAGAGTTCCTGTGGGTAGACAGAAGCCATACTCGGGAGTTACAGGCCCAGCTGTCCCCAAGTACTGTGATACTTCTTATTCACCTCCTGTTTATGTTGATGACACAAACACCTACTGGGAGCTCAGTAGATGTGTCATGATGGGACAGTAGGCCCATGCCATGGCTTATTCTGAGGCAGGTAACCAGCGTGATCCCCGCGAGGCCCTGCCACTGTTCAATTTCAGGGTTAGCAGAAGAAGGGGGATAGACTCCTGAAGCAATGAGATGTGAGACACAGGTGGAAGGAGAAGGGACAGTTGGCATCTGGTGAGTATGTAATGATGATGTCATCCCTGTGAAGACAGAGCTGGACATGACTGGGCAGGGACCAGGTATAGGAGCCTTCTTGAGGCACCTGAGGCTCACAAGGCTAGAGAAGGAAATGAGACCTTTCCTTGGTCAGTAACAGCACACACTTGTGCTGCCAGTCCCCATAGAAGCCTAGGTCAGAATTTGGGGTTACCTGTCACCTGTGGATTTCTATATCTGTAGGGACTAAATGGGTCCTGGGCAGTGAGCAGTGTTTGGTGCATGCTGGTGTCTACCAGAACCCTGGGACTCTGAGGGAGTGAACCTGGATGCAGCTGTACAGACCACACACCAGGGAGAAGGATGGACTCAGGGTTTGCCTGAGGCAGGGTTGGGGGCTGGCACACATGAGGTTCTGTGCTGAATAGCTTTTTGTCAACCTAACACAAATGGGAGTCACCTTGGAAGAGGCAACCTCAATTGAGGAATTGCCTTCATCAGATTGGGCATGTGTGTGGGGCATTTTCTTAATTGCTAATTGATGCAGGAGGGTCCTGCATGTACTTTGGGTGGTGTCATCCCTGGACAGGTGGGCTTGGGATATATAAGGAAAGTATCTGAACAAGATAATAGGAGAAAGCCAGTAAGAAGTGTTCCTCCACAGCCTTAGCTTCCGTGCCTGCCTCCTGGTTCTGGCTTAAGTTCCCACCATGCTGTCCTTTGATGATAGACAGCAAGGTTTAAGCTAAATAACATCCTCCCCCCCCCAAGTTACTTTAACACAGTAACGGACAGACCCCCCCTCCTCAAGGCCATATACACAGGGTGTAATTTTACTGAGGTGGTTTCTGAGGTCTCTCCAGCCTGTGAGGCAGTATGTGCTGTTCCCTGGCCATCTGCCCTCTTGTGCCTCTGCCTCTCCGTAGTGGCTGACAAGGACAAGCCCCATTTGAGTAGGGCTTAGAACTCATGTTTCAGGAAGAGCCAGATGAGATCTGGGGTGGTATATACCACTAAGAGGAGCTTCCATGTGCTCTGTGTCTGTCCAGAAGACTGTGAGGTTCCTGGAGGGGCTGCAGGGGACGACAGCAGGGTTCCACAGGTCAGAGCTTTGCTAACTGGAGTTATGATCATTCCATGCAGTTTCTCCAGGAGACTCACACTGTAGGTGTCCTTGATGAGCTATGCCACATTGCCGGAGTCACCTGACGGCTCCCTGATGGTCAGCTTGGGGATGAATGTGGTAAGTTTCTGTTGGGAGAGAAGATTAAGCTGGCACCTGGTGCCACCAACTCCTCCATGCTCCTGAGGGAGTGTGACACCCAGAAGGTCTCCTAGACTCTCCAGGTGGCTAGGATGATGCTCAACCGACTCCTGCCTTCACGTCACAGAATGAGCAGCAGCAGCATGCTGCAAGTGCCAACATCTGGCTCATAGTGCCCTCATGTCTGTGGCATAAGTGCTCTGGGCAGTCAGTTCTGGTGACAAACTGGTGATGGTACTGACAGGGACCATGCACCCGGCTCACCATGGGACAGTATTTTCACTCTGTCAGCATGGTGGGCAGAAATCCCACACATGGCACATAAGGGCACAGATGACTCTAGAATGTGGTGAAATCACAGGAACAGGGAAGTCCTGAGCATGACTCAGTTTGAGCAATCTGATTTCTTTTTTTTTTTTTTTACTGTTTTTTTTTTTTTATTCAATGTATTTTTTTTGTGAAGCACAGAGGCTTGCTACAGCTGGGCCACTAACCTTCTCTGCAACTAACTCACTTCCACTTGTCTCGGTCCTGGGACCGCCCTTCTGAAAATCTGAGTTCTGCCTTGTGAAACTTGCTCTCTCTGAAGTCCAGAAGTGTGCACAAAGAATGGTTTTGTGTGTAATATCCTCATATGCTTCCTGTGATCTTAACAAATCTCCAAGAAACAGAGACTTAGGGAGGCAAAGGAAGTAGTAGGGGTAAGTCTTCTATCTGTGGCATCCTTGCTTGTCACAGTGATGTCTGTGGAAGTGTAATGCTTGCCATCAACAGCAAAGAGTGGGGACCCTCTACAACCCTAGGAGGAGGGGGACTGTCATAGCCCAATTACAGATGAGGACATAGGGGCTGTGATATCCTGACTATGAGTAGTCTCCTCTTTGATCCCCTGGCTGGCAACCTGTGCAGAGCCAAGCCACTGTTCTCCCTGGCTGGCCATTATGGAGGAATTTCAGGCTGCCTCCTCTTTTTTCTTGGTGTCTCTGTAGAGTAGCCCCCCTTGGCTGGGGCATGGAAACCTAACAGCAAGAATTGCCTGTTGCCTTGGCAACCAAGGCTTGTTTGAGACCTGTGATGTGACCCAACCCTGAGTCCTCATTCAGCAATGCACAGCCAACAAATGTCACTTGACCAGCCTTTGTAGGTTTCAGGTCCACACTCAACCTAGACACCAGAAATCATTGTCAGTGGCTAGCACCAGAAATCGCCCATTGCGCCAGCCGATTTCTCCCTGGGGAAGAAATGTCTTGGAGTTACCTGCTGTGCTTTCTCAGCTTGACTCTCCAAGGAGCCAGGTGTGGCAGCTTGCAGAGGGGGAGCCACTGCCCCTCCTCCTCTGGGGTTTCACAGCATCCAGACAACAGAAAGAGGGAGTCAGGATTGACTCTGAGATGTGTCTGCTAAGATGCCCAAAGTGTGAGGTGAGGGGATATGAAACATGTCTGCTTTGAACACGTTAAAACTTCTACAGCCCATCCCTCCAGGACCAGACTCCCAAAAACATTCTCCCAAAAGGAGAAGAATATTGTGGTGTCCATTGTGACAGGTAAATTCAGTGAAGGGACCACAGGGGGACTGCACCTTCCAGGATCATCCCTGCAAAGGAGTGTGAGCTTGTAGCATGCTGTAGTCTGACACCATGAAAAAGGTATGTTCCCATGATCTAAGCATGATCTGTTCAGGGCCCCGGGAGGCTGGAGGGCTGAGAGCTGAGCCAGGGCAGAGTCATCTTGCTGCAGAAGTGACATTATAGAGCCTGGGACAGATGAAGGCTGGTGTGTGTCTGAGAGGAGTCAGGAGTGAACTCTGGAGGGATTGCTGTCTAGTCTTGGAATTGAGATTGGCCCATTACTTAGGACATGGGTGAGTTCCAGCTTACAGTGGTCACTTGAGAAGGTCTTCAGGTGAGTTAGTGACATCACAGATTAATAGTAAAATCTATAGGTAGCTTCCAGGTCCCTTTGCCTCCTTCCCTCTCTCCCTCCCAGCCTGCCTCTGTGGCTCTCTAGGGGTCTAGTGAGGGTTATTCTCAGGCTGACAGCAATCAAAGGGCCATTGGCTTGCTCCTTTGGGAGAGCACTGGCTAGTGTAAACAGTTTACAGCACCCCACGAGGCTCCAGACTTGGGAAATGTGCAGACCTCCTCAGGGATTAGTAGGCTCGCCAGGCACATGGCAACTTTGCACCATCACATCCAGCTGTCCCTCTGGGGCAGCCAGCTTTCCGGAAACCAATTGCTTCCTCAGCTCCCTCTGAAATTGGCCAGAGTCCTCAGTCAGCTTCAGGATGTGCTGGAAGGTCATGTTCACGATGGATCTAAAGTCTGAGAGGGACAGATGAGGCTGGGAGGCCAGGGTTGTGGGAGGTAGAAGGCTGGGTCCAAGACAGGGAGGTGAGCTTGGGAGATACTTGTCTTTTAGTAAAGCAAGGAAGAGGTCAGTATGGTTCCTGTGGGTATTTGTCTGTGTGTGCACATGTGAACATTCAAAATTGTGTATATGTGTGGGTGTAGTACATACATGTGTGTTCCTGTATGTAGGTGAGCATGTCTAGGTATGAATATACTTGGCTCATGTGTGTCACCAGATGTGTATCTGCGAATGTATGTGCACCTGTGGTCTTATACATGTGTGAACATGCCTGTGGGTGTGTATTGGCTATGCACAAGCACACAAGTGTATAAATGGGCACACATATGTCCAAGTATGAGGAGGTGCATCACTATTCAGAAAATAGAGAGTGCTGTTCTGGAGAGCCAGGTCGTGTGGAACGATGTGCATGTACATACCACACATGCGTGTACACAAGCCTTTATGTGCACATACCACACATGCATGTACACAAGTCTTTATGTGCACATACCATACATGCATGTACTCAAGCCTTTATGTACACATACCACACATGCATGTACACAAGCCTTTATGTGCATATACCATACATGCATGTACTCAAGCCTTTATGTGCACATACCACACATGCATGTACACAAACCTTTATGTGCACATACCATACATGCATGTACTCAAGCCTTTATGTGTACATACCACACATGCATGTACACAAGCCTTTATGTGTACATACCACACATGCACGTACACAAGCCTTTATGTACACATACCACACATGCGCATACACAAGCCTTTATGTGCACATACCATACATGCATGTACTCAAGCCTTTATGTACACATACCACACATGCATGTACACAAGCCTTTATGTACACATACCACACATGCACGTACACAAGCCTTTATGTACACATACCACACATGCGCGTACACAAGCCTTTATGTACACATACCACACATGCACGTACACAAGCCTTTATGTGCACATACCATACATGCATGTACTCAAGCCTTTATGTACACATACTACACATTCATGTACAAAAACCTATGTTCTGTAAACCTATTGGTGCATGTGGGGTGCTGACCCTTTGACCTGTGACCTTTGCTCACTGTGATTACAACCTTTATTCTGTTGCTACTTAACCACCATACTTTGAAGCTCATTAATTTTTTAGAAATTAGCACTTTTGTCTTTTGAGCACACCAAAAGATCAATGAAAGGGGAAAGAAGAAGTGGAGGGCAGAATCTTGGGGTCAAGTGACTGTGCATGGCCTCTGGAGGAGATTCAGGCCCAGTGTCACTCACTCTCATTGGCCTAAGGACCTTCAGATCTCTGCCTCTGGTGGGTGGGAGCAGGGCTGCCCAGGGTATGGGGAAGAGCTGAGCCAGAAGCCTACAGTGGCTGTGGGCCTCCTCACCTATTTGGCTGACCTGGTGATCTCACTGAAGGCTTGGAGCAGGTCACTGCCCAGAGTCTGGACATTGGAGAGGTGGCCTTGCATGGAGTCAACTAAGTTGTCCTTGGTCCGCTGGAAGTTCACTTTGAATGTTGCCTCTTGACCTGCGAGGGAGAAGAGTTTCACTCCACCAAGCATATGCTGTGCATAGACAGCTCTCTCCAGTAGTTCCTCAGTCCCCTTAGTTTGTTCAGCCATTGCTGCCTGGGTTAGCATCACTAAAAACGTACTGATACCTAAGCCTGCACACCTCTAACCTCTGCACATGAGCAGGATAATCTCTGAGTTTGAGGCTAGCGTGGGCTACATGGTGAGACCCTGTCTTAACAAAAGATTGGGGGGGCAGTAGGAACCAATAACTCTCCTGCCTGTGTCTGTTATATGGGGATACTGAGCAGATGGCTGAAGAGGCCTCCGGGGAACCCAGCACCCCTCCCCGTGATTACCTTGATCTTGGACTTCTGTTCTCCAGATCCATGAGTAGTACATCTGGTGGGTGAGCTACTCAGCCTGCGGAGACTTTCCCTCCTGCCCAGGACTTGATCTGCTACCCTGACTCCCTGGGACCAGGCCTCATAAGAACTCTAAAGCCGCATTCTGAAATATTTGTTGTGGTCGTGGTCAAACCTGTTGGGCAAGGCTGGTTTAAATCTGTTGGCTGCAGGACTTATCATAGCCCTTATTCTGCCAAGAGTACCTTGGCCTTCTGAGAGTGAACACAACAGTATTTTTCAAATGGCGTGTTCTCCCTTGTAAGGAAACAAAACAAAGCAACGCAGAACAGAAACACAATTCAGGGATAAGAGAGACGAGGCAAGGCACCAGTGTAGACCGAGGCAAATGGAGGTTGGGTTCTTGCTTGGAGGGAACAAGAGGCAAAGCTATGGACAAGGTCAGTCTTTTAAATTAAATATATATTTATATAATTATGATGTGCATGGTGTGTGTGTGTGTGTGTGTGTGTGTGTGTGTGTGTGTTCTTAAATTAACTCCTGTGTTCAGGCGATCCTCCTGCTTCAGCCTTCTGAGGGTTTTGGGGTACTCAGGAGTCTGCCTGTTACCTGTCAATCTTACAGAATCTAGAATCACCTTGGAGGCAGGCCTCTGGAAAAACTTGTGGGGGATCAGCCTAATTCTGTTAATTGAAGTGGGGCGATCTGTCCACTTTGTGTGTGTGTGTGTGGGGGCACCACTTCCTGACTGGGATCCTGAGCTCTATGGGATAAGAGAGCTGAGTTGTGGTTGCACCCATCACCTTCTGCCTCCTGACTATAGATGTGATGTGACTGGCTGCTTAAAGCTTCTGCTGCCTGGATTTCCCCACCATGGCAGACTGCACCATTGAACTATGAACCAAACCCTCTCTCCTTTGAGCTTTCTATGTAGGTATTTTGTTATACCATCAGAAAAAGAAACTGAGATACAGTCTATCTGTCCATAGTGATACCCCAGAGACACTGGTCACTTGTCCACAGTGATACCTGGGGAACACTGGTCAAGCTTCTGTAAATGCCATGTGCCTGGTCCACCCCAAGATCCAACCTACCTGGCCTCAAGAAAACTGTTACATTGTGTGGGGATAGTTGATTCTGGTTCCTCTCCTGTCCTCCTGGGGTTGAGCAAGACTCTTGGGGTCCACGAGGTACTCCGATGGACAGCCTTTTAGCAACAGTTGCTCTGGAGTATCACAGCAAACTGAGTCAGGCTCCCCGGCCCTGTGAAGTTCTGAGGAAAGGTCCTGTTTAGTATCAGGAGGAAGCTGACTGGCCATGATGGACTAAAGCCCCTGGCCTATCTCTTCCTCACTTGCCCCCTAAAATTTGCTGTAGAAATCAATAGATTAGAACAGTCTGCCAAAGAATACCTGGCCTTGGAGACAGCCTTGGTCTCCCTGAGGACTCCAGAGACATGAGCTGCAGGCCCTTTCCTGCCCCTGAACTTTGAGTTCAGATCCCTCAGCATCTACAAATTAATGCCACATGTGCCTGTAACCCAAACACAAGCACTTCTGGCCACCAGCCTAGCTTCAGGTTCATTGAGATCCTGTTTCAAGGGAATAAAGTGGAAAGTATTATTCTGTTCTTTTCTCTGCTTGTGTGCATGGGCACATACATTGACGTCCACAGTCCTCCTCTCTCTCCCTCTCTCCCTCCCCTCAAAGTACTCAAAACAAATGGGGAAAGTAATTCTGATGGTATCTCGAGCAGCTTAGAGGGGCCCATGGGCATTCCTGCGACTATGACACCTCATTGGGCAAATGATAGTCACAGAACGTTGAACAAGGTAGAAATGCATGTATGCATTGGGAGAGGGAATGAAGGGGGGAGGAACAGACAGGTAAGACAGAGACAAGGCAGTTGGTCATGGTAACATCAGGGGATTTTACAGAGAGAAACAGGGAAAGACATACAGAGAGAGACCAAGAGGAAAAAGACAGTCATAGTGTGGGATATAACATAGAGACACACAGAGAGAAACAGGGAGAGAGACAGAGACAGAGAAAGAGACAGAGACAGAGAAAGAGACAGAGACAGAGAGACAGAGAGACAGAGAAAGGGAGAGAGATGGGCAGATAGATATATACACACAAACACACAAAGAGAAAGAGACAGAGAGACAGGCAGATAGTCTCATACACAGATACAGAGGTACAGAGAGACAGAGAGACAGAGTAGATAAAGAAGGAATAGATGCCACACTGCCAGTCAAACCCTGACGTTCTTTACCAGCTTCTGGCACCAGGCACAGCTGGGCCCTGACTGGATACAGTCCTGACATGTGCTCACGTTGTCTTTGGTACACAACTGGGACAGGACTGCAGAGACAGGTTGGGTGAGTAGGTTCTGTCCACCCCAGCGGATCCAGAGTCGATATAGGTTGGTGGGAAGAGACCTCATGTCAGGATCTACAGCTCCTAGTAGCTCTGGCTTGGAGCTGTTATGCCCATGAGGTGTGCCTACTATTTCTGAAGTACCCCATGTAGAGATCATAGAACTCACCAGATCCCAGAGACAGCAGCCCCGCTAGGATGGGTAGCAGGGTGCACTGGCCCAGCATGTCCTGTAAGGGGGAAGGGCTTGGTGACTCTAGGAGTCTACCTACAGATCCTCTCGGCTTGTCTGAACTGCAGGGTGTAAATGTCTGCTGAGGGTAGAGTGGAGAGGGTCTTGTCCTTGCTACCACAGGGTGTAAGAATCAGAAAAGTTCCATACAAGTCAGACAAGGGAAAGACGAAGGTGGGGTCATGTACCTATTGAGGTGCCTGGGACACCAAGCATAGAAGACTGGGTATCCACAGAACCCAGTAAGTACTGGGCATATACTTACACAGACATATGCCATGCTAACACACACACACACACACAGAAACATAGCACATGCCATATGTCATCTCAGACATAGCACACCCACCACATGTTACAAATGCAGCATGCAGCCCGTATACATGTGTGTGCCCCATGATGCTGAAGCCAGAGCTATAAACTTGGTGTGCTTAAGTCTTCAAAGTGTGGAGCCTGGGCTACAAGCTGAGACTCTGTTTGCCCCTGTGACGCTGGAGGCTGTGCAGTGTGGCTGTAGGTCACCGCTGATTTTAGATACTCCCTGACCCCATCCCTGACAGCCTCTAACCTGTCCTTAATGTGTCTGAGAGTCAACAGCATCAGGGTTGGTCAGTTGTTTCCCAGGGACGGAGTGGATCATACCAGTTCCTCCTGAGGATCTCCCTGATTTATTCTTCTTCCAAGGCCACTGACTGAAAGCCTCCCATCCCCAGCAGAAACAAAAAACCCCCAAAAACCCACTGGTGACAGCATGAAAAATCCTTGTATCCCTTGATAGGGATAAGGACCTGTGTGTACCCTATGCTGTCTAGAGAACAGGAGGAGGCCTGAGTTATAGCGAGACTGGCCCACGCAGACTGTAGTGTCCTTATATCCTGATGATGGGTAGTCTGATGGGGGGGAGGGAGTGGCTGTACCTCCCCTCCCCCATACCATCCATTGCTTGTGAAGGCACTGCGACTATTATAAAAAACAGCCAAGAAGGCTCACCTTGCAGGCTGATGACAGGAGACCCCTCACAACCCTGAAAATGCAGCACTCTAAGTGGTCACACAAGGAAGCTCAAGACCCACGAACCCACAGGAAATCTGTAGCAAAGAATATGGGCTCACCTGGGAAGTGATGGCACAACCCAGCTCATTCTCAGGAAATGATGACGGTAATGTTACCACAGCCTCTGACTGGGCTTTGGCAATTGTCCTTTTGTGGAGATCCTGTTGAGGACCTGGGTCCTCTCCCCTGGCACCAGCACTGGCATTGAGTGATGACCCCCTACTTCCAGAGAAGTCAAGCACTGGACACCTGGGTTGTGAGCCCTGAGGGAGGAGTGAGAGGGAAATAGATCCCACTCACTTCACACACTCCCATGAAGAACAGTGCTTACACCATGGAAGAGGAGAAGCAGACAGCAGCAAGGGCCATTTCAACCACAGAGCAGAGGGATGACACTGGCAGGTGTCATCCTGTTGTAAACTTTCCCCACTTGCAGAATCCTCCAATGGCAGTCTCGAAATGGCAGGTGACTTCCTGTTGTAAACTTTCCCCACTTGCAGAATCCTCCACCAGGTCCCAGAGAAGCCAGAGGGTCCCTGGGTGAGGCAGCCATGTCAGAAGCTACAGGGAAGTGAGCAGGGGAAGACTGGACAGCCCCAGGGGAGTTTGGAGGGAGAGGAAGTAGGGTCCCATGGCCACCATTGCCTTAGGGAAAATAAAAACAAGGGCTTGTGATGGTCAGCACTCACGCAACATTTACACCATGTCCAGTGCCAAGATGGAGTTGCTTCTGCCTTTACTCATTCACAAAAGAACCAGGGGCAGATGGGCTCCATGGTTCTGGGACACCAGAGCTCCGGGCAGGAAACAAAATACTACAACCCCAGCTTTTTCAATCTCTCCAGTAATCCTATGTTTCCTAGTTTTCTACTTCCACGTATATAGTGACATCTTTTAAAGATAACATTTTAATTTATTAGGAATTTCATACTTGTATGCAGTGTAACTTAATCATATCTGCCTCCACTTCCTGGCACATCTCCCACACCTCCCTCTATATTTTAATATTTACTTAACTTCTAAATTTATGTTTATATGCTTATGTATATATACCATAGGTGTGTGGGTACTCAAAGAAGCCAGAAGTGGATGTCAGAGTCTCAAGGGATGTCATGTGTGCCCTGGGAACTGAATGGGCATTGCTAGAGGAGCAGCAACCATTCTTTTTTTTTTTTTTTATTCAATATATTTTTTATTTACATTTCAAAATGATTTCTCCTTTTCTGGCCCCCCCCCACTCCCTGAAGGTCACATAAGCCCCCTTCCCTCCCCCTGCTGTCCCATCCACCCCTTCCCACTTCCCTGTTCTGGTTTTGCCCTATACTGCTACACTGAGTCTTTCCAGAACCAGGGGCCACTCCTCCGTTCTTCTTGTACCTCATTTGATATGTGGATTATGTTTTGGGTATTCCAGTTTTCTAGTTTTTATATCCACTTATTAGTGAGTGCATACCATGATTGATCTTTTGAGACTAGGTTACCTCACTTAGTATGATGTTCTCCAGCTCCATCCATTTGCTTAAGAATTTCATGAATTCATTGTTTCTAATGACTGAATAGTACTCCATTGTGTGTATATACCACATTTTTTGCATCCATTCTTCTGTGGTTCTTTCCAGCTCTGGCTATTATAAATAGGGCTGCTATGAACATAGTGGAGCACGTAACCTTATTACATGCTGGGGAATCCTCTGGGTATATGCCCAGGAGTGGTATAGCAGGATCTTCTGGAAGTGACCTGCCCAGTTTTCTGAGGAACCGCCAGACTGATTTCCAGAGTGGTTGTACCAATTTGCAACCCCACCAGCAGTGGAGGAGTGTTCCTCTATCTCCACACCCTCTCCAACACCTGCTGTCTCCTGAATTTTAAATCTTAGCCATTCTGACTGGTGTAAGGTGAAATCTCAAGGTTGTTTTGATTTGCATTTCCCTAATGACTAATGAAGTTGAGCATTTTTTTAAGATGCTTCTCAGACATTTGAAGTTCTTCAGGTGAAAATTCTTTATTTAGCTCTGTACCCCATTTTTTAATAGGGTTATTTGGTTTTCTGGAGTCTAACTTCTTTAGTTCTTTGTATATATTGGATATTAGCCCTCTATCTGATGTAGGGTTGGTGAAGATCTTTTCCCAATTTGTTGGTTGCCGATTTGTCTTCTTGATGGTGTCCTTTGCCTTACAGAAACTTTGTAATTTTCTGAGGTCCCATTTGTCAATTCTTGATCTTAGAGCATACGCTATTGGTGTTCTGTTCAGAAACTTTCCCCCTGTACTGATGTCCTCAAGGGTCTTCCCCAATTTCTTTTCTATTAGCTTCAGAGTGTCTGGCTTTATGTGGATGTCCTTGATCTGCTTGGAGTTGAGCTTAGTACAAGGAGACAAGGATGGATCAATTCCCATTCTTCTGCATGCTGACCTCCAGTTGAACCAGCACCATTTGTTGAAAAGACTATCTTCCATTGGATGCTTTCAGCCCCTTTGTCGAGGATCAAGTGGCCATAGGTGTGTGGGTTCATTTCTGGATCTCCAATGATCCGCTTGCCTGTCACTGTACCAATACCATGCAGTTTTTAACAGTATTGCTCTGTAGTATTGCTTGAGGTCAGGGATACTGATTTCTCCAGAAGCTCTTTTGTTGTTGAGAATAGTTTTAGCTATCCTGGGTTTTTTTGTTATTCCAGATGAATTTGAGAATTGCTCTTTCTAACTCTATGAAGAATTGAGTTGGGATTTTGATGGGTATTGCATTGAATCTGTATATTGCTTTTGGCAAATGGCCATTTTAATTATATTAATCCTGCTGATCCATGAGCATGGGAGATTTTTCCATTTTTTTAAGGTCTTCTTCCATTTCCTTCTTCAGAGTCTTGAAGTTCTTGTCATACAGATCTTTCACATGTTTGGTAAGAGACACCCCAAGGTACTTTATACTGCTTGTGGCTATTGTGAAGGGGGTCATTTTCCTAATTTCTCTCTCAGCCTGCTTATCCTTTGAGTATAGGAAGGCTACTGATTTGCTTGAGTTGATTTTATAACCTGCCACTTTGCTGAAGTTGTTTATCAGCTGTAGGAGTTCTCTAGTGGAGTTTTTTGGGTCACTTAGGTAGACTATCATGTCATCTGCAAATAATGATAGTTTGACTTCTTCCTTTCCAATTTGTATCCCTTTGACCTCCTTATGTTGTCTAATTGCCCGAGCTAGTACCTCAAGTACAATATTGAAAAGATAAGGAGAAAGGGGGCAGCCTTGTCTAGTCCCTAATTTTAGTGGGATTGCTTCAAGTTTCTCTCCATTTAGTTTGATGCAGCAAGCATTCTTAATGGCTGTTTTAATTAATCGACTGAATTTAGTTAGTGCGTCTCATTTGCATGTGACCAGACTGTCATTCACTGGAGAAGACGTCTAGTCTTCCTCTCCCCGCCCTCTGAAGCCATCAACTACCAATAGCTCCTCAGCTGGGGGTGGCACCTTGGAAGACCCACCCCAATCCACATAAAAATCCCTAACTGGCTTGATTCATTGCCAGTCTTAAGAGGAGAGATGGCTCAGTGGTTAAGAGTACTGACTGCTTTTCCGAAGGTCCTGAGTTCAAAACCCAGCAACCACATGGTGGCTCACAATCATCCGTAAGGAGACCTGATGCCCTCTTCTGGGGTGTCTGAAGACAGCTACAGTGTACTTACATATAATAATAAATAAATCTTAAAAAAAAAAGAGGAACACTCCTCCACTGCTGGTGGGGTTGCAAATTGGTACAACCACTCTGGAAATCAGTCTGGCAGTTCCTCCGAAAACTGGGCACCTCACTTCCAGAAGATCCTGCTATACCACTCCTGGGCATATACCCAGAGGATTCCCCACCATGTAATAAGGATACATGCTCTACTATGTTCATAGCAGCCCTATTTATAATTGCCAGATGCTGGAAAGAACCCAGGTATCCCTCAACAGAAGAGTGGATGCAAAAAATGTGGTATATCTACACAATGGAGTACTATTCAGCCATTAGAAACAATGAATTCATGAAATTCTTAGGCAAATGGATGGAGCTAGAGAACATCATACTAAGTGAGGTAACCCAGACTCAAAAGGTGAATCATGGTATGCACTCACTAATGAGTGGATATTAATCTAGAAACCTGGAATACCCAAAACATAATCTATACATCAAATGAGGTACAAGAAGAAAGGAGGAGTGGCCCCTGGTTCTGGAAAGACTCAGTGAAGCAGTATTCAGCAAAACCAGAACGGGGAAGTGGGAAGGGGTGGGTGGGAGGACATGGGGAGAGAAGGGGGCTTATGGGACTTTCTGGGAGTGGGGGGGCTAGGAAAGGGGAAATCATTTGAAATGTAAATAAAAAATATATCGAATAAAAAAATAAATAAATAAAAAAAAGAGGAGCTCCCAGTTCTATTCTAGCTGATATATTGCCTGAGGCCACAAATTCCAAAACCCTCTGGCTCTTTTGTACATTCCTGAAGAGAGTTATACCATGACATCAGTAGCCGTGGGGGCGGTGACCTCATGAACTTGTCCGGCCCCTGCTTATCAATCATCGAATTGCTCTTGCTCACTCACTCTCTAGCAGGTGCCTTTTGGTCTCTCCTGGTATAAGACCAGAAGCATCTAGCTATTCTTAAAGATTACCGGACTCTGCCTCTGCTGGCCCCTTCAATGTCTGCACCTCTCCCACTCCCACCACGATTCCACTCTGAATGTTCCAGGCGCAATGGATGCTACTTAAAAGCCGGCTGCTTTCCTGGAGCTGACAGTACTCTCAGACTCTAGAACGCAAAGAGAGCCCTGCCTAGGGCTTGGACAAAAGAACTCCATCCCGGAAGCTTTTAAAACAGTACATTTAGGCACAGAGGTCTCTGCATCTCATACTGGCCAGATCTGAGCATCCCAGAGGGACTGCCCTCTGGCCCCATGTCCACATCACTTGCCAACAGGAAGTGATATGACCTATGGTACCAAGTTATGAGCAGGGCTGGGGCTACAGGGGGTCCAGTGGTGTCAGGGACAACCTGGGGTATGTCACTGATCCAGTAGAAACCAAGCCCCCATTACTACTGGGTCCACCCTGGCAGCTGGCCAGCCTTCCTTACACAGTCTCAGTTTGCACTACATCCTTTGTGGGAGGTTTCCCACAGTCCCTCAGCAGCTCATCTATCCACTCATGGCTGACAGTCTGGCGTGGACCTCCATGTCACAAGAGTGGAGTCCTGTTCCAGGAAGGTGGATGGTGCTGTGGCTAACATGTTTCCTTCATAGTTCAGTCCAGTCCCCTCCCGTCTGGCTGCTGCCTCACGTGCTATCAGAGGCAGAGGCTGTGTATGTTGTCTTCCCACTTCTGAAAGTCATCAGTGTAGGAACCCAACCCCACAGTAGGGATGAGCCAGTCTCTGGGGTGATGATGGTGGGGGAGGGGGGTTTGCAGGCTACAGTGTTCAGATCCTATAAGATCTCAGATGAGCCTGGGAGCCAGAGGCATGATTTCAGCCATCCTCTTGCCTACCAGAGGTCTTGAGAACAGCTCTTATAAGCCCGACTGTGGTGGAGGCTAGCCCCATCTGGACCAGAATCCCACACCAACACTGTTCCCTTAAACACAATGCTTATCTAGCATGGGATCTACCAGGCCAGTCCTTTTAAAGCCTGAACACCCTGGGAGTCATGTGATAACACCACCAGGAAAGGCACAGGCTGGACACACATGCATACTACACATGGCATATACATGCATGCCATACATATCATACACACATAAACATACATACACTATGCAGACAAAATTGTATATGCACATACACATAGGCATGTGTGTGCATACTTGCTCACTTCATACATATACGTGTACATAGCATACATGCACAAACAGACATGCATATCACTCAGATGTACAGTTTTCCCCATACAAGTCTGGAAGAAAATTCATCGGAGATAGGGGTGTAAAGAGAGATGGGGATTAGCTGAGCAGGAAGAGGCAGACATAATTCACTCCTGCACATATCCCTGGGAATTTCCCCATACAGTTCCAGTCACATCTGGATCCTCCATCTCCAGTCTGGGACTTGGAAGCCCTCCCCAAAGAGCATCCTCCCCTTCTCTGCTAGGTTTTGGAGCCACCATGTCTCTGGAGGCCCACATAGTGTGTGAGATCCTAGACCCAAAGCTGTAGGCCTGTGCATCTCTGCCTGTTCTCTACCCGCCTGACCCCATGTCCTCAGCCATGGGTGTTTCTATCACACTCCATGGGTCTGCCTGAAGGTTTCATGGTGCCTCTATTTGATGGGCATTAGTATATGGGGCCTGGACTGGGTAGTCTTCAAGTAGTTTTCTTCCAGACACCATGGACTAGAGCTATGAAGAGACCACAGGAGTGGGTTCTGACAGACCCTTTCTCCTGCTGATTGGGAAAGGCTACCCTGAGGGGTCCTCTGTAGGAGTCACAGGGACACAGGGCCCCCCCACTTACTACTTTGCTTCCTGGAGGCCCTGGCTCAGCGAGATTGGGGATCCTTCAGCTCCATATGGCTCTCTGGAAGCCTCTGACAGACACGCCTATTATCCTGTTGTTTCCTCTTCTGTCAACTCCTGGGAGGAAGTGGAGTGGCCTGAGGCTGGTTGCCCTACCTATGGAGCCTTAGTTACCTCAGCCCTCTGCAGCTCACTTTCTCTCAGTGGCTACAAGGTAGGAGTGGGCCCTGACAGAGATGAAGCACTCTCATAGAGGGAAGTGGACCGACCAGCGGGAGGAAGGGCAGCTGCTTGGGACAGCACTCTCTGGCTGGCGACAGGGAAGATTTCCCCAACATGCCAAGGATAGGTAGGGGTCCAGAGCTTAGGGAGCAGAGGCTGGTTCTGGAAGACCCATGCTCCAGATGGGGAAGGTCTGCATTAGGTTTGAGCACCGGGCAGAGAGCAGTAACTCATGAAGACAGCACAGCTCAGCTGGTTCCCTCCTTTCTTCCCACCCCCACCCTCCAGTCTGAGAGCAGACTGCAGTTTCTTTGGCCTGGATGAAAGACCAGCGACTCCCCAGGAATCCTGCAGGCCTTTGGGATTGGAACCGCTGAGCAGCTAGCCTCATGGACTGAGCTGTGTAGACAGCCATTGAGCCCTACTGTGTGAGTCCCTCTAATGAATTCCCTTTTATGGCATAGATTCATCCCATTGGTTCTTTTCCTCCTGACAGCCTTGGCTGACACAACACAGACTATATGATGTCCTGGATTACACTTTCAAACATCGTTACATTTTTTTGCTACTGAGGCATTAGTCCCAAAGAGTCAATAAACACAGTGTTTGCAAGATCCCTAGAATTAAAACTGATGATCAGACCAAAAGGAGTCCATTTCTTTGTAGTTATAAAAATGATCACAGTTTGTATTTTATAAAAATATGTGCTTACAGGATTTATGTCTTCTGTCTTGTGTCCAGGTTTATAAATGACTCAGCTTAGCCTGAGCCTTTGGGGCTTTGATTCTTATACATACCATAAACAGTAACTTTATTATGTTCTTTCCAAACTTTTAATTTCTTTTCCCTGCTTCATGAAATGATGGGCTTAGGTCCAAATCCTGATAAACTTCTGGAGTTCTTATGCTAAACATTGCATTGTTGTTGTTGAGCATGTGTTCTCCTTCATAGGGAATTTGAATTCTAAAATAAGGACACAAAAATTAAGCTGTTTTCTTTCAAGTCTGCTTGCCTGTCAGACCTATCATCTATCTATCTTCTATCTATCTATCTTCTATAAATATCAATCACCTATCAATCAATCATCTATCAATCTATTACCTATCATCAATCAATCATCTATCTATCATCTATCTTCTATCAATCACCTACCAGTCAGTTAATCACTATCTATTAATCTTCTATCAATCAATCACCTATCATCTATCTTCTATCAATCAATGACCTATCAATCACCTATCTATCATCTATGAATCAATCACTTAGCTATCTATCACCTACCTATCAATCACCTACCATCTAGCAATCAATCAATCACCTATCATCTATCAATCATCTTTTTTATGCTTTTTTCTTTTTTTCTTAGATATTTTGTTTATTTACATTTCAAGATTTATTATATGTAAGTACACTGTAGCTGTCTTCAGACACACCAGAAGGGAGCATCTGATCTCACTACAGATGGTTGTGAGGTTGCTGGGATTTGAACTCAGGACCTCCAGAAGAGCAGTCCCCGCTCTTAACAGCTGAGCCATCTCTCCAGCCCTCAATCAATTATCTCTATCTATCTATCTATCTATCTATCTATCTATCTATCTATCTATCTATCTATCTATTATGTACCTATTAATTAATTACCTATCTATCATCAATCAATCAATCATCTATCTATCTATCTATCTATCTATCTATCTATCATCTATCCATGTATCTACTCGCCTTTCTGCCTGCCTATCCATCATCTATCCTTTCTTTGCTAATGTAGTTCTCCATGCACTTTGGATTTGTGTAGATATGGTAACTGAGCCTGCTTATAAGCCTTTCTGTTAATAAGGATATCACAGGAAGCAGAACAGTGATTCATTGCAATTCCCTCTTCATACGGCTATAAAGTTGACTTGTGTTAGTCAGCTGTGCTGTTTAGTTTTTTGGTCAACTTGACACGAGGTGTAGTGGTGAGAACGAGGGTAGCTTGACTGAGAAAATGCCACTATTAGATTGTAGGCAAGTTTGTGGAAGCATTTTCTTGATTAATGATTGACGTGTCTGGGCCCAGTCCATGGTGGTGGTACCATTCTTAGGCAGGTGGTCATGAGTGGTATAAGAAAGTAGGCTGAGCAAGGCATAAGCAGTGACCTCCATGACCACTGCCCCAATTCCGGTTTTTAGATTCCTGTCTTTAGTTTTTGCACCGACTTCACTTAATGATGGAATGTTACCTGAGAGTTGTAAGTTGGAGAAAATCCTTTCCTCCCAAAGCTGCCTTTGATCATCAGTGTCTTATCATATAAATAGAAAACAGATTAGAATAAAAATTGGTACCAGAGAGTGGACTATTCTGTGACACACCTGACCGTGTTGTTTTGCAGAGAATTCTGGAACTGTTTGGAACTTTGGGCTGTAAAATCCATTAGTGCTCAATGCTCAATGTGTTATTCTGTTAGATCTTGGAAGGTAATGCTGAGAATACTACAGATAGTAGAGCCCTGGTTTGTGAAGATTGTGAGGGAAGTTTGAGAGTTTCTGGAAGACTCTCTCAGGACCATTCATTTTATGTTTCAAATTAAGAGTGTTGTTTCTTGTCGGAAGGTTGGAGAGTCAGCTTGGATTAATAAGGGACCAGCACATCTAAAGTTAAACCTTTGCTTTAATAGGACAACCAATGATGGTCAGTCAGGGCTGAGAAATTAGTGGTGATTAAGAACAGAACAGCATTATTGTGGTGAAATCTTCTGGGGAGTATTCTCTCAGAGTCAGCACAGAGACTCTGTGGTCCACGGAACCCATGACTATATCTAGAACTGGCAGCAAGATTTGGTCATGTGTAAGAGTCTCCCAGGTGGTTTTGAGGTATGAAAGGGTCATGAGGGGCAGCTGAACCTTGACACTGTGTGGTAGGGCTGGAGTCTCCCTGAGTGTTGCTGCTCCAGAGGAGGCAGGACCCAGGAGAATGGAGCCAATGACTGAGGAAGACTAGTTCATGCAATAGCCGACTTTATTCAGAGCCTCAGAACTAAACTCATTTCTATCCCCTACACCTTGGAGGAGCACAGAAACATTCCAAGAGCAATTCCAAGTTTTGAAGAAGCTGAGGCCAAGCACTCAGAATCCTCCTCACATGAATCTATCCCTGGACAGTGTTCTGACACCCTCAGGCAGGCCAGGAAAGGTCACTGGTAAAGCAGACGGTTGCAGTGATGACCTGGAAGTACCTGGAAGAGGGTGACCACCAAGGATAGCAGTTGTGGGTTAGAGTCTGTGAGATGAAATATGTTTGCTGTGAATGACAGAACCAGAGAGATCAGACTGTCAAAAACCCTTTGCACTCAGAGGATTTTGAATAAGTACCAGATATCAAATACTAAGCTATTTGTAACATTGGGCTTTGGTTTTGTTTCAGTCTTATTGTAACTGTGTTCTGATTCTTCTATATTGAAATAAGAAATATGTAACTTATTTTCAATTTTACTGGAGCTCACAGTTGAGAGACTTTGGACTTTTAAAAGAGATATTGGGAATTTTAAAGAGACTAAACTTTTAAAGTGAATTTTTAAAAGTGTGGAATTTTCAGATTTACTATGTTTTATATCGTGACATTAATGTGAGCAAAGTCTTGTGGATAAATAAGAAATAAGTTGTGGTTTAATAGTGATGTATTTATATTTCAGGTTGACAAAGGGGTCAATTGTGATGGTTAAGGTTTTTTGTTTTGTTTTGTTCTGTTCTGTTTTTGCCTACTTGACACAAACTAGAGGCATCTGGGTAAAAGAAACCTCAGTTGGGAAATTACTTCCACCAGATAGCCTGTAGGTGTTTCTTGATGAATGACTGATGCGGGAGGGCCCACTATGCACAAGGCCACCCCTAGGCAGGTGGTACTAGGTTAAATCAAAAGCAAACTGAGTAGACCATGGAGAGCAAGCCAGTAAGCAGCATTCCTCGGTGGTTTCAGCTTTAGCTCCCTTTCTGGGTTTCTGCCTTGACTTCCCTCAATAATGGATGATTATTTAAAGAATGAAGATGAAATGCCCTCTACCCCAATTGCTTTGGGTCAGTGTGTTTTCATAGCAATAGAAAGCAAATTAAAAGTCAGCTTTGTGTTGCTAGTATAAGATACTGGGGAAAACAACTTAAGGGAGAAAAGGTTTATTTTTGTCTTATGTTTCCAGAGGTTTCAGTTTGTGGTCACCTGATTGTGTTTAGGTCAGTGGTGGGCAGAACCCAGTGAAAAGGTAGGTTGAGGAAATCTGATTACCTTCTGGGGTGCTGCTAAAGAGGAGGGAGGGGGAGGGAAAAAGGGAGGGAGAGAGGGGGAGGAAGAGAGGTAAAGGAAAAAAGGGATGGAGAAAGAAGAAGGGAGGGAGAGAGAAGGGGAAGAAAGAGGGGGAGAGGCAGAAAGGGGAGGGAGAGAGGTAGAGAAAGGAGAAGAGGAAGGGAAGAGGAGGGAGGAAAAGAGGGAGAGGGAGGGAGGGAGGGAGGGAGGAAGGGAGGGAGAGAGAGAGAGAGAGAGAGAGAGAGAGGTCAATGATGAGTTAGACTCCTCAAGGACCAGGGTTCTAACTCCTCTGAATTAGGTCCCATTTGCTAAATTTCCATTATCTTCCCAGATCCTACACAATACAACCAACATACAGCCACTGATGAGGTGAGAGCTATTAGGAACCCAGTCAGTTCCCTAAAGTGCCACCTTTGAAGCCTGTTGCTCTGGGGACTAAATCTTCAACACTCAAGCCTTTGGGGACAGCTTATAACTAAACCAAGATTTTAAAGAAGTCAATATTCATCCACCACCCTCTGGCCCCTTTATCCTGTGCAGAAAGCCTATGACCTTTGTTTCTTCCCAGACATTGACCTCCAAGGTCAACCCTCCCCACTTGTTAGTTGCTGGGTAGCATTTCTTTCAAGTCTTCTCAAGGTTGTCTTTGCAACAGATGACTTGCGTTCCTGGAGTGCTGTGTGCTTACTGTACATGGGATTGTGGGCCAAGCATACAAAAATTCAGTGAAATTGAATGTTTTCATTTAACATTTTGTTTGTAATTTGAATTCAAATCACATTCCTGGTTGTTTTATTATAAAATGTTTATCCACCTCCAACTTCTAAGCATTATTGAGGCTCTGGGATTTGCTTGTATATCTTAGAAATCTGGGACTCCTGATCCTGGATGGGCAACATAGTATCAAGAGGGGCTCATGAATTCAACTATAATTCTACTGCCTCCCTACAGCACCTCACATACAGCCACAGAAATTTGAAGTGTGAAGACAGACCCATGCCTGAGTCCCTCTTCCCCTGCAAGGCCTGGCCCTCCTGGTAGGTTTTTAGGCTGTGGTTCTTAATATAAAACATCAAATTCAGCTTGGGGGACTCATTTCCCATCTCTGAATGCTATTTTATCCATGGGAGTTTCTTCATAACCTCAGCTAGAGACAGATTTTCCACTCTACAAATGCTTACAGCAGCAAGAACAGAACACAGGGAAAGAAAAGATGGAGTCAAATGGAAGGTGATGGAACTAGACAGTCATTATGGGGACTGCCACAACTAAGGCAGGTGAAACTTAAGGGCTGAAAAGTCACTGGGGTTCAGAATAGTCACATGGCCTTAGAGTTTCCCTTCCCCACCCAAGTTGCTTATTAATTAGAACATGAAGCTCCCTGTGTCAGTGGAGAGGTCTGGCGATAGACAGTACGGCCATTGGTCTTCATGATGGTCATCAGAGATTCTGACATCATGGGCTGCCTGCTCTGATGCACAAGGATGAACTAATCATCAAATATTCAGGACTCTGTACTTCATTCCAGGCTCCAAACAAGGACACGTGGTGCCTATCCTGAGTTTACCAGTAAGGCCTTTATCAGGGGACTCCTGTACTGCAGAGCAGTGTACAAAACAACTGTGTAGAACTCTCAAAAAAAATCTGTTACATCAAAGAAAACCAGAAAACACCCTGGAAACATGTAAAGAGATGTAGCCAAAGATTATTCTAAATGAAAGATTAAAGACCTTTAAGGATCAAGCATCCTGCATTAAGTATCAGTGTAGCTGTGGAATTTGAACACAGACTTACATATGTAGCAAGATCATTTATTGCCCATGTTAAATTTCTTGGGTGTAATAAAATCAAAATATTAAAAAATAATCATTTTTAGAAGAACCATTCTGGGATAGGGTGTTATCTATAATGATTTCAACTAACTTCCAAATGATTTAGCCAACAAGGTGAAGGGAGGGAGGTGGGGGGGGAGAAAGCCAATAAGCAAATGTGGAACCATGTTAGGAATTAAGAGTTCACAGGTGACTGCTGACTTAGACTTCTATAGGTCTGATGTTCTCCAAATTTCTGCAGTAAAAAAAGAAGTCTACACAGTGTCACATCTGTGTACAGCCTTTGTTTTGAGACCAGCCTGTGCCCTCTGCCTAGCAGGCTTCAAGTCCTGGCTGGTCTTTGGTTCTGTGGCCTTAGAATATGCTGGTGGCTTGTGCTTCTGTGGCAGAAGGAACCATATATCAGAGTTCTTCCAATGGGAGAAGAAAACCTACTATTTTCCCTGAAATTCTTGCCCCAGGTTTTACCGAGTTCCTGGGGCCTGTGACCCCAGAACATGCCACCCATCTGGTATAGCTCTCTTGGAGAGATGTATCGGAGGGGCTTAAAGCCCTCGATCCCATTAAGCTTTCCATTGGCGGTGGCTGAATAATTCAAGCAAACATCCAGTTCGGTTTTCTCTCTGAGGAAAGGAAGGCAGGCAGGATGGCAAAGATAGTTCTGGAAATGAGTCTGAGAGCGTCTCGAAGTTAACTTGTGATCCTACAGCTCACTTTTAATTTGTATCTTGGTAGGGTTCCTCTTGTTCCCACAGTGACTGTGCTGGGTGTACATTGGTACCCTGTGACTTGGAAAATAGACAACTGTCTACCTATAAAAGCAAAGAATACCTAGAATATACAAACAAGGCAGCAGGAGCCAGGAAAAACTATGGCGGGCACCAAGAAGTTCTGCCATGGTGACAATACAGAGAATGTCTCCTCCTTGGAAACATTTTTTTTCCTTTGTGTTCTATTGACTTCTCATTATTTTTAGTCTGTTTCTGCTTGACAAACAGTGTTTGCACAGATATCCTCTGTACAATGCCTACTTTGATTCATTCATACACAATAATCAACCTAGGGAATTTTCCATATTTCTCCAAAGCTTTATCAGCAGCTGTGAATATTTTCAAGATCCATTTTCTCAATCTCTCTCACTACCCGCTCTCTCCTCTCCTCCTCTCTCTTCTTTTTCTTCTTTTCTTTCCTCATCTCTAGTTTTAGAAGCTGAATGTGGACTCCAAAGCCTTGTACATGTTAGGCAATTACTCTAGCCTTTGCTTCACGGAAAGTTAACTGTAAGCAAATTTACCCGAGGTGAGCGTGAGTTGGGAGACCCATCACCAGCTGTGCTTAGGGAGTCTCAGTGAGGAAGATGAAGACAAGCATGAGATGCAGGATGGGCCTTTCTCAGAGACCTAGCATATAGACAAGACTGGCCTCAAGCCAGGATCCATGCCAGGATCCATGCTTTGTTTAGTTGGTATGAGTCCCTTAGCTCCAGAGTGCTGGCAAGCAGGTACTGGGGCATGTCTGTCCTCTACCAGGGTCTCCCCAAATTAAGAAAGAATGGAGGTAAGAGGCTTGCTTTCACCCTCACTCCTCCTCAAAACTTCAAGAAATAATTACTGAGACTGGTAGAAAACTCAGTTCCCTCATCTGCATTGAGATTGGTTGTTAATGCCTGCTCCTCAAAATTCATTGCCAAAGGAGAGCATGGGTGTTCTGGGGGAGACACACACGACAGACAGGAAGGCGAATAAGGTCACGTTGATGGGGTGTGTGGGGTGGGGACTTGGGTGGTTACTGGGTGCTCTAGAAGCTCTAAGCATCTTGTATTTGTGAGAATCCCTCCTCCAGAGCAAGTGTCTGCTCCCAGTGTCCATCATCCCCTTTCCAGCAAACAGCCACACACACCTAGACTTCTTCAGACAACAGGAATGGATTGTGAAGAGCCTCCAATGAGCAACCAGCAGACATGTGAAGTGGTTTCCACGAACAGCTAGGAGCTCAGGGCTGACCTCTGGGGCCGTAATTCTCCACATGCCTTTGTGGCTCAGAGCAAGTCCATTGACTACAGATGGGCAGTGCCACAAACCAGCTTAAGTTCTGGGAAACCTAATCACATGCTTATATGGAAACCCTCACCCGAGTGCTTCCTTACTATGTATCGTCCAGTCTAAGAGCTTGAGATGACCATTTCGCTGACAGGATTGCAGGCATTCATGAGTTCTGGATCCCCAAGACTTTAAGGCGAGGCTCCGCCAGCCCAGTGGACCCTTGTCCTGTGCTTTGCTCCAATGAAACAGCCTTGCCTTCCTGAAGCCACTTCTCTCTTCTCTCTTCTCTTGGGCCTGAGTCAGGTGAGAATGTTTTCTGGGCTTGAAATCAGAGCAATCCTAGGTGAGGTGACCCTGTGTGCTCTGCTCTTGCTTGTAGGTGGCAGAATGCAGAGCCAGAGCTGGGCTTCAGCTCCTCTTTTAGAAAATGAAGTTAAACTTCACACAAACATGAAGCTGCCCATCTTACCTTGACTCCACAGGGCTTTGTGTTTTTGAAGCATGAAAATACAGCTTTTATTGTTAACAGTTCAATTTGTGATAATTAAAAAAAAGGTAAGTATTCAGTGAAGCCAAAATTTGTTACTAATTAAAAATTTTCTTCTTTCCTCCCTTTTCCCCTTTCTTCTTCCCCTGCCACCTTAAATCTGCCACCCCCTACATCAGTGCTTTGAATTGAGCCTAGAACCTCAAGCCTTCCAGCTAAGCACTAAGTGATCTACTGAGCTACATTTTTCCATACTTTTGTTACTTTCTTTATATTTTTTTAAGTTGAGGCAGGCTCCCACTAAGTTTTTCAGGTTGGTTGTGAGCTTTACTTTGTAGCTCTGGCACTAACTTAAACTTTCTTGCCTCCTAAGCAAGGGTAGTTTCAGGCCTGCACCTCTAGACTCTTGATAGCCTGATTCATAATTTTTCTTCTTCACTCTTACTTTGACATGGGTCATGATGTAAGAATTCGTCGGAAGACCCGTTCCCCCCCCCCCCACCCCCCCCCCCACCCCCCCGCGCACACACACTCAATAAGGCCACAGAGACCAAAATCATTGCAATCTGCAAGAAGTTTATTGTTCCAATGACCACTGGGGTTCCTCAGCACACAGGCAAGAGGAGACCCCGAGCTCACAAAGCACATCCTTTTTATGAACATTTTGGCAGGGAGTTCAGCAGTTGCCTGAGTTGGATGACTGTGATTGGTTACCTTGAGCAACATTTAAAATTATTGGTCAACTCGAATGGGGAGGTTGTCTCTGCCCTTTGGCCCTGTCCTGCCCACCTTGAAGTAGTTGTGGTGTTTCCCGGCTTTGTCTTTTTGTTGAGTTACTTCCCTCTCTGGCCTCACCCTAGGCAGGCTGGTTCTGTTTAGGCCTTATCCTCCCCAGGCAGTCCTGGGCAGAATGCAAAGTTTCAGTCCAGCTTTGAGCCCCCATTCTGGGTCTTGGGGAGCTGGCCTGCAGTTTCTGACAGGGTTCTCACAATGTAATTTTCCTGGGGGCATAACCAAGATCGATTTATTTATTATCTTAATTTAATATGCTGGATTAATAGCATCATAATAACCTTTTAAAGTTAGAACATGGAAGCCGTTATATCAAATACCCATTACCATGTGTGCTTTTACCTGTATCTTTTTGTGGATGGTAAGAATGGTTGTTTTCCTTGTATTTGTGTTGGGCCTTATTCAGCCAGATACTGAGGCCTAGTGAGAGAGCCTGAGCCTTTGCTCGAGTTTAGAGACCTGGAGTGACTCAGCATGGCCTGCTTAAGCAAGACTGCTTAAGCCCGCCGTTGCCTACCTAACACTCCATCACCCTTCCTCTTCCCCTACGTCATGTCACCCCACCAGAAATCTCCACCTCCTTCCTCAGCCCTATATAAACAAGAGATTGATAGAATAAAATGAGTTCCTGCTTTGACAGGCTCCCAGCTCCGGTGGTTATTCTCTGGACAGCAGGAGATCTGAGCTGAGACATTCACCATCTCCCCTCAGCCCCAGGAGACCGGGCTGGACTCCATCCTCTCTCCTGGACTTCCAGCAGAGAGCTGACATATTTGGATTTCCAAGCTGAACTATTCCAGATGAATTATCATCAGTGTTTTAACTTTTATCAAAGACAAAATTGCTTCAGCCTAGACTATTAAAATTAGGCTTGAAAGAAAGTCCCAGCCCCAAAGCTGAGAGAAGCCATGGCAGCAGCAGACAGCAGCTGCTCTCTTTTTGTTTTTGTGACATATCTCATCATTATGAAAAATAATACATTTAACTTATTAGAAAGAAAATTTATTAAATCTCTCACACAATGAAGATCTGATTCTCAACTCATTAGACACTTAGGGAAATTCTTTGAGATGAAAGAGAGAATTTCCCAGGACTTTCTTGCCAGAGTTGACTTCCAAGGTGACTCATGAACATTCTAGAAATTTTCAAGCTCTTTGGAGCCATAACCTGATCCTGGAGAGTCCTGGCCTTAGATAGGTCTTAGCCTAAATTATTCATGGCCACGCCTCTTCTGTGCTGGCTGCTTTTTTTTTTTTTACTTTTATAAACGATACAAGCTAGTCATCTGAAAAGAGGGGACCTTAATGAGAAAATGCCATTAGATTGGCCTATAAGGAAGGTTATGGGGAGTATTTTTTGAATTAATGATTGTCGTTTACTGCTGCATGTGACGTACTGTCCCATGAGCTTCTGAGAATCCTGTCTCTACTTCCCATGCTGCCTGAGAGTGCTGGGATTACATATGTACTGCCATGTCCAACATGTGGATTCTGGGCATCTGAATTTAGCATCTCATGCCTGCATGGTAAGTGCTAAACTGGTGGAGCATCTCCCAGCCTCCTTCACTGGTACTTTAAATATTAGATCATTTGGACACACATACAAACACACACCACACACACAATAACATACCATACCCCCCCACATACACCATACATAATAACACACCACACACACCATACACACAAACATACATATAACACATCACACACATATATACATACCATACCATACACACACACATACACATAACACACCACACACACACACATACACATACACATACCACACCACACACACATATACATACCATACCATGCATACACACATACACATAACACACCATACACACACATATACATATAACACACCACACACACATACACATAACATACCATACACATACACATAACACACCACACACACATATAACACATCATATATACCACACACACATAATCTCATGACGACACCACGAGTTTTGGGCTAGGACATTTTTTTTTTAAAGATTTATTTTATTTGTATGAGTACACTGCTGCTGTCTTCAGACACACCAGAAAATGGCATCTGATCTCATTACAGATGATTGTGAGCCACCATGTGGTTGCTGGGATTTGAACTCAGGACCTTTGGAAGAGCAATCAATGCTCATAACAGCTGAGCCATCTCTCCAGCCCCGGGCAAGGCCATCTTAGCATAATTAGCTCTATGAAAGACTATGCTGCAGCAGCCATTATTCAAGCCCCAGGGGATTAATGAATTGGGAGGTAGTGCCCCAATTCAGGCCATGACAGCGCCCACCTTCTCTGCCTTATTAATCCCCAGCAATTGTACTTTTGAGTAATCAAACCGCAGCCCAGCCTGGAGTATCCAATCCAAGCCTTTTCTCTTGGAATCCTAGCATCTGTTTCTTTCTTCCCAAGCTCCAGGGAGTTGTAACACACATACATTCTTTTGTGTATTACTAGGAAATTCAGGCCTGCTGCAACATTTGGTGAACAGGTAAAGGCTGGTTTCTTGGTGTCATTTCTGCTTTTCTTCTCTGCAGGAGACAAGGCTGTAAAAACCCAGATGGAACTTTGTCCAGTTTGTACTGAGTGGTTGTGTTCTCCACCATACGGTGCCTGGGGCTCAGATTCCCAAGTCTGACATCTCCTGGGAGGATGGAGCGATTGCACCCCCAGAAGCTACATGGTTCTCCTCTGAGGATGAGTGGGCTTCTGTGTATCTGGGCTGTTTGTAGAGAAGTTAGCACCAAGGTCCTATGTCTACTTCCAGGACCTGGGGATACCTAAGGATATCATGATATTGAGCCTTCAGGGTGAGTTGGGAGCACAGAAGGGATGAGGAGAGGATGAAAAGATGCTGTCTTTATGTATAAATTGGAACATGGAACTAACTTGTATGTGGTATACAATATGCACATGAAATACATATGTATAGGAGCATACATGTATGCACATGTTGTATACCATACTGTCCATATATTTCACTTTGTGCAATATGCATCCTGGTGAGTATCCAGTGCTTCCACTTGGAAGATATGATGTCCATGACAATGGTTCTAGGTTAGGAGGTCAGGCACCCATAGGAGCTGTAGGTGAGGCTCTGATCTTCTGCTTCCTGTTCTCATGAACCTCCACATGTGTGTCCTAGAGCTTCAGACCTCTTCCTTTCCTTTGGAGACACATAGGTGATACCATGATGTTAGATCTGGGAACAGAAAGCTGATGACTTGGAGAGGAGAACGCATCTGAGCGAAGAAGAGGGAATCAGTAGACGGGTGTTGTGCGGGTCCTTCTGGGTACAGGAGATACTAGGACAGGTACTGCGGGCACTAGGAAAGGTTTGGGGTCATGTTGATGTTCACCATGATCAGCTAGAGCATAAGCTGCTAACGCTTCCAGGCTCCCAAGGAGTGGACTGAGGGGGATAAAAAGCAACTGCTTTTTTTAAAGGCTAGTTAGGGCCAAGGTGAAGAGACCTTTTATGGGGTCCTGTCCCTAGGTGGGGCTGTCACAGCCCTAAGTGAAAGAAGCAGGTTTCCCTCATGTCACTGCCAAGTGAGATTCAAGACTGTTGGACTCCAAAGGTCACAACACACATGCCCTTCCACCCTAGGATCTAAGCAGACAGACAGACGGGGTGGACTCTGAACAGATTGGTCAATTCTAAACTCTGAGGCTGGTGGCTCCAAAGGGGGGCAGGGAACAACTGGGAGCCCTGAGGGACAAGAACCACTCCATACAAGGTTTCCCATCGCTCTTCATTGGGCAACAGAACCTGTCAACTGCAGACATGTAAGACATAGTCTCAGGGGGTGTGAACCATGCACCTCCCAATCCATCGACAGGGGCAGTCCTGTGACCTGCTCTGTGCCTGTGACTATTATTTTCTGTCTCCTTTAAATTAAAAAAAAAAAAATCTCACAAAGCAACAGGTTTCCTTGTGTCATTTCAAACATCCTGAGTTTAGGTTGGCTGTCCATCCCCATCCCTTCTTCTCGACCATTTCTTGCCCCTCTTCCTCATTTATGCTTTTCTACCCCCAGTATCCCCTGTCCAATCTCATATCACAGGTCGTAGTTTACCCTCCCATCCCCTTGAACCCACCCTCATTCAAATAAACACACCAGTAAAAAGTCAGGACCTCTGTACAAGCAGAGACATTTGTCCTTCTGAGTCTGACTTATCTTGCTCTCTGTAATATTTCCCATTTTCTTCCATCTTGTTACAAATGTCACGATTCCTTTTTTTTTTAATGGCTTAAAATCTTCCGTACTGCAGCTTAATTAATTATCCTTTTGAGTACTGAGACATCTAGGACAATTCTCTTTCCTTGCTATTGTGATCCGAGCAGCCACGAACATGGATGAGCAAGTATCTCTGCGGTAGGGTGTAAAATCCTTTTAGGGTGGATGCTCTGGTGTGCAGCAAATTCCTTGGTTCCTGGATGGAAGCGGAGCAGAGACCTGCCTCGCAGTTCCACTGTATTCCACTAGGTGGCTCTTTGCACTCTCGGATGTCTGCAGGCGTTCAGACAGGTGAATGCATCTCATTGGTTGGCGGGAGGCATGATGCCACCCAGCAGCTCTTTTTAAGAGAAAAGCCAGGACCAGAGAAGCAGCCACCCCTGAGCATTGCCTTGTGAGCTGTTCTGTGGGACCTAGCTGCGGAGTCAGGCCAGCATGAGTGAGGTGAGCCATCCTTGAACTCGCACAGGGAAACCGCGGAGTGGGAAGGTTCTGCCCCTGCGGGATCCACAGAAACACGAAGGGTGCCCAGTGGGGCAGAGGGGTAAATGGATACTGTTTAATTTGCTTTGAGCATAGACCGTCCTGATAGCTTGGTTTGAATGCAGTATAGAAATTTGCTAAGTTTGCAACTTATGAAATTAGCCTTAGAGAAAGGGATATAGATACATTGTTTCTAATCTATGACTTTGGGTTTTGTACCTTTGAAGAGGCCAGTTATTTGATTCCCTCACGGGTATTTGTGCTTTTTCCAGAGAGTGTGTCCTCACATGTTTCCTTGGGACACAACCTGAATGTTAGCAGACAGTGCTAGCCACCTGGGAAATCCAGTCTCAGAAGATAGGTGGGGAAGGCGGTGAGGATTTGTGCCGGGGTGCAGCTCCTGCAGAATCATTGTCTGTGATGGGGCTTGCAGTTAGTCAGTTAATCAGAGCCCCGGGAAACGAGCAGAGTCCAAGCTTGAGTGTGTGTGTGTGTGTGTGTGTGTGTGTGTGTGAGAGAGAGAGAGAGAGAGAGAGAGAGAGAGAGAGAGAGAGCTGCCTGAGGTATCAGGGAGTGTTGGCAGAAGAGCTAATTTCAAACCCAAGACACTTTTCTGACTAAATGTATATAGAATGTTATGCTGGGGCAAACTGGTGGCTTGCATATTTTTCTTTTAAAAAGAGATTGTAATCTCTTCCACAAGAAGATTTGGGGTTATACAGTGCTATCCGCTTCAACTAGAAGCCCAGCCAAGTCTGTTTTCATTTCCTCTCAGTTGATACTTAATTACTTTGAAAGATCTGTTATCTTCTTTGTATTTTATTTTTTTAAAAAAATGTTTGACAGATGGGTAATCTTTTTCTGGAAGTCTAGAGTAGAATTAACAACTTCAGAAATCAAATGCCTCCTCGCAGCTCCTCTCTCCTCTATGGACGGCTTTGGATCCAAACAGCAGGCAGAAGGGCAAGGTGGTGCAGCACCCAGCCAGGCACAGGACTTGGGAGACAGCCAAGAGCTAGGGTGGATCCTGGCTGGGAGATGGGAGTCTCCTGGCAACCCTGGGAACAGAAGCCACAGTGACAGCCATTGGTTGCCGTGTGGGGTAAATGCTGAGAGCAGTCCAAGCACTCCCACACGTGTCTCCTTCTGTGAGCCTCTCCATACCCTGGGCAGTCAGTAACAGAGGAGGAAACTGAGGCACAGAGAAGTGGACCAACTGATTCAAGACTACCAGCTAGATCTGGAGCTAGCCTTGTCACACTGGAGTAGATGGTACATGGTGCCTGGTGCTGACCAAATGAACGCATGGGGGCCTCTTTGAACAGCTGGAGAGGGAGGGGCAGAAGGAGGAAGAGAATCCAGGGAAAGGAAGCAGGGCTCCGAAGACCAAGGACATTGAGGACAAGCTCTCTTTTCCTTTATGTGTTGGGGAGGGGCTTTCTTCTGGGTTCGCTAAGATTTCAGAGGTTCGAGGTTTACAGACACCTCACCTTGCTCACAGGAAGAAGGGATGGCTGTGTGGACAGCTTTTCCCATTCAGAATTCAACAGAGTCTCATCAAGCAGGGGCCTAGAAAACTGCAGGCCCTGCAGACTGACCTCACGACAAGGACCCTCCCTTGTGTCCAGTCAGCAACCGGAGACTGCCCTATCCCTCATTCCATGCTGAGGCTCATGTATACGGAAGTCTTCTAGTGCCTCCTGGGGCACCCAGATGAGCAGATGACTGTGTGGGTCTCCAGGGAGGAGCCTTGGCCCAGAGTTCAACCCACAGTCAGGGTCACAACCTCCTTTCTCTTGACCCTGTATGTAACTAGGGCAGCCTCAAACTCCCTACACTGCCCCAGCTGTCCATGATTTAAGTATCACAGCCAGAGTGTGAAGTCCTTAAACCCTGTGGGTAAAAGTCCCTAAGATGCAGACCCTGAGTCTGTGTCCCCAGTCTTTCTACACCCCAACTTCCCTTGCACCAAGCTTGGCTTTTCTTTCACACCGCTGCCCCTGAGCTCCCCCTGCTGGCTCATCTCCAAGTCCCTAGGCCGCTGGTGTTCTTCAGAAAAGAATTTCTCCTTTGACTAAAACTTAAATCTGCTTTAAACATCTAATAAAAGGGACAAGCAGCCAGGGAACTGGGGAGGGCACCAAGTGCCAAAGGTTTGCTTTAGTTGGATGATGAACTACAAATGGCTTTCAGGGCTAATAACTCTCAGTCAGGATTGGAGGCACACGACCATTAATGTGCTTGTATGAGTAGTTGTTGGTCAAAGCAGTGACATTGATTTCCCTCTGTCCTCAGGCTTATTTAGGACTGGGGCAGGGTGTGTGTGTGTGTGTGTGTGTGTGTGTGTGTGTGTGTGTGTGTGTGTAAAACATCTCCTTCTGTAGCCCTTAGGGCTTTCCAGCAAATCAATACAAAACATGGGCTGGGCAGAAAAGACCCTGAAAGGCCAAATGGTCTCTCAGGTCAGCTCTGCACTTTGGGGACATTTAGCCTTGAAGGTAAAGGAAGAACAGTAAACTGGTCCTGAAGCTGGTTTTAAACTGGACAACCTAATGCAATATGGTTTTCATACCTCAGAACCAACCATTATTTATTTACATTATTATTATTATTATTATTATTATTATTTAGCAGGGGAATGACATGTGTTCAAACAAAACAGTTTAGTAAGTGTTTGATTGGAAATGAAGTCCAAATTTAGGGCCTTTTGAGAGTGGTAGCCATCTGGGTGCACCTGATTTTCACATTAGAGTTATAGTATGTCAGATGTGCTTGGAGCAATCTAGTAGATGAGTTGGGATCAAAATGTAGGCCTAAGTCTAGTATCCGCATTTGAAGTTCTCCCAGCAAGGCCCAAGGTTATGAAGTGCCATGCCCAAGGAAGAAGGGGATTCCTAGGAGCAAGTCTGTCCTAGGTCCTCACCTGGGGGTTACTTCTAAGTGACTTTTCAAAAAAAAAAAAAAACCCAACTCAGGAAAGCTATGAATGATATTTTAACAGAGAGTGGACTTAAAACATGACATGACCTACTGCCATGTTTGGAAAGTATATGGGAAGGCAATCTCACTACATAATATTTTGGGCTACAGCTGTGACTTAAACATGAGACTCTAAGCCTTCCCAGAGCTCTGTCCTGGGCTCTCTGCTTGTTTTGATTTAGGTGAGGTGGGTTAACCCAGGGTCAGGACTGACGTCAGGTCCATTGGCCACAGTGGAAATGCTAAGCCAGGTGAAGAAATGGTTGAGACGGGATCAAAGACATTCAAGGATGTATGTGCAGACACATATATGTATCCTAGGCACCAAAACACATCTATGCCTCTCACTTGAAGACGGTTGTCTTGGGGTAAAGAAGAAAGCTGGGTCTGACCATCTCCCACTTGAATAACATCATGCAACAGTGGTTTGGGGCACCACACAGTGTGTTCTCTTGGGAGCTCGGTGGGGAGTCAGAGGAATGACAGGGACCAAGGTGAGAATCAGTGCTGTAGTGGGCTCTAGGACCCCACCGCCATGGTGAGCTGGAGCCAGTGCTCTGTGTGCATGTCTGTGGAAGAGCTGTGTAGCTTAGATGGTAGTTGAGCATGGATTCTGAGAATTGTAGGCAAATATTGTGTTTTCAGTAGAAGGCCAAATGGCATTTTTATGTAATTCTAACCTCATTTAGGGAGCACATGAACTAGGGAAGATCAAGTGAGATCCACTTAGAAAAATGTTAATACCACACCTTACTTGTACAAAGAAATAGATTTCGCACCGTCATTTTCAAATGTGGACTTGGCTCATGTTAAACCACACACTGGTGGACATTATTCTCTCCTCTAACCAGGGATATTAAGACTTGCTGGGCTGAGACTACAACTTAGGTGGTAGCATGCTTTCGGGCTCGGTAATCATAATGGGTTTCCATAAAACTCACTTTTCCAGCCTGCATCTCATTAACTAAACTCAGGATTAAAGCATCCAATGTTTTCTTTCTCTTTTTTTAAATTCTAAGATTGAATGAAGGCAAAGTACACTATTATTTTTTTTCCAGACAGAAAAGCTAAATAAATGACTCACCATTGATTTTATTAAAGGTTTAGTGGAGGTGGCGTGATCATCGTGAAAAGAAGACCTGAGCTTGTGTCGGGCAAGCCTCCGAGTCTGTGATGGACACAGTCACTGCACTAGCGTTTAGATTAATTTCTTCCCTCAGTGCCCCGAGAGGTCTTGTTACAGCGGAATTTGTTTGTGCTTCCTTGGTTCTCAGTCCGTGGGGTATGGGTACCATTTAAACACACAGACAGAATTACCAGCTTCAGGCTCAGAATTTCCTACTAATTTCAAATGACTTTCTACAAGCAGTTTAAAGGCAGTGGGTACATAGGTTTGTATTCCATTCGAGGGCTGGCTCCCTAAATCCAGCTAGAGCCAGCATGCTGGTAACAGCCTCTAGATACACATCATACGGCTGAAGCAACCTTCCTGGCCCATCAACCTGCTCATGAGGAAAGGCTCAGCTCCAGGGGTGGAAAATGATGTTGGTGTGAGTGATGTTCCAGAGTTCTGTTCTCCTGGTATGCATATTGCTAGGGTGTGTGAGCAAGGGACAGAGCCTGCATTCTGATCTTTGCTCCTGGTCTAAAACCTGTGTGTACCACTCAGATATTTGTAAGTGGGAAATGGGAGTATGGTATGGCCAGGCACACAGAACACAGGCTCCCACAGAAGCAAAAGAAAAGGAGAAAAGGAGGGGAAATCTCCAAGAGGGAGAACACTGCATTTGGGAAACGCTAGGGAAAACACAAGAGATGAGAGAGGGGGTTCTGCGTGGACAGACTGAATCTTTGCTCACTTCGGAATTGTTGTATGGAATCTAAACAAAAGGACACAGACAGGCAGAGCCCGGGCCAGCTGGAAATCAGCTCTGCTGTATTGACACAGGGAAGTAGTTTGGCTGTGTGAGCGGAGACAGTCTAGGCAGATCTTTCATAGTAGGGCTTCTGGCATGGAGACAGGCAGCCAAGATGTAAATCACAGCATATTGTTGGAGGAAAAATATGTCTAAACAGACGGAAAGCAAGTTGTAGATGTAAATATTTTAATCAACACTTAAAATTGACTATCAATAATTATATTGTTAACACAATGAAAACAGGTATTTAAATTAAAACTTTTGACTGGTTTACTTATTTCCTTGTGAGTAATATTGTGTGTGTGTGTGTCTGTGTGTACATGTGTTTTCACATGTGTGGGGGTACATGTACTTGTATGTATGTATGTATGTACTTATATGTGCATGTGGTGGAGGCCAGAGGACAGCTTCTGGTTGTGCTTCTCAGGTGTCCAGCTTCTGAGAACAGCCTGGAGCACATACCTCAGCTACGCTGGCTGGCAGTAAGCCCCAGGGATCTACCTCCTAGTGCTTGAATTTCAGGCACCTACTGTCATGCCTGGCTTTTTGTGTGAGTGCCTGGGATTTGAACTCAGGGCCACATGCTTGCTTGCAAAATATTTTGCTGACTAAGTCATCTCCTCAGCCTCCATATTTGGCTACTTTAGGTACCAAAATATGTTTGGATATTTAAATATCTAAACAGGACTGTATTAATGTACAGAAGATGACCAACCCAAATGTATTTTCCTGGAACGCTCTTGCCACACCCACAGACCTATGATAGACTGTGATAGACCCCTCCCCTGCTGATCTCAGCCTTGAACCCTGGCTATTCTGTTCTCAGTCTTTAAAATGAAGTGAGATACATGGACACATTTACCTTCAATGGAGTATAAAAATAAGAAAGTTTGTACTACAAACAAAACTAGTCCACCACACCCCTTGGTGGCCCAAACCCATAAATCTAACACCATTTTCAGGGCTGTTTTACATGACTAATTCAGTCTAAGTGACACATTAGGCATTAATCTGCCCATTACTGTTTGCGCCTCACAAATAGTTCTGAATCTCTGTTGTCAGAATCTCAAGGCATGACTTGTCGTTTTGAGAGGGAAAGCACTTGCCCAGATTTATGGCTTTGCTAGTGGGGACATCAATCACCCTCTAAACTCCCATATTTTCTATTTTGTTCATAACCTGCCACCTTCTAAACAAAACAGAGACAAATTAGAATCACAGGATATAGAAGCCCCCATGCACAACAGGACCCCCGCACAGCGATCTGATTGGGGAGCAGGCTGGATTGTTCATACCACACAAATGAAGCCATTTTCACAGTGTAAAGTCCTGACACTTGGCCTTCGGGAGCACCTCTCTCCACATGGTTTCTGCCTTCTCTTTCAGACAGTCTTGGCTATGACAAGGTTGAGGTGTCAGACACACCGCGACCATCCAACCACTATCTGTTTCTGACCATCCAGTAACTGTGCTTGGATTTAAGCTGACTTGAAAAAAGAGCTCCTCCTGATACTAAAATCCAAACCTGTCTTAGAAGGGTGTGACCAAAGAACAGTCATATGACCTCCAAATGCTTAGCAAAGTGACTAGCTACATTTTTTTGTATAATTGTTGGAAACGACAATACACATGAATATTTGACACAATAAAATAGGAACAAAAATATAATAAAACTAATCTTCCCCTTTCCTAAGATCTTTTTCAAAAGCTGAGCCAGGAGTCTGTCATGTGACTAGATTGCTATGGAAAAGTGGATTGGGCTCTGCGCATAGGTCGGTTGGTAGAGTGCTTGGTAGCATACACCAAGTTTTGCCATAAACACATACATGGACATGGTGCTGCATGCCTGTACAGCCAGACCCAGATAGACAGATGGAGTCAGAAGGATCATGAGTTCAAGGTCATCTCTGCTTACATAGCAAGTTTGAGGCCAGCAAACAAAACATTAAGGGATTATACCTACTCTAACAAGGAAATTATCTACATGTATAATATTCTTACTAGGTAATACCATTTCATTTGAGGTTGTTTCCTTGAGCCTGGCAGACAAGCTAATTGTTGATTGTGCATGCAGAGACATTTCCCGAGTCCATGAACTAGTCACACTCTGAGCCTGAGCACGGCTTTTTTCAGGTTGAGCAGGCTGGTGTTTGGACTGCTGAGCATTGAGTGCTCAAACTACAGCAGCAGCAGGCATGGAAACCTGTGCACACCCATCTGGGACAAGAGCACGGAAGCTTTCTTTAAAGATTCTGACCTTTTCCCGTATTTTTAAGCATTCCAAGTGGAACAGAAAGAAACACCACAGATATGATATGCTCTGTGGTTTGGCACCATGCTGTCCTGTGTCCAAGGACCTTTCTGTTGCTATCATCACTGTCTCTCTCCTATCCACACTTGGCTGTCATCAGCCTAACAATGATATTCTCATCACCACAGGTCTGTTTGGGTTTCTTGGGCCGATTGGAGATCCTAACAGGACAATAGAATAATGTCTGCAGGACCTTGGGGTCTTTAACATCCTTCCAGTTAAACCTGTTGTCAAGATTGTTGAACATGTGCACATACTAAGTTTTGTTTCTTTGCAAATTATGCTCATGTGCTAAGGTAGTTTAGCTGTGCTGTGGCATGTGTGTATTAAAAGCCAGTTACCTGCTGTAGGGCGATACAATTAATTAAAGACAGATTGTGAGATCTGAGTCCTCTTCATGGAGCAAGAGGCATCTGGTGTGGCATACTGAGACTTTCAAGGGACGCCATTAGGGAGGGTATCAAAGCAATTTCCAGTTACGAGAGTTTCACGACAGTCCTAGAAAGGGAAAAGTCCTTATCAGTCCTAATTTTAGCTGTTCATGAGATGCGATCTTTAATGGTCCTCACTATAAGCAGATACAAACATAAACCCTCAATTCTTTTTCCTCTGAGCAATTCTGATGCTGACTCACCTTACAACCCCAGAGGTATTCGTACAGTGGTCTGTATCCGTGATGCCCCCAGAGTTGGCTGTGTACGATCTATACAGCTGGGCATGGTACCTCTGCTCCTGTGGGCTTCATGTCAGTTTAAAAGCCATTGATAAGACTACAGCTATACCTAGAGGTCAAAGACTTGACTGATGTGAATAGCACAGTCTCCTTAATGTGCTCATTTTAAGTTTTCATTTGTTATTCATCTGTCATCTATCTGTCTATATCTATCTATGTATCTATCTATCATCTATCTATCATCCATCTATCTGTATTTATCATCTGTGACTCGTCTATATCGACCTATTATGTCTGTCTGTCCATCTGTCCGTCTGTCTGTCTGTCTGTCTGTCTGTCTGTCTTTTATCCAATCATCCACCAACCTTCAAGACAGGTCCTTTCAGTATCACTGGCCTCAGACTCCTGGGGACAAATGACCCTTCTGCTGCAGCCTTCCAAGTACCTGGAACTTATTGGCACTTTTTACTGGCTTGAAAGCATTCATTTTTTTCATTAGGGAGCTGAGTGACCTGAAATTAATCTTGTTGGAAATCCCAGTGCTCTTGAGCACAAACCAGGCTTGTTTCTCTTCCACACTTCTCATCCTATTAAATTTCTCATTTTCTGTCATATTCTGGAAGCTACCCATTACCTTTTATACTAGTCTCACTTCCACTTAAGTCTCTGCAAGAAATAATTGGAAATAACAGTCCTAGCTATTTTTCTTAGTTGTGAGCAAAAAAAGATCCCCACAGAAGAATGGACAAAGGCAACCTTCCTTCCCATGTCTCTAGATGACTTCCCAGGGTTTATTTTCTGATCTGATTCCCTCACCCCCGCGTCCCAATCACATGTTATCATTCCTATTCCATGGAATAGTTTGTGGAGACCCTGGGCAAAGTTTACTTTGGTCTTGTTGAGTTTTCTTGACTTTATACCAACCACTTCCATGCCTCACTGGGCTCCCAGGGCTCTGAGTAAGAAAGGACGTTCTAAGACCCAGAGAACAAGGGTCCTTGTCCTGATCAAAGTTGTTGCACATATCATCAACAGCTACACACTTGATAAGTCACATCACTTCCTATCCTCTATCAGTGTGGCATTATAAGGGACCATGTCTTCTATTCTTTTAAATCCTTACCACATACCATTGAACTCCCATGGGTGGACATCTAGTTTCCTGTCAGATGCTGCTGAGGAGACAAAAAGGTACTGACCTGCCACTCAGAGTGTTGGTGGGTAAAGACAGAGCCATGTAAGTCTAATTCTACTATGGCTTCCACACAGAGTGCAGGTGTCAGGGAAGTAGTAGGTAATTTATCACTGTGCAGGGCTGTGAAGGAGAGGAGAGACAAGGTTCAGTTGAGCCTGCTGAGGGAGCGAGGACTCAGTTCCTGATGTAGATCGCATTGGCAGTTAGTAGATCTTAAAGGAGGAATGTTTTAGAGCCAATTGAAAGTTATCAATAGTCGTGTTGAGTGATTGGTACACGCCCGCTGTCATGCTGTACTTATGTTTAAGCTCCCTATTTTAGTGTCTTTCCCTGTTGCTGAGATACAGAGCTCTGACGGAAACAACTTAAGGGGGAAAGGGTTCGTTGCTGGCCTTTTCTTCTTTTTGGATTGTTTTTTTCCCCACCCCACATCCCCACACCTGGGATTAAAACAAAGACATATCCTCACATTTCTGTATTCTTTAAAGAAGCCAAAATTACAGAATTCTGACTATAAGAGTTTATCTGTGGATACAGTCCACCACAATTCAGAAGTCATAGTAAAGGGAGCTGGTGATACCATATCTACAGTCAAGATAGAAGGGGGGGTGGAGATCGCTTCCTTTTTATATAATCTAGGACTCCTTGTCTAGGGAATGGTCTCACCCATGTTAGAAATGGGTCCTCCCACATCATCAATTAACATAGTAAAATGTCCTTCCGTAGGCACACGCAGAGACTCATTAGCCAAGAGATTCTAGACAGTTAACATGGACCATCACAGGTGAGCTGTCAAGAATGTCCTGAAACTCATGGAACACAGTGACATTCCTACTAGTAATATTGGGGCTCCATTGATTTCCACACCACTTAAGAAACATGAAGAGGAAAAAATTCCCTGTGAGACATTGGAAATAGGTCATGAGAGCAAAGTCAACAATATTTTTCCTGGAATTTTACACATTGCTTATTTTATAAAGTTTACACATTCTAATTGTGAGAAATCTGGTGAATGTAGACTTGCCTGCAATTTATCGTCTAGGAGCACTAGTGTTGATTCAGGATGGCATATGGCTGCATTCTTTGAGTCTTAGAGCCCCAGGTGGCTTCCTGACCATCATTAGTACTCTCTTCTTTTTAGAGTTTGCCCTCGGATGGACTCAGCTTCTATATATAACTCAGTTCCCACATCTGCATTAGCCTTGTGAAAATCTCAGGCCAATAGAAAACTGTCTCTCAATGTTTCTTTCCTGGCGGCATTCTTTAGGTTAGAAATGTAGGCTATTTTTCCTCTTTTTGAAATAAATTTCTTAAAATAGATGTTGCAATTTTTCAAACACCTCCACCAAATACAGTCTAGTTCATAGCTACGCACCGCTCACAACACACACACACACACACACACACACACACACACACACACACACATTGGGATTTAATCTCTCCCATCTTCCAGTGGCCTGTTTCATTCCGAGGGCAACCTTTTTATAAATTCCCATGTCATCGTCTTTCTGCTGAGCTCTTGCTGAGACTCAGTTCTGGGAGAGATTCAGGCAACATTTCTCTACAGTTGAATTCTGGATTAAGACTTTGGATTTTCACACGATAGCCTAATCTGACTTTGGAGCTCTGAGAGTGGACTAAGGAAGGGGTGGGGGACCTTAGCTTTGGCTTTCTGGGTCCCTTCAGAATCACAGTGGGGACTGGAGACACAGGCTGTAAATGGAGTGACCAGCAGATCCAATAGAAAGGAGACTATTTAAAAACATCAACAGTTAAGCCCACAGCTCCTCATTCTTCCCTTCCATGGTTCTTTTGATATGTTGTAGGGACTTCTAGTAGTAACAATTTGTTTTTTTAAAAAAGCACTTGTTACACTTGTTAACATTCTTAAGAATGTTGCCAGCTGATAGCAGAACATTAGGATCTGAATAGAAAAGGAAACAAAAAGCAAAGGGAGGACAGGCTGCTCCTAGGAGTGCTGGCAGACAAGGTTTATGGTAGATGTGCCAGAGGACATAGCCAGAGGCAGGGACATCTGGGAGAGTCAGGAGTGGGCATGGCCAGACTGAGCTGGGCCAAGATGCAGCAGCCAGGAGGTCAAAGGTACAAAAGGACAGGTAACCAAAGTGGCTGGATTATAGGGAAGAGCCTCTAGGGGAAGGGCATCCCAGCCCTGGGCTGCAGAGTTTGGAGGTAGAGGGCCAGGTATGCCGGTCATATCCTCTAGCAAATAGGGACTGAGGGATGCTGGGAGAACATAGATGCCAGGTCCACTTTGTTAAATAGGCACCTCAGCCATCTGTCCCAGGTTTGACATTTAACTAGACACAATTGGGGTCCTTTTTAGGGTTTGTCTGACACAGTTGCCTAAGTCACTTTACCTGAGGACAGCCCTGGGTACACACAGGAGGCTTGGTGGGTTTTTGATGAATGTGAAAACAAAACAAACGAAAAATAAGAAGGAAAGGAGCTGCACTAACGAAATGTGGTCCTGTCACGCTGACTGTGTAAGAGCCTTAGGTAGATGTGTGTGCATATGCATGAGTGTGTGTGTGCATGTGTGTGTGCCTGTGCCTGAACATGTATGTATGCATATGTGTGTATGTCCATGATCATGCACATGAGCATGTGTGTGCACATGTGAGGATGTATGAACATGTGTATGTGTACATGACCATGTGTGTGAGCGTGTGTGTGTGTGCATGAACATGTGTGTGCATGTGCATTAGCAAGTGTGAATGTGGTCTATTATTTCATGTGAACTGGAAGACTTTGGCATGGCCCATATATGACCCTAGAAGGGGGGTTGACAGAGTCTTTCTCCCCAGTCTAGAGAAGCCTCTGGGCTTACTCTGAAGAACTTAACATGAGTTGCTCAAAAGAGAAACTCATTTGTTCAGGGATCACTTGGCTGACCTTGAGAATTGTTTGAACAAACAATAACGTTATGAAATTGATTAAAAACACTGTGTGTGCATGCATGTGTGCCTGTGTATGTGCTCATGTGCACATGTGCATGTGGAGGCTAGAAGACAACTTGGGTGTCATCTTCAGGAATGCTGTCCACTTCCTGTGAAACAGGGTCTGTCATTCAACCTGAAACTCATCAATCAGTTAGGCTAGGCTGTTTGGTTGGTGAGCTCCTGGACAGTGGGCTCCTTTCTCTGCCTCCCCAGCAGCAGGGTTATAATACACCATCACACTTGGCTTCTCCACGTGGGCTCCAGGGATCTGAACTCACGTTCTCATGCTTGCATCTCAAGCATTTTAACTAGCTGACCCATCTTTATAGCTTTTGGCCTGTCCTCTAATCTGTCTTAATTTTTAAGTCTTGAACTGTAGGTAGCTAATTTAGGAAAAAACATTTTCTTTTCTTCCAAAAGTATACAACCTCGGTCTTCAACCATTTTGTGAAGCTATTTTCATTTAAGTGGGGGAAAAATCTGGCAATTTCTTAAATACCAAAAAAGAAAGTCTCCTGCTTCGGAAGCTTGGCGTACCCTTCTGAGAGAGAGAAGCACATTTAGCACTACACGGTTCCAAATAAGTGTGTCTGCAATCTGCAAGAGATCAGGAGGCTTTGGCTCTGTAGGAATGGTGTTCATGTGGGAGTTATGAAGTTCGTCAACCATGTGGCCCATAGGTCATGACTCACCAAGGGCTTTCTCCACAGTTTCAGGGCACTGTTATCACAAGTGCATGATAAAGGCCTGCAGCTCTGGTACCACACTGACTCTGCCCACAGATGTTTCACCCTCAGGTTCTAAGACAAGCTCATGGCTTACACCCAGTCTTGTTTCCTAAAACGTCCCAGACACAACTGCATGTGGGACTGTGTATGACATCAGCATTTCCATGCAGTGACTTAGTTGTTAAAATAAGGAGGGGTAAAGATGGCTCACCCTTAGTCTGTATGCAGAAGGACTGAGCTACATGTATCAGAGGAGGTAGAAAGTCATCCTCAAAGTTAGGACCTTCATCTTCCAAGGCTTTCCTTTCTAAAGAGACAAGGTTAAGGGTCAGATGCTGGGCTTCCAAGCTGGTCTGCGTAAATTCTGTCATCTCATTGGCAGTAACATCCTTGGTGGTACTTCCAAATTGCTCCCAAGCTCAAGCTTTGCATCTGTTAGCTGGGGCCTCCATGTTGTACCTTCCTCAGGACCATTTCCCTGGCAGTGTGGCGCTGATGTTCTTGCAAAGGGGAAAACATAGTCATTTGCACATGAGGACAGAGTGTCAGGTAGAAGAATTGAAAATGTGTTTGCCAGACTAGGAAAAATGATTCCCTTGCTAGCTTTACCTGTGGGTTCTCCTGGGTAGCAATGGACTTCGCTTGTGTCTTTTCTTTCCTTATAGTCGTGTTTGTTCACCTGGTGCAGAAGCTGAGTGTGGCAGTTAGTCTTGTTGGCTCTGCCAAGGAGGGTTGATATAGCTGTGTGTGAAGCTGCCAGCAACCTGGTCGGTGGGCACTCAGGGACTGGCAGGGAAAGATTCTCCCAGTCCTATAGACATTTCATTCAGAAATTACAGTGGCTGATACTGGTTCTTGACTGGATAACATTATAGTCACTATGGAAACAGAACTCTAGGCACACCCAGAGGGAATTTCTGGGTTAACTAAGGCAGGGGTACTCACTGTCAATGTTGGTGGCACCATCCCATGGGGTGGAGAAACCCATGAACAAAAAAAGAGAAAGTGAACTGAGCTCCAGGGTTCATCCCATCCTGGCTGTGGCTGCAGCTTCCTCGAATCTCAGCCACCATACCTCTGCCATTTTGATGGACTGTGCCCTAAAACTGTGAGCCTAAGACTGTGAGTCAAAAATAAATTCCTTCCTTCTTGTTAGCAGCAGGAAAGGTAACTAATGCACTGGCCTCTGCTTCTTCTCTGTCCTTTGAGTGCACAGGGCCCAGCACTTCACAGGACTTGCATATTATGGGATGGATGGCAAAAGAAGGGAATGGTGATGTTACTCTTGAGCAAAGAGAAGATATATTTCTTCTCTTTTCTGCACACACACACACACACTCATGCATATGCACACACATGTACCTAAGGCTCTTACACAATCAGCGTGACAGGACCACATTTCATTAGTGCAGCTTCTTTGCTTTTTATTTTTTGTTTGTTTTGTTTTCACATTCATCAAAACCCCACCAAGACTCCTGTGTGTACCCAGGGCTGTCCTCAGGTAAAGTGACTTAGGCAACTGTGTCAGACAAACCCTAAAAAGGATCCCAATTGTGTCTAGTTAAATGTCAAACCTGGGACAGATGGCTGAGGTGCCTATTTAACAAAGTGAACCTGGCATCTCTGTTCTCCCAGAGAGCAGAAGATACAGAAAGTAAAATGTGGGTACTTTCTGTATTCTCAGTTGGCCCCATGTGAGTTTTTGGCTCCTTGGGTGTTAAGGAATGGAAAAGGATGGAGAGAAATCACTCTTGTACAATAGGAACAGAGGGTGTGATGCTTGTCTTGAGCACCTTACAGTGTGGGTTTCACTTAGTCCTTGAAAACTGGCTCTGTTGGCTTTTCCCCCTCTTGTCACCTGTACAAGGTGTCCTCAAAGAAGACAGCTGTAGGTGTGCCTCATTCCTGCCTTCATTCTGACAGTTATCTATCCACTTTCTTACTCCTGCCCTCTATCTGGTCAGCCATGACTTCTCAGAGCAGGGAGAGAAATCTGGTTTATCCTCTCCTCTGTGGGTGCCGGGTGCCTTCTGCATGTTCTTCAACGATACATTTGTAAACATCTGGATATCCATGCCTCTTCTTTGTCAAGAACAGAAACTGTTATGACAAGCATCCTAGAGACCTCTGTCATGAGGAAAATCTAAGGAAATGACTCAAAAGCAGGAAATAAATGGGGGAAGTGGGTGGGAGGGGTAGGGTTTCTTTGGATGCAAAAAGTGTGATATTACACAGCCTTGGGATTTTCAAGGAGAGCCAAGGGTGGATTAATCCAACAGTTCATGTGGCCTTCCTCCAATCTCAGACTTGAGTCTTGAGTCTGAGTTGGGTTGGACACTTGTGATGGGATCGTTAAGTTCTTCCAGTTTTCCACCCATAACTCCATTCTGGCCATCAGTGCATCTCCCTACTGCCTTTTCCCTTTCTAGAAAAAAATACTACAATCTGTAAATTGTACCAAGATCACAAAACATACCCATGGCAGAATCAGGGATCCAGGAAAACTTGGTTGAGATCAGCAACCAAATGATAGTGTTCTGTCCTTGGGGTCTCACAGTAGCCGTAGGGACATACTGAACTCCATGATTTTTAGTTCTCCTTGAAGAACTTGACTACGTATGAAAACTACTTTGCTAAGGCACACACTTAGCGTCATTCAGCCTTGCATGGTCACTCTTATTCTTCCAGTGGCTGAATCAAATGTGCCCCTTTTTTGTGACTGTAAATATAAGGCAATACTTACATGATAGAATAGAAGCAGTCCCACTTCTGTGAAACACATTTTTAGGTTGTACAGTTGCTTTTAGAGAGCGATTCCTGTGGGGTGAGCACTCAGTTCTCATGGATTACTAGAAGAGAGCTAATTTTTGCCCCCATTTTGTAGCCAGACAGACTATGGCCAGGTCAAGTTCATTGTCCTTGAAGGGTCACAACTCTTGAGAGTGGCTGGGATGCCTTGGACTGTCTATGACCTCATTTTTGTTTCAACAGTTTTATGTTTCTGTATTCATTTGTATTTTAAAGCCAGGCCTCCAAAGGGATAATTAATACGCAGTAGCATCGACCCCCTTGCCTTGTGTGGCCAATGTGTTTTGGCACATCTGCAGAGCTATTACTGCAGTACTGACTGTTGCGACTTCCTGAAAAATCCTTTTGTGTGCTTCAGGTTGTTTTGTTCCCTGTTCTGTAGGTCTAGTACTTGCTTCCTTCACTAGTGACTTCTGGGTAAAGAAAGCTCCAGTGTGTCCTCAAGGAAGCCCACAGTGCCTCTAGCATCACAGAATACAACCTGGGGGTGGGGGGGCTGGGAATGATTACATCTTACTTAGCCATTTTTGCCTGTGTTTAGATTCCTAAAATTTCTGATGTCTTAGACCCTAGGTATGACATCTGTATTTCTATATATTCATTCATACTTTGTGTGAATTTGTCAATCAGGAACAGTTAAGAGACTAATCCTGAATAATGGAAAAGAGAAATTATATTAATATTTTGTAATCAATATTGACTGAGTAAATGTGCTTTCTATCTCTGTCTCTTTCTGCCTGTCTCTGTGTCTCTCCCTCTATGTCTCTGTCTTTGTCTCACTCTGTCTCTGTGTCTCTATGTTTCTGCTTCTCTCTGTGTGTCTCTGTCTCTGTCTTTGTTTTGTATCTGTCTCTCTATGTTTTTTCTGTATCTCTGTTTCTCTCTCTGTGTGTATGGCTGTCTCTCTGTCTTACTCTGTCCCTGTGTGTGTCTCTCTCTGTGTTTTGTCTTATATCTCTTCTCTCTTTGTCTGTCTGTATGTCTCCCTCTCTCTCCATATTCCTCACTCTCTGCCTTTTGTCTCTGCGTCTCTCTCTGCTTTGTCTCTCTCCCTGTCTCTGTGTCTCTACTCTTCTCTGTAAATATGTCTCTCTCCCTCTCCCTCTTGCACCCCTCCCCCTTCCATTCCTCCTTTCCCCTCCTCTCCCCTCCCCTTCCCTCCTCCCCCTCCCCTTTCTCCTCCCCCTCCCCCTCCCTCTCTCCCTCTCTCCTTCTCTCTCTCTCTCTCTCTCTCTCTCTCTCTCTCTCTCTCTCTCTGTGTATGTCTCTCTGTGTGTTTCTTTATCATTGGACTACACTAATGTTTTCAGACCTCAGTTGACTGGGGTGGGTGAGGTGACTGAATCCTTGCAAAGTGAACTTCAGGGAATGGATTGTGTCTCAGTGGTTTCCAAATGGTGATTTATAAGGACCAGTGGGAGTCAAGCCAGGCACAGTGTCACATACCAGCAATCCCAGTACTCAGGAACAGAGACAAGAGGATGAGAAATTCAAGGCCAGTCTTAACTACAAAGGAAGTTTGAGGTCAATCTGGGCTGCTTCAGACCCCATCTGAACCCCTCCCAAGGAAAAGGAATAGTAAAAATACTGGAAGTGTGGTGAATGTCAAAAGCATGGCTATGCCCACTGCGAGTGACCATCAAAGTCAGGGCAGAGGATTTCCGCCCTGTATTGATGGATTGTCTTGCTTTACTTCTAGTCATGAGCTCATCCTCCTGTCTCAGCCTCTTGAGTAGTGGGATCATGGGTGCATGCCGCCATGCCTGCCTCCTCCCCTTCATATTAAACCCCATCGCCTGCCCCTCCTCCAGAGGTCTGTGTAACTACATTCTGCAGCTACCTGGAGAAACATCTGACACCTTAGAGCAGGCGTGGAATGTGACTTGGGACTGGCACTGGCCTTGGATCTATGAGGATTAAGTCCTCTCTATGTAGATCTTGTGAGACTTTCAACCCCCAAAACTCACATTCTGAGGTACAGGGCATTGAACACACATTGCTGCAAAAGTTATGGTGAACTTCACGGAACATGAAGGACCACCCAGAACCTTCTCTGCTGTCGTTTTGTGGGTGAAGATAGTGGCAGTATGCTCACCACTGTGAATCTTTAGCAAGCTAAGATGAATAAACAGAGCCAGGTGGCTTTATGGGCACAGAGAAGATCCATGGGTGTGGAAGCTCAGGGCTGTGCACTCTGAGCGAGCTTGGTAGCATGGTCCCGGCTCTTCCCATGGTCAGATCTGTGCAATTAGAGAGTTCCATCGACTTGTATCTGCTCTTTCAGATTGTGATGCACACCTGTGGCAAAATTATATCTGTATGGCATACAGCTACTTTAATGTAATAGAGACTATACGTGTGCCTACAAACAAAAGACACAATAAAATATCCTGAGATATCCCCAGAACGTCACTATATTTGTGCTTAGTTGGGTTGTAAGTGAGATTTTTGCTTTCTTCCTTGAACACAAAACCCAGGAAGTTCTAGGTGACCATTTCCACTTTTATACCTAGATAAAAGAAGATAGGCAGGATGAAAGATTTTGGGGGTGGGGGTGGTGAAAGTACTATGTTTTAAAAGTGTGTGTAGCTCTGAAAGCACTAAGAAAACCCCCCACAAACTGTGAGGTAGAGTACACAAGGAACTCCATCGTGATAACTCAGGAGCACCTGTAAATGAGGGGCTCTTTGGAGGCGTTTGCTGGAGCTACAGGTGTGACATTTAATTCCCTTACCCAAAGGTCAGGTGCAGGTGCTTGGAATAGAATTGGTATTTCAGGCGAATTTCAGCCGTGAGAATCAGCACGCAGAGAAAGAGCAGCCAAGGTGAGCATGCCCACCTCATCCTTCTTTTTAAAGCCATTTTTTAAAAAACTTTCCAGCTAAAGTTTTCTTTTGACATTAATTTCTAGTCCTTTAGGGATTAAATTAGCAGAGCTCTTAATGCTCAATTTTTGGAATGTTACTAGAGGAATTATGACTTAAAAATATCAGTGGCAAGAAATTAAAACTATTCTCTCTTCGTCATAAAATGTGGGCATGAAAGTCTCTCCTGCTCTTCACACAAACTCAGGGACTTTGATGGGAAAGGTGCCTTTAATGACATGCTTTTGATGTTCCCAAGAAGCCACTCACTTAATGATCCAGGTGCCCCAGAGCGCTCATCAGCAGCCTGCTGGCAGGCCCGGCTGTTGTCATCCTGGGTCTCATCTCAGTCACCGCAGTCTTGGCTTCTCAGGTCGTTTAGACTCTGAATATCTAAGAGGCTCCTGATCCTTCATCAATAAAACATTAAGTGTAATACCGCAGAAACACACCTTTCTGTTTCCTTATAAACAGGGTGATCAAAAGCGGGAGCAGGGAAGAGACTCTTAGAAGGACTTACTGCGATAATTGGGGAGGCTTCTCATCTGATTTCTCTCCAGTGTGGGGTTTTTGATGTTGCAGAGAGGCTGCATCATTGCCTCGGAGTGCAGCGTGCTATAATGACATGCAGATTGGAGCGTCTTCCTTTCTATGTGACTCATGAGAGGGATGGCTTGCGAAAATGCTGCTATTGTAGGGGAGCTAGAGACCGTAAAGCTCTCAGAAATGTGACTATCAAGACTCTGACATTAAGGAAGACAGTACCACAGGGAAAAATAATGAGAAAGGGCATCGTAGTGGCGTGCTTGGTGGGGTGCGGGTGCTGGATGGTACAAAGTGGCTAGCAAGAGCTTCCAAGGCAGTGGGACAATGATGTGGATGGTTCCTTCCTTCCTTCCTTCCTTCCTTCCTTCCTTCCTTCCTTCCTTCCTTCCTTCCTTCCTTCCTTCCTTCCTTCCTTCCTTCCTATGTAGAGTCCATGCAACTGCTTGGTAGAGGCCTACAGAGACTAGAGACCAAGAAGGGAAGTAAAAAATGCTAAAGAGTGCCTTGCAGCAAGAACTCATATTCTCTTTGCATGGGTATCCCATCTACTGGATGGACCTGGATGATGGCTGTGGGGGAGATACCATCATAGATGGCAGAAGAAGAGTAGCACTCAAGATCTGGGTCTTTGAAATGTGGCCAGCAGGGGCCAGCTATGAATACCTTTCCTCCCTGGAGGGTGGGGACTGAGACTGAAATCCTAGCTGGCAGGTAGCCCCCTGCTTACAATCTGCTGTCGACATGAGACTGTGTCCTCTGTGAATGAGAAGCCCTATGCCCAGACCTTCGACCTCAGGTTTTCTGGGCTCAGAACTCTTCTCACATGTTAAGTTGGTTAGTTTTCTCTCTTGGACTAACCCCTGCCCCCCCAGATTGTGAGCTAGCCAAAATGGGGTAATCTCTAGGTCCCAGCCTAGGCCTGGCTCGGTAAAGGCCAAAGCAACTGACCTGGGAAGAGCCGGGGTGGGCTCTCTCTGCTGACTGACTTTGGCTTTGCCTGCCAGTGTCATATCTGCTTGCTCGCTTTCTTAAAAAAATTATGTATGTGTCTTTGTGAGTACATGCCATGTGTGTGCAGGTGCCTGCAGAGGGAAGAAGAGGGTGCTAAGAATGGGAGTTACAGGCAGCCGTGAGCTACCCAGGGTGGGTGCTGAGAATGAAAGCTTGGTCCTCTGAAAAAGCTGTATTCATTCTTAGCCCCTGAGCCACTTCGCCAACCTCCTCATATCTTACCTTTAAAGTGAACCTTTTATTCCCTAGCCAGCATGACACTACAGTCCTCTAACTGGGGATTTCTCTAAGTAATTGACCATGGGAAGTGGATACCATGCCCATGGGGACCAATTTCCTTCCATCCCTGAGGAGCTTGGCAACACAGCTGAGAAGAAATTTCTCCATGTTACACATTCCTTGTCCCCTATAAGCCCTGTTTCCTGTATGAGGGTCATTTGCCTTTTTCCAAAGTTGTCAAAGTCAAACTCAGATAAAATTTCCTTCCAATATTTGGTGGCTAAGGAGGAGGCAGGAGACTTGGGTCTGTGCAGCCCCGAGGAGTTTAGGGATGATCTATGTACTTAGCTGCCCAGGAGGCTCCTTCTCCTTTGCAAAGTGAGGTTTGAAAGGATGACTGTTCCAAGTAAATGACATCTCACCAAAATGGATAGCAAGCTAAAGAATTCTGATTTACCCATACATGCTGTACGCCCACCTTCAGAGAATATTCCTGAGCTACAACCTGGATGCTCATTTTTTTCTTTAAAAATTAAAAAAAAAAAAAAACTTCTTCTTCTTCTTCTTCTTCTTCTTCTTCTTCTTCTTCTTCTTCTTCTTCTTCTTCTTCTTCTTCTTCTTCTTCTTCTTCTTCTTCTTCTTCCTCCTGCTCCTCCTCCTCCTCCTCCTCTTCTTCCTCCTCCTCTTCCTCTTCTTTTTCCTCTTCTCCTCCTTCTCCTCCTCCTCCCCAACCCAACTCTGTGTGTGTGATAGTACATTGTATAGGTCAGAGAACAACTTTCAAGAGTTGGTTCTCTCCTTTCTTCCTGTGGGATCTGGGAATAACAGTCAGGTCTGCAGGCCAGAAGGTGCCTTTACCTGCTAAGATATCCTTCTACCTCCCATTTTTTATTTTTGAGACAAAGTCTCATGCAGCTCAAGATGGTCTATAACTCACTATGTAGACTGGGCTAACCTTGAACTTATAATCCTCCTGCCTCAGTCTACCAAATGGTAGAGGTTTTAGAGGACTATGTCCCCATATGGGGGTTGTACCCCAGATTCAACAAGTGGGAATTCACATCGTGTTTCATACTCTTCATATTTCCAGTATTAAACATATCATTTCCTGAGGATGTGCTTCTAGTGCTAGAGGTGGAGCTGTGCACACTCAGCCAGATGAGTTTCCAAGTGAGCCCTGTGTCTCAAGTTGCAAATTAGCATGGGTAATGACACCACTTTTTCTAATTTGGCCTCTTGTATGAAGTACAAATGAAATACTGATGTCACAGTCACAGACAGCAAAGTGGCAGATAGGCCTGTGACATTGGGAGTCTAGAAATCATGTAGCAAAACTCAGGAGGCAGCAGCATCCAATCTTAACCTGTAGCTTTGGTTTGTGATGCAATGGCAGGCTTTAACAGCTGCACTGCATTGGAGCAATTCTCCAAATTGTTGAGATTACTGGTTTTCTCGAACTAAAGTATCTGTCTTGCATTAAAGTATTTCTTTGCATTCAAGTTTCTATCTTGAAGACCGAATTTCTTGGCATGCCTGTACATTTTGTCCTTGAGGCAAAGCTCGGGCTCTTGCCCAGGGTGGTTATTCTATAAGCAAGGTGGCTTTGCAGAAGAGTTCTTCAAAAAGAATCGGGGGGCAGAGATGTTATTAAGTTTGTTATGCTCAAATGAAGCATGATTGGGATTTTCAGGAGATACCACCAGGATGTTGCTCAGTTTGTTAATGATGTTTCAAGCTCTTTGCCCTGCTACTCCATATGAGGCAGTGTGGTCAACGTGTGTGCTCCTGACTGTGGCTTGGAAGTGGTCAGACCTCTGCCAATATTCATCATTAGCTCGAAGTACATGGACAAATAAACCCAGGGCCCACTGTTTCCTGGAAATTGATATGTTCTGTTCAACAGTGGCTGGCTACTGTGAAATGTTCACGGCTCTGTGATTTGGCTGCAACCATTCATCCTGCTAAGCTTGTGTGCTGAGTCATTTGCCTTTCCTGTGCTATTGCAAATCTTACCTCTGAGGACCTCTGTCTGTGGCCACTAGTCCTGTGCGGGCTTGGGCACATACACAAAAGCTGCTCATCATTTCCTGCCCACTCCAAACACCTCCATTTCCACCCCTCTACCCCCTGAGGCTTCCCCATCAGCCCATGCCAGGTGAGACTGTACAGTTCAGAGGCTTTGGGAATTGGTGCTCTGTGGAACATTTAGGATCCGTGCCAGACAGAGATAACTCCTGTGCCTCCCCTGCCCCTCATCCCCACTCATAGCCTGCACAGCTCTTGAAGGTAACCTGCACCTAACCACGGCCAGCTTGAGAAAGCATCCTGATAGTTTGTGCTGTCCACTTGTCTCCCACCCTTCCCTTCATAGGGTTCCCTTTATAGGATTCATTCATAGCATCATCTTCACTAAAAGTTATAGCACAAATGGTATTTGCCCCAGGCTCTGCTTTCTGGGAAATCCAGGCTAACACACACACACACACACACCACAAATCCACAAACATCTCATACATATCTCACACACACATATTCAGACATATATGCACGCATACATTCACACAGATATCTCTCACACACATCACACATATATCTCTCTCATATACACACATCTCATATACACACAGAGACATGCTGTACATACGCATACACATCTCTCACATGTACATCTCTCTCACACATACATACACATCTCACACACATCACTCACACCCCTTTTTCTCACACACACCACAGACAGACAGACAGATGGACACACACACACATACTTCTCAAAGATCTTGGTACAATGAGAATGTCAGGAAAAATTACTTCAAAAGTCGTGTCTTCAGACTACTTCTCTTGCCTTCTAATGAATACTAGGAATATATTAAATTATCAAAATAAACATTTAAAGGTATGGGCCTCTTTGATACTTGTAATTGTTGCTTTGGTTTTTTTTTTTTTATTGAGGCTTCATTCAGTTCTTAAATGTTCTATTTTTATTAGTCGGGATTGGTGGGGAAGGAAAACTTCAAGTTGTTTGGTAAGCATCTACTGATGGCTAACCTAGAGCATTTGTTCTATCCAGGCCTCACTGTTCTTCTGTCTCCTTATTAAACTTCTTAGACATGTTGTACTACTAACCTGGGGCTGAGCAAAAGGGGACATTCACATTTGAAGTCATGTGGGTATTTAGCACATTCTAATTGCATCTTAAGGCCAATATTAAAATTGGTGGTTTCAAGAACATTATACCCTAAGGGGCCCAGTAACCTGGCTATTTGTAAGATAACAGCAAAGCTGAATCCAATGAATGTCGCATCCTACAGAAGGCCCTGTGATTCTAGAAGAGGTTTCTGTAGATGACAGCAGGGTCGTGTCTTTAGTGTGTGTGAAGAGGATGAGGACCATCACAGATCTGGCTTCTGTAGCGAGGAAGGGTTGCTAGCTTCAGATGACAGAAGGAGGGAGAGGCTGTCATTCTCCCAGATGTTCGTCCTATGGAACAGGGCCATGTCTGTGGGGATGGAGAGCACCAGAGAATCCCACTTATGCATATTTTATGAAAGTAGACTTGGTAGGATGGGATGAAGCAGGGGGTGAGCTGCAGAGGACCACCTGGTCCAGTACCTTGACAAGAGGCAAATGGCTAGACTCAGCAGTCCCCTGGGAGTGGGATGATGAGGGCCCAGGATTCGGGTTTTGTTGAGGTTGAGGTGGAGGCTGACTTTTGGCTTCTAGGGGCACTGCCTCTACCTCCAGAAGAGACAATGAGCAAATCCTCATGCACGTCATCCCTCCTATTCTTGGTTCCACAGCCTTTGACTAATTTTTTAGCAACATCAGAAAATACCCAGTCAGATTTCTGCTTCTGGAAGGACTTGCCCTCAAAACTTTCACACACACTACTGTTTGGGTTTATGGACTATTCTGAAAGTATAATTTTAATACCTGACTTTAATTGTGGTAATTTGGCAATTGGAATGGTAAGCTGTAGCTAGGTGTATTTGCTAGAATGACCTTTCTCTTCCTTCTGCATATACCAATGTATTAAATAAATTATGTGGGCATCGGAGCTGGGGGCATACATGATGTCATGGAGCTATTTCTGATTTCCTAGAAAAGGACTCAGAATTCCCGAATCTGAAGCCAAGATTTGCCAGTTCACTGGTTTGTTTCCTTTACCACTTGATGTAATTATAATAGATTATACACTTGATGTTTTGTTCAGTGGCTAGCATGATTTCAGGACAATGGTGTCATAGTTAGAGCTGGTGGAAGATGAGAGTGAGGGTGGAATTAAAAGGCAGCCTCTTTCCCAATGCTGAGCACTTCTATCCTTTCATGAACAATTAAATGTTTTCTGATTCTCCTTTATGACCTTTGTCTGTTGATCTATTCACTCACCTACCTGCCCATTCACTTATCTATCTATCACATATCTATTTACCTACCAACCATCTTTCCATCTGTTAACCATTAATCCATCCATTTTCCATCCATCTATCCATCCATCTATCTGTTGGTCCATTAGCCCACACCCATTGATCTATTGATCTATCTATCCACCAATCTACCCATCCATCTACTCACAAGTCCATTGATCTATTAATTGATCTATCCATCCATTATTCTATACATCTATCCATTCATGGCACATCCATTAATCTATCCATTGATCCATCAATTCATCCACTAATCCATCCATTGATTAATCCAACCAATCTTGTAGCCACATAGTCATTTATTACAGTGTAGTTTAACTCTGGTACTTGTACTATCTATAAACTTACAAACAACCTTACAGCTATCCTACCATTCAGCCCTTTGTTATTGGTCAGGCTACTTCTTCCTATAATCCAAATGTTCTTGATACTTCTAACCTGTGGGTGCTAATGAGACCATATTAGCCTTAAGATATGGATTCCCTTCTTTGGTCTCCTTATCTGTGGTGATGGCTCAGGAGAGATGAGATACACAGTGGGAAGAAACATTCCTACATAGTGGCTGACAGTGAGACCTGAGCACCTGACTTTTGGGTAATAATCCTGACTCAGTACTTCTCAGCTTTGTGGCCTTGTGCAAAGTTCTGCTTTGTGTCTTAGGATACAATGGGCAAAGTGAGGCTGGAGAGAACACATACCTCATTAAAGACATTGTCAGAAATCACAAAGTTGGTGGTGTCTGACAGCCCCAGGGCCTGACCTAGACCGTTTGCTTTTTAATTCAGGGACACCTGTCACTCCATACAGTAGGACAGTAAAATGAACATGTGTGAGGACCAGACTCCAGTGACATAGAAACTTCTGGGCACCCTCCACTGCACCAATCTTCCTTTGAAAATGTTACTAGGTCCTTGAAACGAGATGCTTCAGTGATGTGCTTTCCTCTGTCAGGATCATTTTCTGATCTGAGACAGCCTCTCCTCTGACAACTATAAGCTCCATTTTGCTTCCATCATGCAAGACCTGACACAAAAGCCCCCGTCTTACAAATCCTCAGAGAATGACTCCTTTCTCTTCTCTCTGAGCATCTCATTTGGTCTTCCTCGGGTTTCTAAAAAGTGATCTTTTATGGAGCCAGGTGGCATTTGTGGTATCTGAAAGGTATTGGTGTTTAAAGCATTTTAAGATGATGAGAAGCAGAGCCTGCACCCACTTTGCACTTGTATTTCATTTAATTTGTCGTTATTCTACCCGGGAAAATCTCACCTTTCTCGCAGCACAATTTCCCTTTTATCTTTACCCACCTATGAATTATTCAAGGGAGGCCTTAGAGAGTGGGCTTGTTCATACCCAGGGTGTCTGCTGCATCCCTGATTTGGGAAGTTCATTTCCATCAGAAGTCACACATTGACTAGCTTTGTATGACAGAGGACTGGAGGTGGCATCAGATTAAGGACAGATGAAAAGAAATGGCTGTTGGTGCCTATACATCTGCTGTAGGCAAGGAATGAGCTATCTGGTTTAAATGAAGCTGGTTATGTTACAGCTTCCACCAGGTAGGGGATGAATGCCGTGGCAGAGATAATTGATGTCTGGCTGGAGACTGAATGCTGGCAAGTCTTTCATTGTGGAAACTCAAAGGTTCCAAATTAAATATGAAGAAGGGGCCAGCGGTTCTGTGATCTTTCCTCTCACTTCACCTCTCCTCTCTATTCCATCCAGAGAGGTGCTTGCCTCACTGGGTGGAGCACAGCATCTCTGACCAGGTGGATGTCTGCTTTCTGCTTCACAAGGATGTGGGATGAGGGTATTGGTAAAATATGAGGGGGTGCCCTTTGGTGTGTTCTCTTGGGGCTGTCATTTGCTCAGGGTACTAAGCATTTAGAGGACATTTAACTGAACTGACATCCATATGTATCATTGATTCTCTTTGTTTACACTGATTAGAAACTGGATCTGTGTCCCATGAGTCACCATTGACTAGTGACCCAAAAATTTCTTATGACAACATTGAGCATTGAAGGGTACTGATTCCTCCTCCTAGGAGATGGTTTCTAGGCCGTTGGACCCAGGTATAAACTCAAAGGCTGCCATTATTTCTTAGGGGTTACTTAATGTGGTTTGTCCTTTCTGGTGGCTGTCTGTCTTTCCAAGACCTTTTTACTGTGGTTATGTCACAGTGATAACTTCCACTGGATACCATTTTCTGGGAAAGGAGCCCAGGTTCCTGCCACTCAATTGGACAGGTCATGTTTCCTGTGAGCCCCTCTTCCTTCTGGAAATTAGAGTCATTGCAGTCTCTTTCTGTGTTTTCAAATCAATGCTTCTGATAATTGAAAATTCTGACAGTTGCCAAATACTTGGATTGACAAGGTGCATCTTCCTCCCTGGATCAGAGTAACTGCCGTAATAAACTCTCAAGAGTTTATTGTGCTCTCTGCTTGCATGCATGTTACCTTTCACACCTATCTCAGAAATTCCTCATGGAATCTCCCAGACTGATGTGAATATAACCTTAAAAGTTATTTTTTCATACTGGGTTTAATTGGGGATGACTAAAATTTACTATAAACCTGCACAACACTGTCAAACAGTAAAGGGTATATTTAAAAATAACTCATAATACATTTTGCACTTCTTGCCAAACTGGACAAATAGAAATACCCAGCACAGGAACAGACAGTGATAGATAAAGTGGATCAGCAGTGGGAAGAATGATGAACATAGGAGTCCCTTGTGCCTGTCAGGAGAACAGAGCGGTGTGAGGCCAGTCTCAGCAGCCCTGTGGTGGGCATACAGCCTTGGCTACTTGTCTCATATTTAGATGAGGTTATGCTCAATTGATAACCCTTGCTGTTTGGCTTTCTGTACAACTCCTGAGTTGTATTCAGCCTGCAGCGGGCACTGATGAGGGAGGTGACAGGCACCTTCAGCAGATCCTTGGTGGGAGTTAGTTTCAGGGTCTCACCAGCACTGTGATCTAAGCTATGGTGACCCCAAACTTAATGTGATACAAGAGATGCTTGAATTAGCAGAAAAGGAAAACAAAACAAAACAGTCCTAAATATATCTAATCATTTATTTTTCATTTCTTGAAATGTTTATAGAGACAAAGTGCCGGAGCGACCAACGGAAAAGACAAGACGCCAGGAGATAATGGTAAGTTGGCCGGAAAGGTCCCGCTACCTCCCCTTCCCCATCTGCATCTTCCTCGGCTCCTGTGATTCTGAACAGTGCCTTCCAATGCCTTCCACCTGAATCAGCTTGCTGTTCATGCTTGTGCTTTGGTTTAGAGTAGCTTTTAGTGGTTCACAGTGAGCCCCGTGGTCCAGCTTTAAAAGAAAAGCCAAACAAGCTAAACGTAATTCTAAAAGCAGTTTCCCTCCCAGAAGAGGACTCTCATTTTGGGCAACATGTTAATTACAGTGCAAATATAGTTTTCTGCTTCCTTCATTAGGGTTGGTGAGAATCCACCCTGAGTTGTCGTGAGGCTAAAATGAGATCAAATGAGATAAGTGCTTCGAAAGCTGTGAAATACTCAACTCCTGGAGGGAGAGTGGGAAACTGGGTCCTGCCCTTCAGAGCGCTCAAACCCCAGGGCTGGTCTTGGGCATGGTGCTAAGGCAGGACTCTTGCTTTTACTGCAGACAGTCACCCACAAATAAAACCACAGGGTTCTTGGAATACGTGCCTCCCATTTTTTCAGGCTTCATGACTATCCGTAGTTGCAGGAATAAGCTTTATATTTTTATGGAAACCAAAGAGTGGTGTGGAAGGCTGGGTTGGGACTGAGGACACGGTGTAGTGGTGAGCCCCTTTACCCACAAGCCCTGAGGGCTGCAGAGCTGCTCTGGGGATGAAAGATTCTGGATGTTCTTAAATTTTATGATTTACAAAATGTGGTCTCCTTTTGTGGAAAACCCCCATTACCTCTAAATAGGTGGAACTGATGCATATGACAAACAAGACTTGGGTGGAGAATGCCCCTCTGTGCCGTCCTGGTCAGGGTTGAAGCTACTGAGGTAGAAATGTCATCTTATTGCTGTGGGGTCAATGGCCTTACCAGAGTTGGGATGAGAAAGAAGGATGCTAGGTCTTTCTTAAACCTGAGGGCTCCTCATGTTAAATTTAGAACATTTCTGCCTCCTGCGCAGGACTGGGGAGCATGTGGGATACTGTCAGGGAGGTCAGACAGCTGAGGAGAGAGCAGGATGGATTTTAAAAGGGAGGAGGAAAAGTCAGAGGCATTGGTCCTAAATGAGGAAGGGGCTCATTGAAGCTTCCTCTGATTTTCCTAGTCACAGCCACCTGTCAACTGACGCTTGTATCCACAAACTCTCCCAGTCTTAGGACCATGGCTTTTACAGTCCAAAGACTCCTCAGAGTTCCCAACTTGTTACTGTAACTTTTCTGTAACCTCAAGAATGGTAGAAAAACCTCATGAACCTCTAGTGCACTCTGGCTTACCTAGTGATGGCTCTACTTTCTAGACTGAAAAATGGAGCAAGTTTTTAAAGTCTGCTTATTAGTAAGTAGTAATAAACATTCTACATGCTAACTCAAGAGGTTTTTAATTATAAAAACCTATTTCAAAGCAAGAAACATATTTAGTGCAAAGAGGGGTGGCGTTTTATAGCTCTTGCTAACGTATGGCCGACAGAGGCCAGGTGGGTTTTTCTATCTGCTTCTGCATTCAGTCCATGGTAATGTCCTGTGATGTGCAGCTTCTGGAAAATTCCACCATGTACCTGGGGGAGAACAAGATTTTAAAAAGGGAATAAAACTTTTTATGACCCTACTACATCTTTTATAACATCCTTTATGAGATTGTCCCTGGTCCACACTTTGAGCCTGCTGCTCCCGAACGCACCCTGGATACCTGAGTAGCCTGGAGCCTGGCAGCGAGGCCCGGTGTAGGCTGAGTTAGCCCCAGGACTTTTCTGACCTACACTGCTGCCCACTGGCTTTCTCCTGCCATGTCCCTGGCCCTTTGTGGCATGTTTGGATGCTCTGGGCTTTGTGCTCACAGATACAGTTGGCTCACGTGGAGAGTGCACCTCTCTGCCTGCCATTCAAAAGCTGTAATTTTGGCCAATTAAAAGTTGGTTTGCATCACTGGACATAGAGTGAGCCTCCTTTGAAGGTATAAAAATTAGTCAAATGGAAAAATTCAAGATGCTATGAATAAGGCTTTTAATTATATAAGACTAGATATTAAAAGAAATTTGTTTCTGAGTGGCAAAAAGAAATGAGACATTATTTGATAATTACAGGATAATGGCACTGTTTAAATCCAAATTATTATAAACAAGGTATGTCTTACTTTGAGGAAAAGCTGCTTATGCATATTTGTATATGATACATTGTTATATTAGTAAGTCTTTGGGGAGGAGGCTTTTATCTTTAAAAACAAGCAAAGACAAAGACTAGCTGTAGCCAAAAAAAAAAAAAAAAATAAGAATAAAAAAAAAATAAAAAGACTGCACTAAGATGTTCTAGACCTGGATCAGAACACATTTCCCCAATGATTCAAAGTTATTTAACTTCTTATTCGAAAGTTCCCGGATCTTGGAATTTCTGTTTTAGCTTAATATTAAATCACATTAAAATTCAAGTTATTTTACTCTGCCAGAGTGATTATCAAGGGACATCTATCATGTTAATGTATGTTTCCTGTTAATATCCAATAAAGCTGCCTACATGCGATAAAGGAGCTAGGACCCTTGCGAACAGACACGTGCAACAGGAAGCAGGAGAAGGCCAGGGCGCTGCACAGCGGTGCCTACTTTGTTAAAAGCAGGCTTTCCCAGCTAGTGCCTGTAAGCCAGCATGCTGTTTTTCTAAACACGGGTTTAGTTGAGGTCTCCATTAGACATAATGCCATGACAGACGTGATCTATGGATTTTGGAACAGTTTTTGTCACAAACCACAACAAAGAAGGGGATCGCCTTCTGGGCTCTGCTGATGCTGAGTTACTTAAGGATGTCTCCAGAGAGCTACTGGCTAGAGATCAGGCTTCTGGAAATTCTTGTAGCTGCCATCACAACATCATTTGATGTGAAATATGATACCTATCCATTTCTTGCTGTCCTGAACACCCACAAAGTCCTCTTCATTCTCCTGAGGCATCGGCCCAGTGAAGCCCAGTGCCTCCCCCCCACCCCATATTTCTAGACTTGTGTAGTCATTTAAAGTATGGTAGCAGATTTTAACTTAAAATGTTTATTATTTTTTTAAGTTTATCTCTCTTACAGTGTGTGTGTGTGTGTGTGTGTATGTGTGTGTGTGTGTGTGTGTGTGTGTGTGTGTGTTGGAGGTTGTGCACGTGACTAGGTGTTTGTAGAGGTTGTGGCAACAGATCTAGTTGGAGCTGGAATTGCAGGTGTTTGTGAGTCACCTGATGCAGGTGCTAGGAATTGAACTCAGATCCTCGGGAAGTGCTCTTAATCGGGGAGCCACCTCACCAGCCCATGGTGGCAGTTTTTATTTTAAATATTAGGGTTATGATTTCTTTGGTGTGTATATATGTGTGCAAGTGGATTTGCACATGTGTACTTGTATGTGGAGAGAATCTTCCTTTACCTTTTTTCTTTTTCTTGAGGCAGAGTCTTTCACTGAACTTGTCCTGGAGCTCCCTGATTTGGTTAGGCTGCTGGCCAGGGAGCCCTGGGGATCTACCCATTTCCATCTCTCCAGAGCTTTGTATACCAGACTACACCACGGAGCCCCAAAGCTTTCACATGAGTTCTGGGGGTCACACTCATTCTCTTACACATATGCAGTGAGCACCTTTACCAAAGGAGCCACCTCTTTGGCATGGGCATTAGAATGTGGGTGATCCAGAGATCTCCAAGTCTCTGTGGACAAGAGATCCTAGGCTGTCTGCTGAATCAGGTGCTGGGAAACTTTGCTCCTGATGTAATTTTCCACTTCAGTGAAATAATAGTTCATGGCCCCAGTGACAGATCTTTGCAGTCTAGACAGCAAAATTAAATCCAAACATGTTTATAAATACAGGAGGACAGAGCTCATTACTAATCACCTGTTACTGTTGCTAAAGAATCTCTCTTTTCTGGGTGTTGATGTGTGTGTAACTTGATATTGGTCGTTTAGAGAGATTTTAGTTAAATCTTTGTATTGACAAATGGAAGTAGAGAGACTGTAAGAGAAGAGCAGCTGCGGCAGGGGGACCTTCCTACCCAAAGGAGAGTTTTATGAGTAATGGCCCTTCTGAAAGGCTCTGTTGCTTGCCCAAGCTAAATTGAGTTTCTAAAACTGGGACAGAATTCTCTTGTCTTACTGAGCCATGATACATTATTTCTAAGTATTCTGCTTTGAGAATGAAAGGCAAATAAATCCACCTGCTCTGAGGAAATATCTTCCAGGCCAGGGGCTGCTTTCTTCTCTGAAGGGCAGTGCCACACCTGCTCACTCTGGGGTCTCCCTCAGGTTGCAATTATTTTTGTTTATTTTTGTTTCTTTTAATGAGAGTGAGTAGTGCAGCATCACCCCAGGTTTGTGCCCCGTAGGTGTGCCTCTTCTTTGGGGTAGATGCTGTCAGTGAGAAGTTTCTAGAGGCTGTGAGGATATGAAGAGAGAAGGTGAGATTTTGCATGATTGAATGGTCAGTGATAATGAAGAAAGCACTCTATTGCATCAGGTTCTGTCTTCTACACATCTAAATAAAATCCAAATAATACGAATTCAAGTTGATTTTACCTTAGCTTTGAGGGAATCCACCCACTGGTACACAAGGGCATACTTTTCTTATTTTCCACTATCAAGTAGGTGGCGGGAGTGACTGAGGACCTACTTTAACGCATACACACAGACACATATACTACCATTAAACCGAGTGTGATGGTTCAAATAAGGAACAGAATTTAAATGTGCATGCCTGGAGCCCTGTGCCCTCTCTCCTCCCTTGGCTTTGTGTCGCCCACTAGCCGTCAACAGTCTTCTCTTTGTTCTTGGTGCATGACAGGTTATCAAGACCCACATACTGATGTGGGCTGATTGTGCCTGGGATCTGTTCAACCCATTACTATTTGGTTTGTATAAGCATGTGGTGTGAGGGCACATGGGCAGGAGTGGGCAAGAGGTGACAGAGGGCTCATTTCCATCTCAGGAGAGAAGATCATTGTTGGAGGTGCTGCTCAGCTGATGTTGTGTTTGTGTCTAGGATGGCTGGCATGGAAGGCAAGAGGAAGGGATATGATCTGGAAAGGCTATAAAATGTCTGTGACCCTGGATACTTCTATAAGTAATGTGGCTGTGCTGGGCTTTACATAAGGCATAAGCATGCCATTTTGTTGTCAGGGGCACGGGAAAGCATATCAGTGCATTTGAAAGACTGATGGTGATTGGATCGCTTGTTCCCACCAAGGAGCAGGCTCCACGAGCATCTCAATACTGTGCTGAGATCCCAGTTTCTTCAAAAGGGACAGTACCAACCTGAGACACACCTCAGAAACATGTTGCTTATAACCCAGGCTGCACCTGGCTATGAGGTCATCAATTTCCACAGTGTGTGATGTCTCCTAGGACACTGAGCCTTTTCTGTCTCTGCTACTGTAGTAAGCCCTGTGCTGCAGAAGCTGGGATCCCCTGCAGATGGATTGAGAGTGCAGCTGTGCATACCCCAAACACAGCAAGCTTTCAGGGTGAAAAATCAGGGTATGCTGGCCTCCATCTAGGCTTTCTTGTTATATTTTCTTCTTTATATTTGAAACAATCACTTTACACACACACACACACACACACACACACACACACACACACACACAGAGTGTTCGAAACTCAGTTATGAGTCCTTTGTGCTGTTGGCTCTGAGCCCTCTACAGAATCTGTATTCCAGGAGGAAGAGACAGATGCCCAAGGTTGCTTTTAATATTGATCCAGATGGGGGGAAGAATGAAATTGGAATTGCTTATTAAGACAAGGCCTTTAAACCATCAGGGTCTGCAAATAGGCCTGCCTCACTTGTTGTATTGTTGAACAAGTGGCTGATTTCGTGTGAAGGGATTTGTGCCGACAGGATTTATTGCCATCAGTCTGAGTTAGCAGAATGGCTTTAAAAAGCTGTTTTGCCCTTCATGTTGAACAGTGCAGTGACTTCGCTACACAAGGAGCATCTTGGAGAAACTCGATGCTTCTCGCTTCTCGTCTTTGGAGTGAGTGTATTTGGCTTTAACCACGTGGTGGAACATGCTGACCTCTCAGCCTTTGTTCTTTCTCCCTCCTCTGTCTATGTTCCTTTTTCCCTCTCCTTTTCCTTTCCTCTCCTTCCCTCCCCAGCTTTCTTCCTTCTTTTCCTCCATTTTATTCATCTTCCCCTTTTGACATTGAACATTCAATACAAAGACAAAACCAGCTGAATATGAAACCACCCACCTCGTATGCCTTAAAAACACCTGAAGTGGTGAATGATGCTACTGGCATCAACCTGATCTTCCGAAGGCCACAAAAAGAAAAAAAAAAATCACAATCTGGGAAGATATTGACCTCCACCCTTTAGATCCTTTTCTGAAACAGAAGACAGGGCAACTTCATGTTCTGCTTATCAATTATTTTGTCGATGAGAAAAATGCAATAATTTGGACACTTTAATGGACTTTCATTTGCAGCTCCAGGGCTGGGCACCACCTCTGTCTATGAACCAGCACATGCTTTTGGGTGAGCAGAGCAGTACAGAGGGGCTGACACAAACAGAAACACTGTAGCTTGCTTCTTTTATGTTTATTCTCCCATAAGGGTCAAAACAGAGGGGACCCCCTCACTCTGTACCCAGAACTAGCTTGACAACTGTCCCTCTTCTCATGTAGAGTCAGATGATACCTCAACTTTGCTTGTAACGTGGACTACCATCCATGTTACAAGCATGTTGGGCTAGAGCAAGCACAATCCAGATCAGAGCCTCCTCTGCCTCTGATCCTACAGTTTGTATGGAAACAGTGTTTCCTGTGTGCTTACAAGCCTCTCCCTCTCTCTCCCTCCCTCTCTTCCTCCCTCCCTTTCCCTTTCCCTTTCCTTCTCCCTCTCCCCCTCCCATCTCTCTGCCTCTCTTTGTCTGTCTCTCTCTGTCTCTCTGTCTCTGTCTGTCTCTGTCTGTCTCTGTCTCTCTCACTCTCTCTGTCTCTTTCTCTCCCTCCCTCTCTCTCTTCCTCCCTGCCCCTCTTTTTCTGTCTGTCTCTGTCTCTTTGTCTCTCGGTCTCTCTGTTTTTCCCTCTCTTGTAGGTGAAGCAGTTCTAATCTTATTTGAAGAATTGATTTTTGCAGGCAGCAGTTTCCCAGAGGTGAGAAACAGGTTGTGCTCTCCAGCCGGGGCTATGTGATAAGGTGATTTAAATGAGTAAGCTTCACACTAGTGAGGCTTAGCAGGGAGCAGGAGGCATGCCTAATGCTGGGGAGCCCGTGCAAGGGCAGCTCCCAGCAGGTGTAGAGTCTGATGTTCTCAGACAGTAGGTTTCTCTCTTGGGCTGGATCTTTGTCCCCAGTTAAACTATGTAGAATTATATGGAAGTCTGGCTACCTCAGTGTCTCCAGGGGCTAGATGAAAGCTGGTTCACTCCAGTTTCAGGTTCAAGGGAGAAAGGTTCAGAAATTGTAAGAGGACGCTCTAAAACACCTTTGGGGACAGCCCTTGGAGGCTGTTGGGAGTTTATATAAATTCCTCTCAACTAAGTGACTGACTCCCATGACATTCATAATGAATAGCAAGCTTCTGATCAATATTAACCAATCACAAAGACTGGGCTCAATATTTTACTCCATTCAATCAAGAATTGGTATATTTCACTCTTCTCTAATTTTATTCTCCCCTCAAAGGGGGAGGGGGTCTCCCTGATTCATGAAAATGACCAGTTTTTTGTTAGCTTTAGGCAGACTAAGAACTACGTTGACTGTCAATCATGTTTTTTAAGAATTACTTTAAAATGAGATGGTGGAGTCTTTGGCCCTGCGCTAAAATCGAGCCCTGTGGACCGGGCTGTGGCATAATGGCTTTGTCTTGCCGGTGGCAGGGGTGGGCAAGTGTCCAGCATGCCTCTCCTGGTCATGCAGACCGCAGAGGCCATGGGAAGCACACAGCAGGGTTTGTCTGAGTGTCCAGCTCCAGTTCTGAAGGAGCAGCCAGCAGGCTTGTCCCTGCCGGATTGCCTCACCACCCTTCTTTTCCTTTCTATTATTTACAAAGGACAGGGCAGTGGCGTGCATTGTAGGTCTCAGTGAAGAATGGAAAGTTGTTCCTTGTTTAATGATTAAGTGGAACACTAAACCACACCCTCTGGGGGGGCGGTGCTCCACGCAGCCCTACTGTCCCCTCACGAGGCCAGCTCATGATGGGCATCATATCCAAAGTTTATTTTTAAAAAAGTAATTAATCACACAATGTTCACTTCAGAGTCTTATTTTCTTTGTATCACTGCTAAGTTGCTATCTTGGTTCTACATAACTAAGATAACTAAAGATTTCCTGGCATTAGCAATTAGCTCAAGGACTTGAAATGGATGATAAAAATGGTTTGTTAGTTATTTGACTCAAAAAACTGCACCGAAGTGTGCAGTTCAATGAACCTAAACCCTGGGGTTTATTTTCGAGACCTGTGAATTTGCCTTGGCCATGCAAAACATCATCCTGTCTCAACAAACAATAAAAACAAGCAAGAGGGAGCTAGAGAGATGGCTCAGCAGTTAAGAGCACTGACTGCTCTTCTGAAGGTCCTGAGTTCAATTCCCAGCAACCACATGGGCTCACAACCATCTGTAATGAGATCTGACAGCCTCTTCTGGAGTGTCTGAAAGATAGTTACAGTGTGCTCACATATAATAAATAAATAAATCTTTAAGAAAAAAGCAAGAGATGGAGTAAAATAGTAAAATGCTTACTACACATGCATGAAGACTCAAGTTCAGATCCCTGGTATCTATATAAGCTGGGTATTGCAGTATGAGCCTGTAACCTCAGTACTGAGGCAGAGATAGGGAGATTCCTAAAGTTTGCTGGCTGGCCAAATTGTTGAGTTTCAGGTTCATACAGACAGATCCTTGTTGTGGATAGCCCTGGGCTTGTATTTTGATGCTATTTCTACTCCTGGGAGGGGCTGCAGAGCAGGATTTGCCTTGTGAACCTTCTTCCCACCTTAACTTTTCAAATAAAGGCTAGAACCAATGATTGGGCAGGAGGAAGGAGGAGGAGCTGAGGCATTGGAGGAGGAGAAAAGGATCTATAGGGGATGGGGGAGGAGTTATGGAGGAGCTACAAAGAGGATGGGGAGAAGCTCATGGCCTGGAGAAACCGCATGTTATATGGGATAACATAGATGGAAATAGTGTAGTGGGAGATCTGCCCAATTTAGGCATATAGCTTGTATTGTTATTGATTGAGTTGAGATTTCTTTTACCAGGTAATTGGGTTGGAAAAATGTAGTAACAGGTCCTGTCTCAAAAAATATGATGGAGAGTAACCGCCAAAGACATGGGAAATTTACCTTTTACCTCCATATACATGTGCACACACATACATGTGCACCTGCCACACATTGTGAGGATATAATGTGTCATGTGCATCTACACACAAATGTGCACAAATGTATGCAATACTGGGTAGCTAGAAAGAGTGCTGTCTTTGAGCTTAAGGAAGCAGAAAGAACACTGAACTTCAAGTTTGGATGCCAATTCCTTGGCCACTGAACATATCTAGACAGAAAATGCACTCACAATACATCGGTGCTTATAGAGCTCAGGGTCAAGTTAAGCCCTACATGAGCACTCCCTGCCTCACTGAAGGGACTCTCCCTGATGAAGCACAAGTGGCTCCTAAGCCAAAATCGAATGCTACTCAGACAAGAGCTTTCCCAGACAAAAAAACTGAAAGGCTCATGGAGCAGGAATACATTCAGCACAGGAAAAGCCAGATCAAGGGAAATAGAAGGAGATATTAATTGGGTTCTCATTAATTTCCCAAATGAGGTGCAGAAAGCCTGTCTGCTATTTTTATTTTAATGAGCTTGGCTGAGACTCCTGGGTCCCTGTAGATGCTGGTTGTGGCTTTATTTGATTTCTTGCTTGGATCGCACCTTGTGGTAGATTAAAGGTGGCTACCAATTATTTGACAGCTGGCAAAGCTTTCATCTGGGTGAGTTCTGTAACTCCTTAGACCCAGAGAAGCTAACAAAGTGGATGCACATTAGCTTCCTGGTCTATTTCCTGCTCTAAAGTCATCTATGGAGAAAGCCAGTTATTATATCAGAAAACCAGCTACCTTGGACCCAGGCTTTAAGGAAGCCCAGGCTAGCCATGTGGAGTGGCCACATGTATAGAGATCATATGTTCATGGTCATCCCAGCCATGGATGAAGAGCTATGGTGAAGAGTGCTTCAGACAGCTCCTCTCTCCTCTCTCCCCTCTCTTGCATTCCTCCCTGCCCTTCCCCCTTTCTCTTCCTTCCCCTCCCCTCTCTACTCTCCCCTCTCTTCATATCTTTCTCTCTATAATCAGACCTGATGATGGAATATTGTAAGACAGCTATGTTAAACATGACTGTTCACGTGTGTGTGTGTGTGTGTGTGTGTGTGTGTGTGTGTGATCTGTAATGGCAGATGTACCTGTTTCTGTCTTAAAACACTGGGAATGCTCTAAATGGAAAATCCAAAATGCTTGGACTATGAAGGGACTGTCTGCAAAGGTGTGTGGCAAAACTGAGGGGAGCACAGAGAGGAGAGTGTGGTATCTGAGACTTACTGTGAAATCTCGTGGGGGAGAATCCAGAGTCCCGAGGAGTGTCAGGGGAGTTATTAGGACTTTTCAGCAACATAGCAGAGATGCATGGGGCTGTATGATTTAGCCCATCAAAGCACAACATATTCACTCAAATCTCAATTTCATATGAGCTTTAATTTTTTTTAAGGCATACCTCATGCAGCATTGGGGAAATGGTTCTATCAAACATTTTACATCTGAAGCTAAAATTTTACTAGACATCCCATACTGTGTCTAGCAGCCCTGGGACATGAGCAAATGAACACCGTTTCTGACTGCAACTAGGGCCACCCACTGGAAAAATCCCAACCAAAGCCACAGAGCCATTGTCAGGAGGAACAGAGAGAGCTTCGGAGAGCCAGTTAGAGATGACAGAGGAACAGCTGTGTGGATCCAGGGTTGTGTTTAGTTTCCTATACTACACCTCTCTCTTTCAGTGTTGGGTCAGGTCACTCTAATTAAAGATGGAGCCATTTGTATTAATGTGTGCATCCTCAAAGGGACCAAGCAGAGATGGCAATGTCACCCAATCTCAGGAAGGAAAATTCACGTTCCTTCTCATATGTGCATCCTGGATGATAATGCCTGTGTGCATATGTGCAAACAGCAACAGGTGTGGGCCTGGGGTAACATTTAGAAAGGCGGCAAAGGGTATCATCAGGTGCTGAGCGTTAGATACTCAGTGCAGGCAGAGGAAGCACAGATCCTGAAGGGGACATAAAGCTGATTGCTTTTCTAGTTTTAACTCCATCACATTTCTTTTTTTTTTTCTTTTTTTTGGACAGTAAGTATATAAATATATACTCAATCCTGAAAATATGAAATCCTGGTGAAGCTCCATGGTTTCTGAATGAATGACTTTTCAATTCTACAGAAGTTTATTGAGATGTGTGCAAGTTTGGGACTGGACCCTTAGAGGCTACATTAATCTAGCTAACAGCATGTGTTATATGATGTTTTTATTGGCAAATTCATTACAATAAAGTGACACGTGCATATATATTCACATATATTCATATATATTCACATATATATGATATAGATATATTCACACATATATTTACATATATTCACATGTATATTCACACACATATATTCACATATATTCACACGTGTATATTCACATATATTAACATATATATTCATATATATACATTTACTTCAAGCTCCCTATCCCTCCTGAAGGGTTGTCCAGGAGCAGAGGGAGGTGACAGAGGAAAAAGGCAACCATATCTGTAGACCCTAGTAGATCCTAGGCAGCTGGGAAATGGAGAGAAGGGCAGAGAAAAACATTGCTCCAACAGGTCAGGTTCCTCAGAGAAGTTTCTAGACTTCTGTGGATGAGGACCATAGAGACAAAACATGGTGTATGTTCCAGAGCACAGGGGCTGGATGGGGAGCCCACAGTCAGCCTCCTGTAGGCTTTTAGGAAAGCTGCCTTTCTGTGGGCTGACATAGAGCTTGAGACCCTGTTCCCAGTGGCGGTGACTGTGGATGAGCTGTGCTGGTCTGTAGGGCTGTAGCACAGCAAGGCAGGGCAGACCTCTCCCCGCCACAGCCCACCCCTGCCTGGTCCCAGTGGCAACATGGGATAAGCGCAGTCAAACTCCCCACATGGCTATGCGACAGAGCAAGCTCAGGGACCCACAACCCCACACAAGTTGGTTCACAAGGAGCATGAGAACAGGGGTACCTTTGACTCCCGTTGATACCACCTCCATGCCTCATATGCAGAGCCTTGTATGCACAGGCTGATCTAGGGTATATTCAGCACTGGTCTCTCCCTGTCTCCTATTGGGGAAGAGATGCTAATATTGGCCTTGACCTTGTTGTAGAGAATGAAGGAGCCATCTGCTCTCTTTTGGGTCCTTCATAGCTGCCTGTGCTTTGGAACCTTGATTTAAACTACTAATTAAACCGAAGAATCAGCAGCTTAAAGGCATGATAAATGACACATTTTTCTGTTAATCAAATATATCTTCTTTTAATCTCTTCCCTCCTCGCTTTGTAGCTAAGAGAATTGTTTTTTTTCTTATACCATGGCAAGAAAAAAAAGGAATAGGGCCTCATTTATTATAAATGATCTCTGGAACACTCAAGAAGAGGGAAAGAGTGATTTAGAAGGTCATTGAATTGAAAAAGAACAGTATATAAACTTGACTTTCCCTAGCATTAATTTGAAGGTGTTTATTAGTATTGCCGTTGTAGTTTCAGACATTATAGGTTGCTACTGTGTCTTTCACCATGTCTCTCCACAGGTAGGTTTTCAAATCCCTCCAGCCTCCCAGGCTTCTGTTTACGGCACACTGTTTGGGGTGATTCTTTTTTGTTTCTATTACATCTTTTTGGGAATTGTCACTGTGAACAAGGTGACTTGTTATTTGCATACGTGTAGATTTCATCTAATGGGGTTTAAAAAAAATTGTATTGCCTAGATGATAGCTCAGTAAACAGAAGGGCTGGCTGGCTGCCTTCCATGCATGACCTGACTTTCATCCACAGAACCCATGTTAAAAGGAGAAAATCCAGACATGGTAGCACTTGCTACAATCTTGGCCCTGGGTGGTAGGATTTTAGGGATTCACTTGTGAGCTGCCACAGCCTACTCAGTAAGCCCTGAGTCAATGAGAGACCCTATTTCAAAGAAACAAGATGGGCAGAACCTAAGGAAAGGCAGCCAATCCACCAGCTTTCACATGCATCTGCATGTGCCTACACATGTATACGCACACATGAATATACACACAATCCTATTTTCCTTGGGAGTTACCTTTCTCCCACTAACTAACTATGAGATGCTTCTTAGTAAGACTTGAGGTTGCATTGTGTTATGGCCACTATCTCCCTATCAGTCTGATCCTTCCCCTTTCTTGTTGAGATCTGTTTGACAGTGGGTTAGCTGAAGTACACATTGCTTTGATGGACTCAGATCAGGAGACAGAGATGTCAGTTCACAGGAGTTGAGGAAACACTCCTAAAAAAATTTGCGTTTACCTTGCGTGTGTGCCCACTGCTATTTGTGGGTGTAATGCCTGATCTCTTCAGTATTTCTAAGCACACACTGCTCTACCGCTATAGACCCTGCAGATGACAGAAAACTGAGCCGTGGCCTGGCATTCATTTAGTAACCATTCTCCTCAGATACTAGAGATATTTTTGCAGCTAGTGCTAATGAGAGCGATGTGATTTTCGCTCTGATGCTTCCCACTGTAGCCAGCTCACAGAGCCAAGTATCTCCAGGAAGGTTTTGCATGTATCAACAGAGCCCGCCCCCCACCACGCAGCAGCATCACCAAATGCTTCGACCATAATTAGCCGGTAATTCTTTTCTGTTCCATCTTCTTGTGGACTGAGGGTTGCCGTGTTTCAGAGCAGACATAAGACCCATTGGCAGTTTGAATTGATAAGTGCTCAGCAAAGTGCAATTTCCCACCGGTCCATAAAACAGAAAGGATTTTAATAGTGAGCTTTGATGATGGGCTGAGATGCCAAAAATGGCTCGTGAAGTCGATTTTTGCTGATTATCAGGTACCTGCTGGTCCCTGACAGAGTGCTGGCTGCTCTGAGCTCTGTAATCATTTCCTAAGACTTTCTCAGAGGCAAATGGTCAGCACAGACCTTTCTAGTCTGTAGGTTAGCTGTCAGCACACCCTCCCCTCCTTTCCAGTGCAGGTACATTTCAGTAGATGGCTTTTAAATCTTTCTTTTCTTTGGTCATCTCCTGACTATAGCAGCCCGAGTCAGCCTGCTCTGAGGCGTGGCCAGACCACTGCATCTGGCTCTTTATTTGTATCCAAAGGGATCATGCACCAAGATCCCAAAGTTTACTTTGTATCTCTCATTCCATGCTACAGTACCTTGTTCTGGATTCCCGTAAGGTAGATCATTGGATCCTTTCAGTCTCCAATGTCCACAGTGGGACCATGTTGTCTCCTGTCTCATTCTGACACTATGGGTCTGTGGCTGGCTTCCCTTTTCCCAGAACACTCTAGTATATTTTAATACCCCCTTTCTTATTTTCATGTGTATGGTGGTATATGCATGTATATGTGTATCTATGTTTTTATGTGTATGCTCCTGTGTGTGTGTGTGTGTGTGTGTGTGTGTGCACGTGCACACTCATGGATATGTGAAGGCTCAAGGTTGATGTCAGAAGTCTTCCTCAGTTCCCCTTCACCTCATTCATCAATCTGTCCATCAAGCTCAGAGCACAGTGCTAAGGCTAGTCTTGTAGCCAGCTTGCCTAGAGGAGATCCTGATTCTGTCTTGGAAGGCTTCAATTACAGGTGAGCCTCTGCACCCATAATTCATTTTATCTGGGCTCTCGTGATACAAGCACGGCAAGTACTTCAGCTGCCGAGACATCTCCCAGCCAGTGAATTCTCTTTATTTTTCTTTTTATGCATCAAGAGAATGTTAGGTATGAGTCTAAAGAAGAGATATGGCAGAGGCAGAAGAGGGTAAAGAAAGGGGGGAGGAGGAATGCTGAGTGGGGAATGTTGGGGAGCAGACAACAACAAATGGGGTTGAGGGGGAGCACACAGCAAAAATGGGATGAGGTGGAGCACACAACAACAAATGGGGATGAGGGGGGGCACACAACAGCAAATGGGGATGTCAGGGAGCATACGATAACAAATAGTTATTTTCTAAGTATTTCAGCAAATGGGGGAACATGGGAGAACTTGGTTTGATCTTTTCTTTAAAAAAAATTGTTAATCTTTATTTTTCATAGTTGCATCAATATATTTTAATCATATTTTCCCTCCCCTAGCTCTTCCCAGATCCTCCACCCAACTTCATGCTCTTTCTCTTTCTTCTAAAAACTGAAACTAAAACCCAAACAAAAGTGCATGAGCTCTCTCTCTCTCTCTCTCTCTCTCTCTCTCTCTCTCTCTGAATTGGTTTTGTGTTGGCTAGCCATTCCTGAGCATGGGGGGAGGGTCTGTCCTAGAGTATGTTGATATACCAAGTGACATTCCATTGAAGAAAATTGGTTTTTCCTCCCCTGGCAGCTTTTAATCATAAGCAGCCTCTTGGCTAGGGGTGGGACCTTGTACGTCTTTCCCCATCTCTGTGCTGGCTTTTGTCTGATTCAAGCTTGTAATAAAACAAGTCCCAGTGACATACTGCTACACTCATAGATCAGTGCATTGCCCGGCCCTCATCAGACAAGCTGCTTGAAGTAGATGGGAATTAACACAGAGACTCCCACACAGGCCATGTGCAGACAGTGAGAGAGTTGGGAGCACTAGGCACTAAATGGGACATCTTTATCAAACCCTGCCTGTCAGGGTTCAGGGATCCATGTAGAAGAGGATGGTAAGAGAATGATTATAAGAGCCAGAGGTAATGGATGGCTCCAGGGAAACTACCTTTCATACACCAACAGAACTGGTGCACATACAAACTCACAGAGACTATGGCAGCGTACATGAGGATGTATGACCAACATTCAGGTGAACACAGATGCGGACAGCAATGCCCCAGACATTACAGAGAGCTGAGCTCCTCCTGTGCCAGTGCCCGGGACACCTGCAATGAATTAAATATTAATATTAATTAGTTTGCAGCCAGGATATTCCAATTGCATTCTGCAGTTTTACAATTGTTTTAACTGTCAGCCAAGGGGATACCACTTGGCTCTAAGCCTTATTGACAAGGTGCCTGAAGTGGCCACGCACTGCCTGCTCCAGTTCTGGTCATTGGTCCCAAGAGAGAATTAGGCTATCTTTTGTCTCTTTTATTGACACCTTAAATTATGTCCCTGTATGAGAGAGCACAAGTGTAATTTTGAAGTTAGCAGCCAGATTTGCTTGTGGGAGACTAAGATGGTGTCTTAGAAGACAATTGTGAGCCACACACAGATATAAACTCCAGCCTTATTCTGTCCACACAACTCACAGTTGAATAAACCCATGCAATCCTGCCAATGATTGTGTCTGGGATTGAAATAGTCCATTAGGTCACCCTGGTTATTCACAGTGGATGAAATATAATTCCCAGCTGTACCTTTCTAGGTTCTGCTTAAAATGAGTCTTATAAAAGGTGGGCTGTAATGGCTCTTGGGAGATATTTCCATTCTGTAATACACTAATGTCAGATGCTTTTTAAAGCATTCTGACCAAATTGCAACCCTTGCCAATTCCAGTTGCTGTCCTCTGGGCCCCTGAAGTCCAAATGGGTTCTCTATCTCTGCTTACTTTTGATCAAGGCAGAAAGGCTCCTGCTACCTCTGCTGATAGTTACCATGCTTCAAGGGATGGCGTTTTAGCAGTCTGTTGAAAATATGGGTTTACATTTTTAAAACTTGTTTTCTTATTCTGTAGTTTTTTTTTAAATATGTTTTACTTTCATGCATGTCTGTGCACCACCGAAATGCTTTATTTGCATAGGCCAGAAGAGGGTGTCAGATCCTTTAGAATTGGAGTTATAGATAGTTGTTAGCCACCATTTGGGTGCTGGTAATTGGACCCAGGTCCTTTGGAAGAGCAGCCAGTGTTCTTAACCTCTGGGCTATCTCTCCAACCTCCAAATACAGATTCAAATCAGTTTAAACTATACATCTTTGGATCAGAGTGCCTGGCTTGTTAGTTTATTTTTTTGTCATCATGATAAATACCATAATCAAAGTAACCAGGGAAGGAAAGGGTTAATTTCTGATTGCACCTTCTAGGCACAATCCATCAGGCAGGGAAGTCAGGAGTTTAATCCTGAACTCAAATGAGAACCATGGAGGAGGAGAAGACTGCTCCTAGCTCATTAGCTGGCTGATACTTGGTCAGGTTCATTATACAGCTCATACCCAGTGCCTAGGTAAGGTGTCACCACAGTAGGCTTGGACTTCCACATCAATCGTAAATCAAGACAGTGTCGCACAACCACAGCCACAGCCACAATCCAGTCTGATATGGGCAGTCCTGCAATCAAGTTTCCTTCTTCCCGTGTGACCCTAGGCTCTTTCAGGCTTAGAAAAATTCTGTCGAGCAGCTGATGATGGAAATGTCTCTCTTTTTGGAATTCTTGAAAGGACTAAAATGATGGCTTTCATTTTAGTCTGCACAAGGGCTTCAGACGAACAGGCTTTGGTGGTACTCGAAGTCGTAGTCATCTGTGCCCAGGTTACATTGAGTGATGGGTAAAGTAGCTGGATCTCCTAGTTCAACCACGTGTGGGAGAGAAGCCTGGTACTCATCAGCCCTGGGAAAGCACTATTGAACATCTTCCTAGAATTGGGCATCAGAATGGTCATTATGTGCTGCTTAAAGCTAACTCTAAAACTGTACACTGTCAGTCTTCTGGAGCCCAGAGTGCCGCCTCGCCTAGAGCAGCATTTCTTCCTGTGTTTTAGATTTACTTTATGTGTGCATGTGTGCACCCGTGGTGTGTGCTCATGTGTCTGAATGCTTATGGAAGCCAGAAAATAACCATAAGTGTTATTCCTCAGCACTGTGGCATTGTCTGCCTTGTTTTGTTTTGTTTTTTTGGAGACAGGGTCTCTTTCACTGGCCTGTACCTCCCATGTAACATGTAAGCTAGGCTGGCTGGCCAGTGGGCCTCCCATGCCAAGATCACAAGCACATACTCCCTGCCCAGTTTTTGTTTTCAAGGTGTGTTCCGGGGATCCAGCAGAGTCGTCCATGCTTGTAGGGTGAGTTCTTTGCTGTCTGAACCATCTCCAGAGCCCAGGCATCTTTTCTATATCATTTTTATAACATCTGGGCCTACGTTCATGGTAACTAGCATGAGGCTTGAGCTTCAGGTGACCGTCTCTAGAGCTGGTTTCCAACTGTTAGCCAGTGCCTGGGCTCTGGAGCCAGCCTTCCATATCAGCAGAGGCAGTGCTCAGATGCTCAGATGTCTTCATTTCAGCTGTAGGCCAGTGGGAGTGTGCAGCTGGGGACCTGGAGACCAGAGCTTGGTGCTCAGTGCCAAGGACCATTTCTGGTCATCAGCACACATCTTTGCATTGATAGAAATGTGTATTATTAATCTGACTTCTATCACGGTCCTTTCCGAATCACTACACAAATATTCGACCGCATTTATGTTCTGAAAATACACAGAGAAGATAGACATTTTCACAGGGATGTCAATTTCTGCCCTGTGCTTCACTGCACATACAAAGCCAAGTGCCTGAGATTCCAGGCTGGTGAAGGCCCAGGTAAAAACCGTGCACCTCTGCTCAGCTATTCAACTCTGAGGGGCTTGCCCTGGCTACTTTGCATATTTTTTTTCAGAATTCCATTCAGAGATTTAAGTTCCCAGAAGTCAAATTCCATATACAAATCAATCATCTGTTTGCATCTTAAAAAAATGGAGTGGTAATCTTTGACAGTGTGCAAAGGGAAACAGTTGTCTCCCTGGATTAGTGGCACCAAGGTGAAAAGACAGGTGTCCTAGGAGATAGAGCCTGGCTTGGCTACAGTGAGGGCTGCAGAGAACAAGGCCTTACCGGCTAAGGATGACTCCAGGCAGTGCACACTGATAGGAAAACTTTTTACTAAGGAAGCAGTGAAGGGAAAGTCTGTGGAGAGGGGAAAGGGCTCTTGGGGCTGGTTTTAACCATCTTGTTGTTATTTGTGTCTAACATCTTGAGGAGCCTCTTTCCTTCTGTGCATCCTAATTGTCTCCTTTCTTACCTTCCTCCTTCATGTCAACTTCTCTGTGGACTGGGAGACTGGGAAGAGTTACAGACTCTTGGCAGACTCAGGTCTCTGAGTTAGTGAGGCTAATGGATGTCCTTTTCAGACTTAAGGTGTTTTGCAGTTCTGATGGGACCTGGCTCTTCTTCCCACTGAAAACAAGGGAGATGTTTGAGAATGGAAAGTTTTCATAGTTTGCTTCTCTGAGTCTTGCATCAGGAAATTTGGAAGCTCGAGGGATAGATGAAGTTTGATAACAAGGAATACTTGGTGCTAGGGAGACCCCAGATAAGGTCAGAGTAAGTAAAGACGGGTTATTCCAAAACTGCGGAAAGAATTTTAAACTGGACAAAGCCGAGCCAAACCAAACCAAACAACAAAACAAACAAACAAAAACAAGATCCAAAGCAGAGAGAAGGTAGTTGGTGACAGGGTAGGGAAAGCCCCTTCCTGGTTGCTTAGTCAGCCCCACCAACTTTTGTGTTGTCAAGCCTGGAAGTGCCTTTTCAATAGATGGAAACAGGTTATCAAGTGAGAAGCAGATGCTACACTATGCAAGGGAAAATATCACAAAAAGCAGGGATGCCACCAGAGAGGAGCTGGTAAAGGCTACAGATGCATAGGAAATGCTGCTGCGGAGCATCATGGGAGATGTTCCAGCTCTGGGTTGGACCTGAGTCTCATACACGGCAGGTAAGAGTGCTGCCCCTGAGATACAATCATAGCCCTTTTAAAGTCAGCCTTTCATTTTTAGACAAGGTCTTAAAGCCAAATTGCTTGGGCTAGTCTCGAACTGATCCTCTTACATCAGCTTCCAGTGTAGCTGGCATCAAAAGCCTGCACCTCCAGGCCTGCCCAGAACTGTGTTTCTTAGAGATGTTGTAAGACCCCAAAAACCGAGGGTGCCCTAGCACCCCACACCCCAGAAGGCGACACCCAAATCACTAGCGAGAAATGGTCTCGATGCAATAGCATGAGGATTTCTTTATTCCAGAATTCTGGGTTCCATAGCCGTGCACCATGCAGGGTTAGAAGACTATGGACCCCGGTGCCGAATTGTGACAGCTTTTATAAGTTTACGACAGAGCCCTCGAATCACAAACCAATCATTTCTTAGCATGGAGAGCCCTCGAAATGCGAGCCAATTGATTTGTACCACTCCATAGTTTTTAGGCCAATCAGTTTAGTTTCCTATAATGTCTACAGCTGCATGAACTCCTGCTTAGGGGTAATGGTGTAAGTTTACAGAAGATAAGCTTAGCCCATTTCCAGTTACCCTATGGGGCCAGGATCACCTATTCAAGGCCTTTCTGCTAGGTCTAAACAAAGGGCGGGCTCTGGAATGTGACCTTTTACCTAGTTTCTAACAAAGCGAGATAGCATTTTAAACTCCTGATTTCTTGCGGTCATTAGAGTTAGGCTGTATCATTTTCTATCCTTTCAATGTAACATTGTGAAGAAATGGCCACCCACATCAGAAAGTGGACAGAAGCACACAGCAGAAGAAAAGTCAAAGGGATAAAATGCTAGCCCACTAGTGCAGTGCTAGGCAGTGGAATGTCTTTGGATGTCCATTGTTACCTTAAATTCAGTGTATGCACTGGCTGTGACATATGTGTGAGCAGATGGGGGTCACTGATGGAAGTTGAAACCCTAATAACAACAGCTTATATAATAAGCAGGATTCTTCTTTCATCAGAAGGAGCCTGGAGGGTCCCTATAACCTATCTTCCTTCCTCGGGATAAGAACTCTTCCTTCTGTGGTCCAATGTGGCAGCCTAACAATGCTCATTGCACACATAGTTCAGCCTGTGCAAAGCAGGGGGGTGAGGAAAAGGACAGCAAGAGAAATTTTCCTGCTTGTATGAAAGTTCGCAGCCAGACTTAGTTGTGTAGTCACACCCGACAGCAGAGAAGCTCAAAGCTATCTTCTGGATAAGCACATGCTCACTCCCCAGCTTTTATACCTAAGAAGAGGATGGATAGAGGCGGCTAGCAGACATTACAACCCGAATCTGCCTCTGGAGTTTCTTGAACACATTTGTTCCGGCTGCTGTTTTAAGGGGGAAAGCCGTACAGGGCAGGGTACTTGTCAGAGATGCTCTTTCTTTGATGAGGGGTAAAGAAGTGGAGGGAGACATCCCTCTCTCATGGTTCTCCATCTTAGTAGTTAACTACTGACTACAGAGAGGGTAGCTCATTCCATATGCCCTGAGGGAAGGAAACCTTCAGTGTCCTATCCTCACCACCCCTGAATGTTCTAGCATATTCCTTCCTCCAAGCTGTTCTTCACTAAGGCCTGTGGCGTTGTTCATGCTAAGGCGGAGAGACCTTGTCAGCTAAAGCACAAGATCACTTCTTCATGTAATAAGATTCAGGAGGTGAGGGCAAGACCACAGGCACCAGCATTGAAGATTCCCATAGAGATTTTTTTATTTATTTTTTATATTCTTTGTTTACATTCTAAAAGCTTTCCCCTTTCCCAGTCCCCCCAACCCCCATATGTCCCATAAGTCCTCTTCTCTCCATCCATTCTCCTATCTTTCCCCCTCCCTTTTCTCTGTCCTGGTACTCCCCTACAATGCTGGATCAAGCCTTTCCAGGATTAGGGCCCTCTTCTTCCTTCTTCATGGGAATCATTTGATATGCTAATCGTATCTTCATAGAGATGTTTTGTTACAGGGGATACATATCTCACAGGACTTCCGGGAAGCAGAGAACCAGCCTGAATGGTGCAGTGCTAGGCAGGATGAATGAGATTGTCACTCAGTTCAGCAGGAGCTGGCATGGCTCTTAATGCATCCTAACACAGGGCACCGGCAAAGGGTAATAGGTGAAGTCTCCCTGTGCTACTCTAGAGAACCCCCTTATACCAGGGTCCTAGTGTGGCTGAAGGTGGTGTCCTCCTACGTTTGACTATTACCTGGAGCTCCCTCCTTCCATCTTGGGTCCTAGTCCTAGATGTCCACGCATTGACTGGAGCTGACTTGGTCAGCAGAGTTCCATTCCCATGAGTCCAGCTGGGAATTAATTCCTCTAGCCCAGCCTCCTCAGTGCATACTGGGTGAGTCAGCCAGCCAGCTGTCAAGTCCCTAATAGTAGTAACCCAGACCACCTGGTTAGAGCAGTGTGCACTCAGTTCTTATCCCTGAATGACCTCAACCTAGATTCCTGTTCATGTCATTTTCCAGTACAGTGAGGGACATGAAAGGACCACAGTAATATCTCTGAGACTGGCTCTTCCTGGTCAGACTGTCTTTCTATGCCTGACTGTAGTCTTTGCTTTCTTCTTAACAAAGGAAGTATTTTTGACTAGTACTGAACCCTAAATATAAAGGCAGGAGCTTTAACCTCTGTCCCTTCAGAGGATGGGTGCCTAGGGACAGGCTCTTTGAAAATGGTAGTTAAGATGAAGTCAGATGGGATGTATACTTTTAAGAGGAGGTCAGGGCGGAGGACATTTAGGTCACAGAAAATGTGCAGGGCATCTATAAGCCAAGAAGACACTCAAGGGAAACTCACTTTGCTTGAACCTTGACTTGACCTTGGCTCCCAGCCCTAAGGGTTGGATGGGTATGGGACAATCAATGTGTGTTTCTTAAGCCCTCACACCACCTGGTATTATTTAGTCAAGACAGATCTGGAAAATGGGCATGGCTACAAATGAGTTTTATCCTTCCAGTGCAAAATTAATTTTTGAGTGATGTTTATTTTTGCCTTTGGGGGGTGAAAAACTTGAGGGACATTGATCCCATGATGGCTCTTTCTTTTCAATCAGCGCCTTTGTACACACTTGACTAGTTAAGAACACACAGTCGGGGCACGCACAGGGTTTATGTAAGCCAAGCACGGAGCTGGCGATGGGATGACGGACATGGGGAGCACAGAGTAAACCGTCCTTTTCAGATGACCAAATTAGGCTTCCCATCCTCCAAGAGCCAAGCCATACAGCACTGGACAGCAGGTCTCAGGGTGCCTCTATTTTAGGACAAAGAATTACTCTCCCTTGGGAAACGCTGTGTGAACCAAAGAAGGGGCTAGCCCGGTGAGTGCCGAGTTTGTAGGAAAGGGGACCATGCTTTGGTGTGATTTAGGGAACATAGAAGTCCACTTGCATGCTGTGGCTAATGCCTGACCTTGCACATTAATCTCTGCTCTTTGCAGAGACCTGGAAAATTGCAATTGTTCACACCAGCTGCCCCTGTGCAATAACCATAGAGGCTGCTGCTGGAGCGAGCAGGGCTCTGTGGCTTGCTGTGACCACACCTCCTGCACAGTTTGTGAATGACCCTTTCTCGCCCAGCAGCACTTTGCTGAGGAGGGGACACTTTGGACCTCTGTGTGCCCAGTTTTTAAGAACACTTTGTCTTTTTTTTTTTAATGAGCACTTCATAAAGCACAGTGTTCAATGTTCAGTGTCAGCACTGTAATCTGCTTATGTGCATCAAGTTCTTTTTATTATTAATTTTAGTTTGGGGAAGAAGATGACTTTGTCTTCTCCAAACTGTCTGCCTTATGGTCTGAGTGTGTCTCCATCCATTTTGAAGCCTAAGGGAGAAAAGCGACCAATTGCTGCATGTTTTCTTTGCCTGTCATAATTCCAAGGGCAAGGTCTGGGTCGTCAGAAGCATCCCACACCATCTCCCTATGGCTCTGATAAGAGAGAGGTGTGGATTCAGCTCAGGTCCCCAAGTGCTTTGTGTGGACCAGCTCAACTGTATTAAGGGCAACACAAGCCGTAGGCTAATTCTCTCAGAGTTAACATTATACTTTGAAAGACGGTAGGACATCACACAAACCTTGGCATTCACATACCCCACTCGCAGGGCGTACTTAAGTTAAATTCCAGTTATTTCCTTATGGAGTGCTAAGATTTTAGTCCTTTTATAGTACGCTATGTGCTTCGACTTCTAACGAAGGGAAACTCCCACTCAGGACAATTATATCCCAATTTACTGGTTATGTACCGATTTCTGATCTACAGGATTAGGCCTTAGGAGGTAATTAGTTTCTGTCAAATAAAGCTCAAAATGTAGAGAGTTGTGATTATGTAAATGAAAGCCTTTGCATGTGTGTGCTCACATGGGTGTGTGTGCAGTAAAGGGTGTACAAAACTGAAAACTGTGTTCATGACTTATTGCTAGTACCATGATACAATGATGTCAGGTTATCATAGACCTGGAAACAAATGTATTTAAGAGTTCCTTTGTCAAGATCAGGGGCAAATATGATGTTCGTTTGTGGTGTGTGTGTGTGTGTACATGAGCATACACAGCGTGTTTTCAGTGAATATCATATATGGAGAGAAACAAACCTCAGGGTCTTTGTCTCACGTTGGGGATCAAACCTAGGGTCTTGTATGTCCTAAGTAAGCTTTGCTCCACCAATGAGCTACACATACCGTGTCTTTCTACATTTGAATTCTGCTGCATTTCAAACCCTTCATCTTCCCTTGGTTTGGGGAGGGATCTCTGAATAGCTCTGTCATGCTCTAGGTGATTTTTCACGGCTGTTAATTTCTAAGGAATTAATATTAGTTATTTGAAGTCTGCTTCTTAGATTGTGACTGCAGGGATTGGAAACAGCTCACCAAATTGTCATTTCCAAGCCTTGGAAAACTTTTGCTGTCTCATTTCTTCCTTGGGAGGTGGGTTGGGCCTGTCCTACTCACACTGGCCCCTTCCTGGTGGTTCACCTGATAGTCACCACAGAAATGCATGCATACACACACACACACACACACACACACACGCGCGCGCGCGCACGCATGCACACCATCTTTGTCTCTCTCTCTCTCTCTGTCTCTGTCTGTCTCTCTCTGTCTCTCCTGTCCGGGCTGGCACCTTGCTCTAGTTGGGACTCTAAAATTCTACTTCTCAGTGAGCATATGTATCCATTTTCCACTCTCCTCTGGGAATCAGGAGCTCATTCTCCAGGAAATGCTTACTGTGCACCCACTGCTACAAGATAATAAATACTGGTGAACCCCCACCTGGTCATCTGGTGAACTTTCACATGCCAGTTCACTGAATCATGTATTTGGATGGGGAGCTTTGAGGTCACGCTTTTTCCCAGAGCTATGCTTATTGCTGCATGCAGGAGTCCATCATCCTGGCTTAGGGATCTACAGAGTGTAAATAGCGCAGCATGGAAGCAGACCAGGCCCTGGCCAGTACTCGCCAAGCGATCTTGGATGAGCTACCACCTCCTCATTATTTCTGGCCTTCATAACATGAGAACAACAAACATTCCATAGTGTATAGAGACGCAGAAACAAGCACAGCAAAATGGCCTGGAAACCCATAAAGCCCCAGAGTTAGGTGAGGGGTCACCATCGGCTAGCTTGAGACTCCCACACAACTCTGTTTGAAACACTAATCTCTTGTACTTCAAAATGTGATTACATATGGGAAGGGCGTCTTCAAAGAGATGGCTAGTACCCACTGAGGACATTAGGGTGAATGCTAATCGATCCAGTAAGGCTGAGGTCCTGTTAGGAAGGGTTTCTTTAAGTATGCAGCCATGGGGATATTCTTCAGCACATAGGGACACAGTGCGAAGGCAGCTATCTGAAGACTAGAAAAGAGGACTCAGGAGAAAACAGCCTTGCTGACACTTCCGTTTCAGATGCCCAGCCTCCAGACAAGAGAGACACATGTGAGCTATGTTGTGCCACAGTGACCTTACCTGACTGGTACTTATTCAGTCCTGTTGGTAGTGAGTGGGCAGACCTAAGGACCCTCACCACCACACCAGACATGATACCTGCAGAATCCATTAACGTACAAAGCAAGCTGTGTTTTCCTAATGCTACTGTTGGCCTGAGGTGGTCCTTAGGGATTTTCTTCAGTTGGCAGTTCCTTAACTTTGTACCTAAGATTTTCTTTTGCCTATCAAATGATCCCTAGAAAAAAACTCAGGGAAGCATGTGAGGAAAAGATCAATTTCATACTCAATAAGGAAAGACTAGTTAAAATGAGGCCTTTTGGCAGGGTTACCCGAACACTACCATGACAAGGTTAGACATACTGTCACCAAGCGTCCTTGTGGATATGGGGGCTGTTTTTTGCTTAAACAAATGGTCAGGAAGCCAAGGTTGTTTCTGTTCTCTAAGGGAACTGCCAAATTTTATACAGAATCTGCTGAGTAGTGTGACCACTCTTGACCACTCTGTGATCAGATTCAGCATTTTATTGTCTGTTTGGAAGGAAATGACAGACTTTCAGAACTCCAGGCAGATGCAAATAATGTCTGGGCTGAAGTGTTATGGAAAAATACTGCTTGCTCAAAGTGGTAAAGCCACCAACGGAGGTGGCTGGTGTAGGTTTTTCCAATTCGGGCAGTAGAATCCTAAACAAAAGTGTCAGATTGAGCCCACCCAGTCCAGATACAAGCCTTCAAACATTTTTACAAGGCAATCCACAGAGGTGAGAGGGGTGTGCTGCCGGGTGGGAAAGACAATGACTCTTTTACTGCTGTGTTCCGGGTCCTCCTAACCTCAGAGACTGGAGTGGGCCCTTCT